>NC_134651.1:35673275-35973478 GCF_030463565.1 Pelecanus crispus
CCAGGTTTTGTGTCCCTGCTGGACGAGGTTATCAGCACTGCTATCCTGACAGCCCTTTGCAATGCAGATGAGCTGTAGGAGTCTAGCACTTCTATCCACATGGACCATAGCACCAACCTGTTTCCCTTGGCTATTTTTCCCATACTGCTGTGACTTTCCACCTGCTGGTGCTCTGATCTACCTGCTCTTGCCAGGGAAGGATTGCTGCTGGGTTCCCACCCCTGGTATTGCATCCCAAACACAGACACACTGTGCCAGCTCCTGCCCAGCTCTGTATTCCTGCCCAGAATAGCATGGCCTCTTTTCCATTGCTCATAAGAATACTATTGCTGCACTTTTTTTTTTTTTTTTTTTTTTTTTTACATTATATTTGTCCTCAGTCCTTCTCTCCAACAATCTGAGAATCCTTCTCAGCTCATATGGCATTCACCTTCACAATATCCTTGGCCGGTAACAACAGGATGGGGAAACTGGAGCACCACAGAAGGGATGGAAGGCAGAGCCCTGGCCCTCCAACCTGTGTCGGTGGTCTTGGCTCCTCTGCTGTCTGAAAGCACACGGCAAAGGCCCCAGAAAGAGCAGTCTTTCTGGGGGAACATGAGGGAGTAGTGACCACTTGGAGTCTGTTTAGGCAGTGCTTTGCTTGGCTGTCTTATCCTAAATGAACACTTGCAATTTTCTCTCTGGGAAGCACAGCTGCTTCTTTCTTGTAAGCAGGCACACCAGGGTGCTCCTGATCACATACTTTGCCTAAAAGCAAAGGCCATCTTCATCTCCTTTCCTTTTATTAATCATAATTTGCCTTCAGATTGGACTGATTGCAAAACAAAATCAAGCCATGAGAGGGTGGTAGAATTTTTCAGCTCAAACCTGTCTGGGGGTACTCCTAAGACATTGAAAGCCTAAGCAAGTTCCGCAAAACTGGGAGCTGTGAGTGACCATGACCAGCCCTGGGGAACAGTCCCACTTTACAAGTTGCTGTGGTTTATTGTGCAAAAGAGCCCTGACAAAGCCACCCGCTGTCACTGCTTTGATGGTTCTCTGCACAGCAGTGAGGACTAGACGCTCTCTGACAGAGATGATAAAACCTGCATCTTGAGGTATCTGTCATTCTGCAACATTTGCTTTCCCTTTTTCCACCGGTCCCAGCAAAACCTTGCAAATGGTGAATGACAGTCATCCTGACTCCTGAGAGGATGACTGGGAGTTTGACCTGGTCTGGCATGTCACAAACAAGGCGAGATCTGGCTGGTTATGTGGAAAGAAGCCTTTTTTGTGCTGTGGTATGCACATGTGGTTTCCAGTGACCATTATGTGCTCCAGATACAGTGTGATGGTATGAACAAAGGATTGGGCTGCAGCTCTTGGTGGAAGTGAGAAGTGAGCTAGTGGAGTTTAAACAGTTGAGACTATCCCTTAAATGTGCCTAGAGGTATCCACTTGTGCATAACAAGGATGTAAAGCTGCATGTTTATGCAAATACTCCTGGAGATCATGGGGGAGGCTGCTGACAGGGAATTTTTTGCTTGACAGGGATGTGAAATAGTTGATCAATGTAGCAAGGGTCACCCTGAGCCTAAGCAATGGCTGGGAGCAGTGTGACCTTAGAAAGTAGATTATTGAAGTGATCAGGGTAATGCCATCCCATTCCTGTGGCCCTCCCAAAGGCTAATAGCACGGTCCGAAGTCCTCATGGAGCCCAGAGCAGCAGCTGGGCTCCCATGCCTCACCTACCCCTGGCACCGGCAGCAGGTAGGCAAGCCCTGTGATGCCTAGAGTGTGCTCCTTCACTAGAGATTTCTGAGCCCATTCCCTAAAGCTGAACATGCCTTGTAAAAAGACCTCCAGGCCATTTCCAGTCTAGGAGCCTTAGAGGGGCTCAGAAAGATCAGATGCAGCTGCTCTGCCTGGGATGTTCTGCGTACACGCACATACGCGTACACACATATGCTGGGGAAATACACACTAACTCTCTGCCCCCCAAGCCAGCAAGTGCAGGCACTCCATGCTTGTGTGCTCTCTCAGGAGCCATGCTGCGTCCTCTCCCTGTTTCTGATGCAAGGGGAGATGAGGACTGTCTGTGTCATATCCTTGCAATGGCTTTTATGAAGCCCCATACATCCATCTCCTGCTGTTTGGAATTGCCACAACCACTTCTAGCCCCCTCTGAGGCTCTGATGTTTCCAGATGGGACTATTAGGCTCCCTAGGAGTGCAACTGTAAATATCTGCAGAAATGCCACCCGAGCACTGCAGTGCGGGAGCATCACTAACACCAGAGCTCCCTTGCTTCTGCGCAGTTGTCTTTATTCATGAAAGGGGCTGTAAGTCCCCGAGGGCTCAAAATCAGCAATGTTTTACAGCAGCTCTGTTATCAAGGCTTGCACTCCATAACAAGAAAAACAAAGAAATGGATGCAATTAATGCATGGCTGGAGTGGGATAGAGCCATCCTGTCTCTGCTACTGATGTCTCAAGTGGCCATGGTCACCTTACCAGACCCAGTTGTTTTGGAGTTGCATGCAGATGAGTCCTTGGAATTTGTGAATGTCTTCTGTAACTTGAACAGCATCCGCCACTGAGACTAGCCTAATTTTCAGTGGAACCTTTGCCATAACGGTAATAATAAACTTATCAGTGTCTCTTTTCTGCTGATAAAAGTAGCATTCTTGTATCCTTCCTGAGATGCTTTTTCTGCATATTTCCTTTCAGAGGACAAGCATAGTTGTGTTGCTTCTTCCATCCAAAATGGATTCTGGTGGCGCTGCCAGTGCTGGATTTCTGGAGGCAGCTCGCTGAAAGTGAATCCACTTTTTAACCAGCAAAACCAGCCATACTGTTAACTGGCTTCCTGCGCCACTGAGCAAGTGTGCTTTCCCTCCTCCCTCATGCTCTCCTCCTGCTGCAATGGCTGGCTATTGCAAATAGTTTCTCAGAAAGGGTGAAATCCCAGACTGTACTTAACTTGGTTGCAAAACTCCCTGTGACTTCAAATCTGAATACTGTGTCACCAGTGTTTTAAGGAACTCAGCAGGGAGAGCCAGAAGCAGATGCCTCACTCTGGGAGCCATTTATTTGGAAGCATTCAAACTATCTTGTTATGTTTCCCTTGCGGTGCTGTTTCACGGAGCTCCTCCAACACAGCACGCAGATCTCGACACCCTCCCATTTCCTCTGTGCATCATGGCACGAAGTGGGGTGGCTATGACCTTCTGTTGACATGCAGATGAGGGCTTCTTCCAGACTGGTAACGCAGCATCCTTGCAGCAAATGTTACTTTCCAGCAGAACACGTTTGTTGCCAAATCGCTGCCCCCTGAAGTCACTTTAAATGCCTGCGACTAGCCCTCCAGGAGAGGGATCCTAGACGTAGCTGTTACTGAGATGTGAGCCCACATGTGACTTGGGAAAGACTTGTTACAGGATCCTCTTTATTAAGAGTGGAGGTTTTAATTAGAGTGAATAGAGGAAAATACTCAGAATCAGGGTTCTTACTTCTCTTTTTCCAACCTGGGAAACAAATATATTTTAATGCAAACCTTGCCACACTTCATAATTACTAGGAGGACTGATTTTTGCCAGTAGACAGAAGACTTCTCTTTTTTTCTCTTTTCTTTTTCTTTTCTTTTCTTTTCTTTTCTTTTCTTTTCTTTTCTTTTCTTTTCTTTTCTTTTCTTTTCTTTTTCTTTTCTTTTCTTTTCTTTTCTTTTCTTTTCTTTTCTTTTCTTTTCTTTTCTTTTCTTTTCTTTTCTTTTCTTTTCTTTTCTTTTTCTTTTCTTTTCTTTTCTTTTCTTTTCTTTTCTTTTTTCTTTTCTTTTCTTTTTTCTTTTTTCTCTCTTCTCTTCTCTTCTCTTCTCTTCTCTTCTCTTCTCTTCTCTTCTCTTCTCTTCTCTTCTCTTCTCTCTCTTCTCTTCTCTTCTCTTCTCTTCTCTTCTCTTCTCTTCTCTTCTCTTCTCTTCTCTTCTCTTCTCTTCTCTTCTCTTCTCTTCTCTTCTCTTCTCTTCTCTTCTCTTCTCTTCTCTTCTCTTCTCTTCTCTTCCTTCCCTTCCCTTCCCTTCCCTTCCCTTCCCTTCCCTTCCCTTCCCTTCCCTTCCCTTCCCTTCCCTTCCCTTCCCTTCCCTTCCCTTCCCTTCCCTTCCCGTTCTTTCAGTCTGAATTCCACAGTGTGCAATTTTGCATGCCCTCAGCATGGAGACAGGGTTTCTGGCTTTGGCAGACAAATGACTTTCCAAGGGCACAATGCAAAATCATTGTCAGAAATCCTCAAGGTGCAAATGTTTGTGTGTAATTTGTCAGCAATGCACTCCCCAGATTCATGATGCCTTAGGTCCCAAATGTGCTCCTGTCCCTCCTGGAATTGCATTTCATTACATATCAAGGCAGACATTAAGCAGCAGATGGTTTAGGAGAACAGTCATGGAGGATATACTTCCCCAAGGGGAATATACTTCGCAGATTAACATTCAAATGGATAGCATGATTGGCAGAAATTTAAAAATTATTTAAAAAATATATGCTGTAGTCAGAAGTCTATTAGGGGCTCAGTCCTGAAAAAATTTGAGACATGGTGACTCCAAATCACATGAGTGTCCAAGCAATCTCATGGAGTAGGTTAAGTTTAAAAGTTTTCTCATAGGGAGAAGCACAGAGATGGAGTGGGAATAGCTATGTTAGAAGCAGTGTTTTTCAGGTCAGCTGGAGTCATGGCCCTGCAGTGCTGGTCTTGAGGCTGATCCTTTGGGGACATGCTTAACCTGAAATAAAAGGGACATTTTCTAGCAGTCTAGCCTGGCTGCTGATTCATGCCTTGGTTTTGGTTTTTTTTTTTTTTCTTCATTTCTTCTGTGTTTAGCAGGTACCAGTTTGGAAGCAAAGGGACCCCTACTGCAATAAGGGACTAGGTTACAGAAAACTCTGTGGAGAAGCCATAACAGGCTCCACCGTAGGGCAGGGAGATAGCAAAGCACAAAGTGAAAGGCCGCCTTTTCCTATGTGCACTGATTCACCTACCCACAAGAAATTTAGAGACCCAAATGAGAAGTCCTCACATGGCTTTGTTTACTGGCAACACTTCTCAAATTATCGTCTTTCCAAATAAGGTCCCATACAACAGCAGCTTCTGCAGAGCTCTTAGTTGTTACTGTGGTCTTGACAGCAAAGCTGTAAGTAAAAATATCAGCAGCAGCTCCAGATTTATAAAAGCAAAGGTCACCGCTGAGTTCCTCAAATCCCTGGTCCCTTCAGTGAGGGACAGCAGTGATGACCCTGGGATCTACCCACCTCCCTGGAACAGCTCTCCCTCCTAAATACTTTCAAATAAATAGCTAAATAACAAGAAACTCAAAGCCTGGGAGATCTGATAAGCAAGCATTTGTCCTCTCCTTCTGGGTATTGATGTGCAAATAATGTCTGAGATTTCCAGCCAGCACAGTGTTGTGCTGTTTTCCCTCAGACTCTCACACAATCCTAATAAGAAGAGCTGAAGGGATCTCTGCAGGGAGCACCGCATTTGCACGAAACCATGTGAACTGCCCCGTATTAGCAAACTACATTTGAGATGGGCTTTAAAGCCACTCGTCCCTTTCAAAATGCGACTTTGAAAACTCAGACTCCCTTGACTCTGTGGACTGAAGTGAGACACTTTCACGCCTTTGAGAAAATGGCTTATAATATATATATGAGAGAAAAATAAAGGATAAAGACTATTCTCTCATCTGACTTTTTTTTTCTTTTTCCCCTTTTCTTTATTTACCAAAAGTACCCTGAAGGCTAATGGCATTTTCTTTGGCCACTGGGAGCAGAGAAAGATTGAAGTCTGAAATATGAAAGCTTTTCTCTTGGTTTTTAACAACTTTGGATCACTCTAGTTAACTCAGTCTCAGTTCAAAGCAGAACTAGAAACTGAAAGGCTGGTTCTGTTTTTCTATTAGAAATGAGCAATAAATGATTTCTCATCCCGGAAAGAAACATAGAGGTTTAAAATTCCTTGTCCTGGATGAAAAGTCAAAATCACTAAGACTTTTGTGAGCTGACAAAAAATAAAAAAATTGCCTGCAATATCTCATTTTGATGATATCAAAGTGTTTCATATGTGACCTCTTTTTCATTTTAAAAAAAATGTTTTTATTATAATCAGCTTAAATTTCAAAACAAAGTGACTTTGAATAAAAAGTTAAAACAGGTTTCTTAGTCTCAATTTTTTCCCGACAGAAGAAATTAATCAAACTGACTCTCTTTCTGTGAAGTATTTCAATTGAAATGAATCAGCCTTTTTCAGACTGTAATAGATGTTTTAACAAGATATTCCTGCCCAGCTCTTGCTGTTCTAGAAATAGTGAGTTTCTTGGGACAGGTGTGCATGATGACAGGCAGTGCAGAGGATGGAAGTTGTGGGGCAATATTAGGCTGGGGTTCAAAAAGGAGAATATAAGTCTTAAGGAGCCATATCTAAGGGTGACAAGTATTTCAGCTTTTCCCAGACTTTGAGGACTTGGAGGTCCTAATCAGTCCTAAAACTGAGAGACCAATGTGTTAGTCCTGCTGATAATACAAAAGCTCTGGGATTCCCAGCTTGCCTGCTCTGGTGCAAGCAGGAAATTTGTTGTGAATGGCCTTTGACATTTTATTTTGGTGTTCCCTCTCAGGATATAAAAGTCCAGAAACAGCAATGTTGGGCAAGCTAATTAAATTCCTTTTGGCCTGTGAAAAACTCTGATATTTGTATTTGAGCTGTCTGGATTTTGACCTTGCTTACTCAAAGCTGGTTTGCTCGGTTCAGGCAGCAGCTACTGAAGGAAAATGCCAGTATCTGAAAGAAGAAAGGAGCAGTTTGCTAAACCTTGGTGTTTCTGTGAGGAGTCATTCTGCTCCTACCCCTTACTCACCTTTTCAACAACAGAGGGTAAGAGGGATGTATACGCAAAATCATATGTTCAGTGTTAGGAGGATCATAGCCATTTTCTTGCCTATCAGCTGACTGTATCGCCACTTTATTTTTAAAAATCTTATGCACGGAGCAACTTGGCTGGGAGCTACTCCAAGGATTCAGTGCTAGACAGAGAGATGACTTGGTGTTCTAATCTTTGCTCTTCTTCTGACCTTAATTTGCTCTGTGATCATGAGCTGTTCATGTAATCTCCCTTGGGCATAGATTCTCCAGGAGCAGAATGAGTATTCAGTTGCAGAGGAGAGCTGGAAGAAATATCCTTGAAGTTAACCTGTCCAGCCAAATGGTGGCCAAAATGAATGAAATTTATCACTCCTAAACCAAGTGTCCTCTGGATGTATAGAATCATAGAATGCTTTGGGTTGGAAGGGACCTTTAGAGATCATCTAGCCCAACCCCCCTGCAGTGAGCAGGGTCAGCTTTAACCAGATCAGATTGCTCAGAGCCCCGTCCAACCTGACCTTGAATGTTTCTAGGGGTGATGGGGCCTCCACTACCTCTCTGGACAATCTGTGCCAGTGCTTCACCACCCTCATTGTAAAAAATTTCTTCCTTATGTCTAGTCTAAATCTGTTCTTCTTCAGTTTAAATCCATTATTCCTTGTCCTGTCACAACAGGCCTTGCTAAAAAGATTCTCCCCATCTTTCCTATAGGCCTCCTTTAAGTACTGAAAGGCCACAATAAGGTCTCCCCACAGTCTTCTCTTCTCCTGGCTGAACAACCCCAACTCTCTCAGCCTGGCCTCATAGGAGAGGTGCTCCAGCCCTCGGATCATTTTTGTGGCCCTCCTCTGGACCAGCTCCAACAGGTCCATGTCCTTCTTGTGCTGAGGGCTCCAGAGCTGGACGCAGTACTCCAGGTGAGGTCTCACCAGAGCAGAGTAGAGGGACAGAATCACCTCCCTCGACCTGCTGGCCACGCTTCTTTTGATGCAGCCCAGGATACAGTTGGCTTTCTGGGCTGCAAGCGCACATTGTTGGCTCATGTCCAGCTTTTCATCCACCAGTACCCCCAAGTCCTTCTCCGCAGGGCTGCTCTCAATCCGTTCATGTCCCAGCCTGTATTGATATCGGGGGTTGCCCCGTCCCAGGTGCAGGACCTTGCACTTGGCCTTGTTGAACCTCATGAGGTTCACACAGGCCCACCTCTCCAGCTTGTCCAGGTCCCTTTGGATGACATCTTGTCCTTCTGACATGTCAACTGCACCACTCAGTTTGGTGTCATCTGCAAACTTGCTGAGGGTGCACTCGATCCCACTGTCTATGTCATTGATGAAGATGTTAAACAGCACTGGTCCCAGTACGGACCCCTGAGGGACCCCACTTGTCACCAGTCTCCATGTGAACATTGAGCCGCTGACCACTACCCTCTGGATGTGACCACCCAGCCAATTCCTTATCCACTGAACAGTCCACCCATCAAATCCACATCTCCCCAATTTAGAGAGAAGGATGTTGTGGGGGACCATGTCAAAGGCTTTGCAGAAGTCCAAATAGATGACATCCATTGCTTTTCCCTTGTCCACTGATGCAGTCACTCCTTCATAGAAAGCCACTAGATGCTGGTCAGGCAGGACTTGCCCTTGGTGAATCCGTGCTGGCTGTCTTGAATGACGTCCCTATCTTCTATGTGCTTGAGCATAGTTTCTAGGAGGATCTGTTCCATGGTCTTCCCAGACACAGAAGTGAGGCTGACAGGTCGGTAGTTCCCAGGGTCCTCCTTTCTTCCCTTTTTAAAAATGGGCATAACATTCCCCTTCTTCCAGTCACCACTGCTAGTAGGAACTGCCTCATTTCTTTATTATCCTCTTCTTCCAAGTTTCAGATGTCCCAGGATTTCCTAGATCTGGTGGATCAGCATTAGCTTTTCATGAGCTTGAGCCCTGGCAAAGTAGACAAGTAGGGTGAAAGACTCTTTCCTCAGAGGGCATTTCATCCAGGTGTTTCATCTTGACCATGGCAGGGTGCTCTTTTTCAGAGCATCTGCAAGGGGGAGCTGTATCTGGAGTCAATAAATTAAAAAAAAGGGATGAAAGAACCCCAAAAGATTTGACAGAGAATTAGCTTCCACCTAAGAGCTATGCTAGGAATAGTATGGAGGGTGGTCTCTGGGGAGATAAGAAAATAAAAAGGAGAGGAAAAAGGAGTATCCTTAAGGAGATGAGGCCTTAGCATAAGCTATGGAAAGGGCTAATTTCCCAGTATAGACAGATAATAGGGATGAAGATCCAGGGAGCATGGCATCTGGGTCTGGTGAGATTCAGCCTGGCAAGCCAACACCAGCGAAGAGATCACAAATGCTTCCCCTCACCTCCTCGCTTCCTCCTTCCCCAAAGTTTAAAGTTTACCTGTTAATTCCCTTATCAGAAGTTTGTGCTGAGAACTCTTATCTGGATTTTACAGGCAGCTCCTGGCACCAGACCAAAATCAGAGGAAAACATTTCATTCTTCTCCAGTTGTTAAATGAAAGCAACATTACAAGCCAACAATATTATTCTCATTAATGGGAAGGGACTATTAATGATGGGAACATATGTGTTTGGCTTTCAAATGAGACTTGCCATCTATCCCTGTTTCTGACCCGGTGCAGCTTAGCAGGGCTAAATCGCTTTTTAAAGCTGAACAGAATGAACCTTAATTGAGGCATTAAAACCACGTTCATTTGATCTTCCTGGGACCCGCAGCCCTGACGTTGCTGATGGCTGGCTTGGGCTCACCCGGGCAGGCGAGAGGAGCGTCCCAACAAGACAAGTGCAATGCTCAAGAGCATCTGGGTTTGTCTGTGTTTTTTCTGTCATTCCCCCCAGCTCTCCCCATTTTTCTCTTTCAAATGTAATTGAAAGTCATTCTTTTAACTTTATTTATTTATCGGCTTGATACATTTCAAATTGCAGGCACCTTCATCTCAGCATTCATTTCCTTGCCCTTTAATGTGGACCTGACTCAATTTCCCATCTCCTTCAAAGCTGTTTACTAGTTCTGCAGTGTTTTCCTTCCACCTTCCCTTTCCCTAATTTCTCCTTGGTCTTTTCTGCGGCATTTTTCTCCCACCCTCCCTTTCCTTAATTTCTCCTTGGTCTTCAGCTGCAGTGGAGACAAGCAGCCCAGCAGCTCAGGGCCAGGCTTGGCTGGAGATGCTGGGGAGACCTCAGCTGTGCTTGTAAATGTGGTAGCATTACCCTGAGCCTGTTGTGATGTAGCTAAGGGCAAATGCAGCCCAAAACCAGCTCTCCCTGTGTTGCTGATGAAATCACTACTATGCGGCATGGTGGAGGAGCCCACCTTTCTCCTGGGAGGTTTTGGGGACTCTCTCCCCTCAGGTTAGGGAGGCAGCTGGGTCCCTCTTCCCCTCCTATCAGTTGTAGTGTGCCTTACTCCAAAATTAGTAATTTTTGTGTCCTTTTTTTCTCTTTGTTAGCAACTCTTCAATGCCTGAACCCACAAGGCCTCTGCCACAAAGGGCAGGCAATTCAACAGGGAAACCAGCAGAGGAGCAGACTGCAGAGAATAATTCAAAACAAAACCAGAAATGTCCCTCATTGTCAACTTCCTTTATGTGGAAGGAAGATGTTAATTTTCTTCTCTCCCAGCTGGGGAAACTGAGGCTTGGAGCAAGGAGGTGATCTGCTCAGTGTAGCTGGGATTATAACCCAGGCGTATTTTCTATTAAATACCTCAGGGTCCCACAGCAGGACCTGAGGTCCAGCTACAGAGAACCAAGGGGTTATTTCTGCAAAGCTCCAAGTTCTGGCCCTGCTTGATTCTTCCCAGGCACAGAGTCGAAGCTGCCTGCAGAAAAAATAAACCCACCGGCTTTGGATGTGTCTTGCTGGGAGTTGAGTTGCTTTTTTGCTTTGTCACAGAGATGTGGTGATTAAAGAGATCAGCTGTGGGGCTTGGGACACAGTGAGGGGACCCAGACACTTTGTGAGCTGTCACCTCACACTGTCAGGGTGAGTCTGGTGCAGAGGAGAGCTGTGATAAGGCAGCTGCATGATGGGACATTGTGCCTAAGGCACTGTGAAAGAGCCCATGAGCCCCTTATGATGAAAATGTCTCCTTTATTTTGTTCCATTTTGTTTTATTTTATTTTGTTTTATTTATTTATTTATTTATTTCCCTTCCCCCACAAGCCTCTTTTCATCCCCTTAACTTCACAAGTAGTTAATAATGCATGTCTCGGGAAGATAAATGCACTTTCAAATCTTCAAAAGGCAAGGCAGCCTCTGAAACCAGTGTTTACAACCTCTTTGGCTGGTGACAAGGCAGGCAGGCAGCGTGACACGACCTTTGGCTCAGCCTCTGAGGTCAAGCTGAGATGCAAATCCTGGTTCCCAGGAGCAGAGTGGGTACCAGAGCTCCCAGCAGCATGGCTGGACCAGTCAGCCATGCAGTGTATGGGTTTACCTCTATTCTCTGCCAGGGCAAACTCGCTCACCTTTGCCTGCTCTCTTTCTTCAGGCATTGAATGAGAGTTTTGGGATGGAGAAGGAAAGAGAGAGGGAAGATGGAGTGAGGGGGAGAGAGCAAGCCAAAACTCCAGGATTCAGGACTATACAGATACTGAGACTTTTGTTCAACCCTAAATCCTGGATCTGGACACACCAGTTAGAAGAAGTCCAGATCCCAATGTGCAGTGCCACTGCTGTTCTCTACTGAAGGCCAGATCACACCAGTTCTTGCACTCCTTGAAGATCTGAAGTCCGATATAGGTCTGTCTTGGCCATCCCTAACATTCCATCATGTCAGCCAAGGGTCTGTGATTCTGACTCTAGCCTGAGTTTTCCAGGCATGCTTTAGCCATGTGACTAAGCCACATTAAAAATGCTGAATTTTATAGATCACCTGAGTCCCAAGATGGCTTTGAAATATCCATCCCTGTGTTTGCACTTCACCCCAGCTCCTTCCCTAGCCATCAGGAGTCACATCCCTGGCTGCTGGCTGGCCTGATGCTGCAGAGACAGGAGGGCTGGGGGTGGCAGGTTATGCAGGGTCGGGAGGAGCAGGGCTTGTGTTTACAGAGCTTAAGTGGTGGCTCCAGGGTGGGAGAAAATGTAATTCTGTTTGAGCAGTTTGCAGGCATTTCGAAGCTCGTCCCTGTGAATTAGGGGCCGAGTGAAGTCATTAAACCCTAATCAAAAGCAGCTAATCAGGAATCAGTGGGAGATCTTCCAATTAATCGCAGCTGGAGCTAGTGGAGCTGCAGCACTGGTGGTTGCGGAAGGCGGATGGCGGTAAGGAATTAATAGAGGTGCAATGTCTTCTGCCACTGAGACACCCCGAGGGGTCTGTGCCAGCTCAGAGGAGCACATGATAGGGCTGGGGGGCTCAAAAGTATTTAGGGGACCTCAGAAAATACCTTGCTACCTAGAAGTTCCCTATAATTTCAGAAATGTGCTTTGAACCAGCTGTGGCTTTGTGGATATTCTGCTGACCCACCACGATGGAGGTCTTACAAAGTTTCTCTGCCTTTTGGAGGCAGAAAGCAGCTCTCACGTACATTTGTTAGCAGAGAGCCACTACCCCACATGTCTTTACATCTGAGAGTCTCCAAATGCTTTACGGATTTCATAGGAAAATACCAGCAGGTATTTAGGTATGACTTTAGAGGAAACTGAGTAACATGCAAGAAGTGCCATGACATCCCAGACTTTGCACAAGCTTTGTCTGCAGTCCAGTGAAGATTTAACTGCAGTTAAAATAATGGTTTATGCACTGGATGCAAGAATCATTCTTGGCTGTGCTGCACTGCCCTGCAATAGAGGGCACACTCAGCTGATGTTTTCCTCTTCTGCTAACTCATGTTGACAGCTAAGAGGACAACCAGTCTCTGTGATCAGCCACTGATAGACAGTTAATCAGTTCCCGCAACATCTAGGCACTAATCTTCTGATGGGACCGTTAACTGGAGCATCAATGTTTGCATTGCATGGTCTCCTAAATTCAGCCATGGTCATGGTTTCCCACCATACCCTTCTAGACCTGAAGTCTTTCTCCTCATCATCCCTGAAGTTAGCAGGAAGTTGTATCCCATGAAAGCAGACAGTGTGTGGTGCAGAGAATTAGGGCGTATGAAGGTGCCTGGACCCCTGTACACCTCCTGTACCACTGAGTCACTAGAACACAATGCCACTTTGTGCTACTTTCTATTTTATGATAAAAACCCTCAAGGATATGGTAGACTACTTTCACCGTTAAAAGCATCTGGGGAAGAGCAAAAGTATTCTGCTGCTTTTGGAAATTCCCTTGCTTCCTGCTCCAGAGAAATGTCTCTCTTCATAAATCTTATTGTAACTATAAAATCCCTTCCTGTTCTTTAGCTTCTGCTTGACTCCCTCTAACGTGACTGTTACACTGTTGCATTCAGGCTGCACTATAAAAAGAATAAAGTGCATTGTGTTGGATCAAGCATGGCTGTAAATCCTTGCCAGGTTGGAGTCGACACAAATTGAATTCTATCACAGCTCTTCTTTGGAGGGTTTGCCGACTACCTTTTAAATTTGCCAGGGTTGAGGTGCAATTTAGTTCACGTAACTAAAGTGAAAAGGTGCACAATATTGTTGTAGGGCATTAGCTGCTGAGGTTCAGGTTTGTAGGGGAAGGGGCACTTCTCTGTCTAAAAAATGTTACTCAGAAATGCAGATGAATGCAATCAGCAAGCCCAAGTTCACATTTGCAGATATGGTCTTACTATTTAAACCCTAAGAGACAGATTTTCTGGAAAGTCCACCTCCTTACTAGACAGCAGTGACAGCAATCTGATATGATTCCCTGGTGTCTGAAATACTGCTGCTCATCTGCTCACCCGATTTGTGTGTGTGCTGTAGGGGGAAATGGTGTTCATGAAGGTTTTTCATCTAGGTTGAGATAAAGATTTTTAATCCAGGTCATAATCTAAACCAGTTCCTGTTTTATTACATAACCCCACAAACAAACACATTCGCATAATCAAGGAGGGTGGTGCACCGGGGATGAGGAGTGTCTAGGGGTCTCTTGTACTGTCTTTGTGACCAGTGGACTTTGCTGTGGAGCTGCTGTGTGAGAAAACTCCTGGGACTGGACCTGGGTTCACATGTTCCTGGCAATCTCTGATGTTGGGCCATTTAGGACTCACAAATGTCCCCACGGAACTGGCCTGTCCTCCTGCAAACCCAGGGGGCAGCAAATCTTCATCCCTGGTGGTGGGGCTGGGGGATTTCCAGAGGTCTGAGGACTTCTTAAATGGCATCACTTGCCCTGTGCCCTCTAGGGCCAAGACTGATGCAGGGCTCTTAAGACTGGCACACCAAGCAGCATGAGCAAGGAAGTTAAGCATTAGCAGGGCACTTAAGTTCTCCCAGGGCTTTTCTTTCTGACTCAGAGATATCTTCCCTTCCCTATGTCTTGGTTTCCAGCAGCCAGAGGATGATTTGCCACCCCCTGCAATGTGCACAGAAATCTTCTAGTTTAAAGTTGTCCAGGGCTTCTCACAAGGATGGCAACCCTTGTGACATTTGATGTCACTTTATTCTCTCCCCTGGAGGCTTGTTTACCCACCAGGTTTTGTTTCTTGATCTACCATCCTGTCCGTCTGCTACTTTCCTCATCGGTTCTGTGACTGTGCTGAGCTATTGATTTCTGGCTTGCTCATTTTGTAGATTTGGGAAAGGGGGAAGGATGCTCCAAGGGAAAGTCAGGATAAATTGGCAATTTGTCTCCGCCTTGGCTTTTGCATCCCTTACTCGAGGTCTCCATTGCATCCTTGTCCTTGTTGCAATTTTTCTGCCAAATGCCATTTTTACCCTCCTCACAAGTCCCAGGAGAGCTGTTATTTATGGCTGGTGGAACAAAACCGAACGACACAAGCTGGTTGCCAGCCTACAGGAGGATATCCATCAGTGGGAACTTTAGAGATAGCCTTTTGTTTCATTATGGGATCACTCATGTTCTCTCCACTCTCTTGCCCCTCCTGGCCTCCCCTTGCATCATATCAGTGAGAAGTCCAGGAGGTACTTCATTCTCTGCTGGCGACTGATGGTTTACTCAGATGATTTCTAGATGATGTCTGTTCGTATTCCTGCTGGTGCAAACCCTTCTTCATTGCTCAGAATACTTAATACCTGGGAGGAAAGGGCAAAGGGTTATCTACTTCACAGTCAGTTTGGGAATGACAAATATTATTCTATGGATATTTTTGCAAAAGGACATGAAGTGTCCCTGATTTCTATCTTCTTCCTCTCCTATGTAATCAGGATTTTCTTTTACTAAAAAGCAAAACAAAGACTCTAAGGGTTTCACTGAATGAGCACAAGAATCATTTTTAGCAAATCCTTCCGTATTTACTCTGTTTCTGCTAAGGCAGATGCCTCAAATGTTTGTTTGTTTTTTTTTTTCCCCAGAACACAGACAGCACTGTCTGGAAATGCATCTTGAACTAGACTGAAGTTTGTCCTCTGTGGCTGTGCACAGGACTGAATCCAAGACCCCTCTCCCCCCAGCAGACCTTGTTTATTAGGGTCTAGTAGTTATGAGAAGGCAAAGCAGGTATTTCTTGTCTGGAACTCTCAGAGCCAGAAAAATGGACTGGCTGGATGGAGCAAGGACATTTGGTTTCTCTGAGGCACTGGCATCTCCTAGGTGGTGATATGAGGCATCAGGAATGGAAATGCACTTCTTTAGGAGAGGGAAAAGCCTGTAAACTCAGACTCTACAATAATTCACCTGGCTGTGTGTCTGGCCCTGAGCCCCAGGAACCCTTTCCAGCTCTGCTTTGCATTTTACGAATTGTTTCTAGAAATGACCGGTTTTCATGGGCATGTCGCAGCGTGATGAATGACTGAGGATGATCAGCGAGGATATCTGTCTCCACCGAGGCTATGTGAGTCAGCTACCCCATGTCTAGCTACTACTTTTCTGCCTTAAAAGCCTCAATATTCTCCACTCAGCTCACCTTCCTGCTCTTTCCTGGTCTCCAGATCCATTAGTCTGTCTGGGCTGGTACCCATTAAACTGCTGAACATGGCTACTCCAAGCAATCTAATCAGTGCTGCAGCTATTAAAGGCAGAAATAGTAAGAAATCGAGTCACCAGTGCAGGCGGTCTGGCACTTGGATTAAGAAAGAATTTTTGTGAGGGCTTGTCATTGTTTGTGGAGAACCACAGAAGCTTCTGTGGACAATATTTGATCGCTGTGACAGTGGTTATTAATAAATAGTTGGCTAATGCAAAACCAGCAGTATTCCTGAATCCAATAGCCTGAGTTTTGCAAGGTTTCCAGTACCAGCAGTCTCTGTGCCACCTCCCGAATGCAGAGAGGTTTGTGCAATAGGGGAATATCCCACCCACAAGTGAGGAAACTGAGGCACAGGGCTTCAGACCATTTGGCATAAGGTCGCTCAGGCAGTCTGTGATATAGGCATTGCCTAAGGCAAGTAGATCTGCAGATGCATGAGGGAGATTGTCCCTTGACTGAGATGCATTTTATACTGGCCCATGTATTTTGTTTTTCATGCACAATTTACAAGTACTTCCAGAGTGTTCTTCCTGCTGCTGCTAATGGTCCTGAAAAAAAGGCCCCAAAACCTTGGGAATGGGTATTTGTTAGTGCCCTGGATGGGATGTGTTATACTGGAGAGGAGGTTTGGGGAGAGTTTATAGTGTTAAGTGCCTACAGCCAGGTATTCTCTGGCCTGGGCACATTGGTTAGGCGTGGTAGTGGTCCTAGTTTGCACACCCGTCAGGGCAACCCTTGTTTTAAAGTGTAAATGAGACTGCAGGCAGGAACTAGATGGAGAGAACTTGATTTTGTGTGCCTTAAACAAAAAAATCGTGCTGAGCCAACCATGATTAGAAGCATGCTTGTACAGCTCAGCACAAGCAGAGACCAGCAAGGTTTCCCAGGCTGGGGGCAATAATTTTATAATTACTAGATCTGATGGGAAGGCAGGGTGGAATCTGCCTTTTATGCTGAATTTTCACCCATGTTCAGAAGACCCAGCTGGATAGTTTTAGCCAAGAACCTCCTGGTTGTTCTGTGCCACCGTTATTCTTGTTTGGACACAGATTTATCTTAGATTAGATCCCACCTTTTCTTAACTCTATTTCTGTGCTTTGTTGGTCAGATCATCTGTTAAATTCTTTGGAATGAGACTTTTCAGAAAGGGATGTCTTTTTCTTCACATTGCATGAGAGAGAGAATCTTAGTTGATATCTCTCTGAAGGCAAGAAAAGCAGTTTTACAAATCCCAACTCTAGCTCTGGAAAGTTCAAAGGTTTTCCTGGACAACTATCCTAGAAAGCAGTTCTTCTACCAGCTTCTGCCCCTGGAAAAAAATTGCTTTCTTAGTTTAATTTGCTCTCGGTTCAGCAAGCAAACTGTGGAAAACTGGCCAAGAGTTTTATTGGTATATCTAAGTCATAAAAAAATAAAAATATTAAAAAAGCTCTTCATCCTTTTAACTGATATAGCTTATGCTGGCCAAACTTTTAAGTGTACACTTGGCCTTTATCTGGGAGTGCTTTAAAAATATAATAATGGAGTGTTGAAATGAAGATGTTGGACAACAGGTGTGCTCCCTGCTTCAAAAGCTTCCAGGTAAGAATTTGCTCACTGGTGACACCCCATCCATCAGAGATGACGAGGTTTTGTCACAGTTCCCAGTAGGACAAATTGTCACATAAATCAGAAAAGGTGGAGTCAGTCAAGACATGGGATCTGGCTGCCTTTACTGCAAAACTAGGAGTCACATGCTGAAAATTTCTGTTTTCTGTGCCCTCATGTTAATTTAAAAAGAAAATAAGGGAGTTAATTTTCTTTTTGGATGGGAAAAAATCTGTTCAGTGGATTGAAGTGACTGGAGATTCCGCCCCCCTCTATTTGGCATGTGCACATGATCTGGTTATTTCACACTTGGCCTTTGGGAAATACCTGTATAAATCCCTTTGCACTGTCTGGAAATACATAACCCTAGAAGCCTGAAGATACCTTTTTCTGGCCTCCCAGATGGTGGGTGAGTTACCCCACTGGCTGGATGGCTCCTTTCACAGCATATAGCCGCAGCCCTAAGAGACTCTTACTGGAAAGGATGCTAATTGCTGTGACTGTTTATTTTTTTGTTTTTAAGCACAGGGTGTTTTTGGTAGTCGGTGTTTTTCTTAAACCCCTGCAAAGGGGCTGCTTACAGCTAATGGACTGCTAAAAGCCCTCACCTCCAGCCAGAAAAGGAGTTTTGAAAGATGTGCTGAGGGCTGTGGGATCAGATGTGCCCAGAGAACCTGGGACTGGATTTCCAGGTGCTTAAAAACTCCATTAAAGCAAGTTCTCAGACGTGACCAATCTGAATGCAGCAGGAAAATCAGCTGTTAGTTTAGAAGCCTTAATGAAGGTTGGAAAACTGCCTAAAAAGGCTACTGTTTGGTGAGTGGTCCTGGACTTTTAATTGGTGTTCATTCAAGACCTTTTCACTCTTTGGGGAGTTTGCTTTGAATGCGTGTGAGATGCTGAAATTTGGAACTTTTCTATGGAACAGAAGTTGTCACATTTTCAGATTCAGAAGAGCCAAGACTTTCATCCAGCCCATTTGTAATCCCTTCATTTAGATGGAATGAAGCGTTTCGTTCTGATAAGGTCAAAGCATGAAAATATGAATATATTAAGATACGTGTCAAAATGAAGGTAATCAAAATGAGAACTGGAGCAAACACTGCTGAAATAATTCACTCATGTCCCCCTCTTCCCCCCCCCCCCCCCTAAATTTCAGCACTGTGGACATATCCTTATGAAATGTTTTCATGGGAAAACTCTATTTTGCTAGTAGATAACTACCCTGACCAAAATAATAAGATTTTGATCAGCTCTTGGAAAACTACAGGCTTTGGGAGGGTGATGCTTGAGATCTCCTAGCACTACCATCAATCACATCCCTGCCTCCAGGCTCACTGGCCGAGGAAGCCCTGGCACCGCTGTTGCTGCTGGTGTGACTCAGAGGTCCCTGGTGACCCTTAAGCTTAGGGTTTGTGCTAGGGGCTGCACAGGGAGTGCTTTGAGATACTGAGATTTAATCCATAACTTTCCTCTGGCATCTCCATAAAGATCTGCTGGCATCCTTAGACACCATCCCCAACATTGTGTTCGCTGTCCTCTCCCCTGTAGGATAAGGCAGTCGTTCAAGTGGAGGGAATGTAATTGCAAATGAAACACCTGAAAATTGATCCAGGCTATAATCATCTTATAGTATTTTAATTGTGGGTCTCTCTTTCCGATTCCATCGCAGTCAATCATTCCCCGTCAAGACAGCTGCCTCTTCTCCTCTTTCCGCTTTGCCCCTCTTGGTTTAAATTCAATCTATATGTATTTCCTAGCAAAATATAAACACCGCGTCCTCTTCCATGTGTGCTCCCTGGTTCCTGTTTCCCAATCACTAGCAGCGTTTCTATGCTGCTGCCGTCTTTCACTGCAGCAGGGGATCTATAAAACTTGACTCGTAAAGGGAAAGAGATGGGATTTGACTCATGAAGGGAAAGAGATGGTGGATAGGTGAAAAAAAGATGGATGCCCCCCTCCCCAAAAAATAAAGAAATATGGGCAGAAAATGAAGGAGATTTAAAGCAGCTATCAATTGGTCGCTGTTCCAGCTTTAAGAGCTGTTGAAACAACATAATAAAAGGCAATAAACGAGGGATTTATGACCTACCTGCTGGAAATAGCTTGCTGCATCTATTGTGTTGGGTGAACACAGTGTGCAAGGCGGAGGGGGGATCAGCGCCTGCCTGCCCAGCGTGCACATGTGGCCGAGCCGGCAGCCCCTTTATGGGGCCATGCATGTGACCATGGTTCTGCCCTCCAGTTTCTCACCCCTCTTCACCTCCTCCCCTGCCCCTCCTCCCTCTGAACCCCCATATTTATGGGCTTGGCATTTTGTCTACTAAAGACTTGGTTTTGTTCAGTTTGACTAGTAAGCCCAAGACTATTTGTTGCAATCGATGGCAGCAGGCTAGAATTTTAAGGGCCAGGTATTTTACCACAGGGTCTGGACCCGCGAGCTAAATCTTGAAGGCAGGGAAGGTTAAAACATACAATACTGCCTACGGCAGCATCGAGAAAGGCTTGTAAACTGCTGGCACATATTTAAATTGCAGGGAAATCACCAGGGGGGGAATAAATCTACAAAAACAAACCAAGAAGAAGAAAGTGAGTGACTAAAGATGGAGATTTCTAATGCCTTCTTCAAGGCTGAAAACTGTCCTTTTAAAGAAAAAACAACCTTCCCTCCTGCCCAAAACCCACAGAGGGTTGAAACTGCAGACATTAACACAAAAACGTAGTTAGGCAGCTTGTGCCTGGTGCAGGATCTGGGCTATGGTGCAGGCAGTAGCACTGTGTGCTTTAAGGACCACTGACACAGGAGAGCTACAACTCAGGAGATCTGAGGAGACTAAATAGCTGGCAGGTGGTCCTCTGCACATGGGGAACAGGCAGCTACTCTAGAAACACACTTGCAGGAGAAAGTGTCCTGTCTTTCCCAGTCCTGGATTACGTGAGTGGGGTGTGCTGGGTGTTGCTCTGGTTCGTTTCAAAGCCCTGGTACAAAGCCTTCCCTTCTAATTCATTTTCCCCTCTAGAAAGAGTTTTAACCTCCTGCCTGTCACTCTTGCTTTCTGGCCATGAGTTACATGCTTTTGTTTTGCAAAGCACAGTAAATCTTAATGGTGACATGAGAAGCTCTGGCATATCCGATGCTGTTTGTTCTTTTGGAGGAAGGTGGGGAGAAAAGCGAGCAGGCTGAGAGGGGTAAATCAATCCACTTTATAAAAACAGAAATGCAGCATGGCGCAATGCCGTAATCCAATGGAGCCAGTGTGTGCCGGAGAGACAGATCTGGGACGGAGAGAGGAGGGGTGGTGGGGCTGCAGTAATCTTGTGTCCCTCTTAAATCCCCAGCATGGAACAAAGCCCTTGTTAGCAAATAAGGATGGGGGAGTGGTAGCAATAAGCTAAATAAATGCCCTTAAATTTAGCTGTAATAAAAAGCTGGGAGCCTGCACTGGAGCCCTTTCATAAACACTTGGGGACAAGATTGTTCTAATTATAAAAGCCCAATCAGAGGGACCAGCAGGCATGAAACTATGGATTAATTCAGCTGCTTGAATGCAAATCTGTGGCAGAGAGGCAGCAACTGCCTTCTCCCTTCCCCTGCCCTGAAAGGTTTTGGATGCTCTTTATTTGTCCATGCTTTGGAAACCACTCCTGTTAACAAAAGGGGAAAGGGGCACAAAGACCTAGCAAATAAATGGCTTCAGTGTGTTTGCCCTATGAAGGGGAGAGCTGGCCTGCCTGGCCCTGATACTCCCAGGACTTTCCCCCACATGCTAAGAAACCTCTTCTTGGTGGTTCAGACTGTGGGGATGTGTAGGAGCTTGTCTGTGCAGGATCCTCCCCCATGTCTGTGTGTGCATGTATAGCAGCTCTTGTGTATCTCAGCAGGGTTACAGACTATGTCCACCCGTTCCCCTTCTCCCTCGAAATAGTTCCTCTCTCCATAAATGCAGTGAAAAGAAAAGAGAAGTGAAAGGTTTGAGAGCTGCAGATTTGAAAACTGTCAGGAAAGGACCTGGACACCTCAAAAGAAAAATCAGCAATTTCCCTTCGCTGCAAATTCAAGCGTCAGGTCCTCCCTAAGCCCTGTCTCTGAAAATATTTAAGATGGCTTCTCTCAAACTATTGTAAGAAATTTTAGGGTTGGCTTTCTAAAACTTCTCTTGGAGACTCCAAAGGTTAGAAAGTTCCTTATTCATAAGAACCATAAAGAAATTACATGGTGTGAGTGGTTAGAAACTGCAAGAAAATCCCCCCCTCTTCTCCCCAAATCATGAGACTATCAAAAAGATCATCAGAGTTGGCAACAGTCTTTGAAAAACATGTTTTAGAAATTTCAGTGGGCAGCTGTTTGAGACCTGTGGACACCTTATGCTTGGAGAAAGCCCTGCTGATGACTGTGGAAAGAGGGTCCTCCTTGCTCTCCTGGAGGAGATTCCCACCCCAGGTCAATATTTCTGCTTCCAGTTTCCATGAGTGTTTCCTCCTCTGCTGCCACCTCTGGGGATTTCCCTCATTTCAACCTTTCACTTCACGTGCCAAAAATAAAAGCAAACCAAAACCAAAAGCAAACCAAAAACCTACTCCTGTCCCAACCATTTCTCCTAGTCCATCTGCAGCAGAGAAATTTTGAGGCAAGAAGCGTGGAGTTAATGGAAATTCTGTGAATTTACAAACCAGCATTCAGAAGGAAGAATGTGCCTATTTATCTCCTAATACAGTGGTTAAAAAAAAAGTCTTTCTTTAATTGCATTTGGAATCTATTCTAACGATTTACCCAGGAGAGTGTTAAGATGTCAAGGCTTTTTCATTAGTAATATATCCCCAAACAAAATCTTTGTTAAGATAGGTTAAGGCAGTAAATAGACCATTAATTTACAGGAACATAATTAGTACCTTGCAGTTATTCATGAAAATAGTAGGATTTCTTTTGTTGTTATTCAATGGCAAGACTTAAAACAAATATAGAATCAGCAGGTCAAAAAACACACGGGCCAAAAAGCATCTAAGGTATTGACTGAAGTTTCAACAATAACCTTAACTCTGCCCCAGTACCCAAAACAACATAATTTATGCGAACAAAATATAGTCTCCAAGTGGTAAATAATGAACACAGAAAACAGCATCAGGAGTTTTGAGCAAATACCAATACATAGCTGTAAAATAGTTTGTTTTAAGGGCTAGAGACTATATCCCATGTCTAAAATTTGAAACAGTATTTGAGACATTTCTTCTCTTAAGAGATTGTTGATAATATTCAGACATAACATTAATTTCCAAGGAAAGTATTTTATTTATTATTATTTATTTAACTGACACTATTATCTTTGCAATGTTGGCATCATTTTGTTTAGAGGAACTAAAATGTTCCTCTAAAATGAAATAAAATGTTTTGTAGGGTCAAGGTCTTCTATTTTAGATTCTCAGAATTAAAAAAAAAGAAGTTTTAATTTGAAAACGTTTCTCAATTCAAAATCATTTTTGATTATTCTTAGTTTTATATTATTAAAATGAAGAAAATTCCAGTTGACTTCAGACTGACTGAAAACCTAATTTTATGAAGTTTTTTTATATCTCCTTACTAGAAAGCTTGGTTTCACATGGTCCAGAAATCAAGTTTGAACCAATTTTATCTTTTTCATGTGTTTTACTGCAACTCACAAAGCAAAAAGGAATTTTCAGGGGTCAGGAGCTGTACTCATATGATAGTAAGGCTATAAATCATGGGCATTGCTCAACAGGTAAAATATCAAAATATATTTGACAGCAGTTAATGTTGCAGTTATAAATAATAGTGAATTATCAAACTGAAAAAAGAAGCAGTAATAAGGTTGTTGTGTGCTGGACCAAGAAGTTCAAAGTTCAGCTGCATCGTGTGATGAATGTATTATTTCTTCCCAGACTAGACATTTTTGCAGCACCTATAGTAAAAACAGAACAAATAAAGTCTTACTGAAAAGAAGGTAACAAGAACCATTTTAATATCTTAAATGGAATTCCCTTACTTGTGTATTACTGCTAATAATGTTGAGGTGCTGTACAGGTGGGTAGAAAATACTGTGTTTTCTTTATATATATAAAAAAAAAAGATTTTTTTTTTTTTTTAAATTGAAAAAATGTCTGCCAGAATAATTTCTAGAAAAAGGTCTCGGGAAATTAAATATTCAAAGAAATAGAAACATTTCCCCATTATTTGCCTGAATTGCTCTTCCAATGACATTTAAAAGGAGCCCAAACTTAACCTTCTCTTGTTAAGGCTTGTAACTCCCCATTTTGCTACTGAATAAAAGATCAAAAGCATGACATAGGGATTGGGGAAACTGAGGCGGGGAGTGATTTCTTACTAGCTGAAGGCCGCAGAAGGAGGCAGCACTGTCACACCTGGGCGCTCCCAGGCCAGGTCCCTGATGGCATCCATGGTGGCATTTGCCAGTGACTTCCTTTCACTGCTGTGGGACCAGCAAGAGAACAGCCTGGAGACCCCCCCAGCAGCGCTGGCTGGCGGAGGTGCTGGGATGCAAAGTCTGGCTCTGCCTTGCCTGCCTTTGTTACCTCTAATCCAGACACGTTGACAGCAGGACAGACTCCTACTGGGACAGTGCTACAGCTTGACCCTGCAGATGGTAAGGATCTCGCAAAGTCTCTGTGTCGTAAAGCTCTGCTGCAGGGTGGAGAATTTTAATAAGGACAGGAAAAAATAGCAAGAGACAGGGAGAAAGAGATACATTGCAAAGAACCTGACCTTATTTCCTCAGAGTGTGTGACTAAATCACACAGCTAAAAATAGGTAAGTGATTTGCTTTGATGCTGTAGGATTTTGCTGATACCACTTTTGTTACACATATAAATATAGAGATTTAATATAATATTTCCCTTACTGCAGTGTCTTCTATTAAGACAGCGCTAAAGTCTTGAGACTTGCTGTCTCTGTCTGCTGCTTTAAGCTGTGAGCTACAAACAGAGACTTCTTGGCTCTGCAACTAATGTGCTGCTGGCCTTTGGGAAAATGCACAAGAAATTTCTTTCTTGTGGGATGTTTAGTGTCAAGCACTGTCCATTCCTGGTTCTCTGAGACAGTCACTCCAAAACCAGTGGGAACTTCCCTGCTTATTTGTTATGAGAGACTGCTTTGGAAAGTTTTGGTCCCAGTCTCCCTCATCTGTATAACGGGGAGGATAAAACTGATCTGCCTCTGGAGGGTCTCAAACAAATTGGCCAGGTGATGCACGGGGCCAGCTGTGAGATGCCCAGGGGTGGGCACTATGAACCCACACAGGTGATTAAGAGGAGGCCAGTCACTGGTGGTGCACCCCAGAGGTGGATACTGGGGACAGCATTGTTTCACATCTTCATTAATGACCAGGATGATGGCACAGAGTGCAGCTCAGCAAGGTTGCAGACGACACAGAACTGTAAGGAGTGGGTGATAGACCAGCTGGTTGTGGCACCATTCAGAGTGAACTTGATGGGCTGGAGAAATGGGCCAGCAGGAATCTCATAAAGTTAAATAGGGGAAGAATAGCCCCTTACCTGGGCAGGAATAACCCCAGGCACCAGCACATGCTGGAGAGCAGCTTTGCAGAGAAGGATGGGAGTCCTGGTGGGCACCAGGTTGACCAGGAGCCACCAATGTGCCCTTGTGGCAAAGACAGCCAACAGGCACCTGCGGACATTGGGCAGAACGTGGCCAGCGGGTGGAGGGAGGATGGCCTGCCCCTCTGCCCAGCCCTGGTGAACACATCTGGATGGCAGACCTGGGGCAGCCTGTGCTGCAGCTGGCCCTGCTGGAGCATCAGCTGCGTGAGGTGATGGTGCAGAGGTGCCCACCAGTCTCGGCAGTTCGGTGAGTCAGAGAATTGGAGAGAAAGCAAAGCCCGGACTCTGCTGTGAGCTTCTCCGCAGGGCTTTAGCTCAGCCCTCCCCATACCTGAAAGCTTTTTTCCTTTTCTGACTGAGCTGAGAGTGTCGGCTCTGCTAGGCATCTGAGGCTTGAAGTGTACAAATGGAAAGAATTATTTAATACTAAACAATTATTCTGTTGCATAAAACTCTCGTATTTGTTTACTGAGGAGCCTATGCTGAATGCAAACCTCCAGACAGAACTGTCAGGGAGTAGGAGAAAAGAGATGGGGGTTTATTTAAATTCTGAGTGGAATGTCTCACCAATGCCCATCTTTTTCTTTTTTATTTCCCTCTGTGCTTTCCGTTTCTTTCATTCCCCTCCACTTTTCCTTTTTTTCAGTAAACTCTCCGTTTGCATGCAGAGGTACCAGACTCTCCACCTTCTGGATGGACTCTGAGGGTTAGCTGTAGATGGGGAAACTGAGGAAATGACCACGCTCTGAGGACTTTGGTTTCCCAAGCTCCAGGCATGTCTCTGCTCCTCCTGGCTATCTGAGAAAGTCCGAGAGGATGCTGCTGCTCTCCCACATCTCCTACTGACTCCTCGCCTTTGAGAAAGAGCAACACGTGCTCAGATGAACGGTGCTCCTTGCAGAGAGCTCTGTAAATAAAGGCTCCAGCTGGGGAATGCCAAGAGCTGGCACAGCAGGGACTGCCACTCTGTCAACATAACCCTGCTCCTGACAGGCCCCGTTTTGTTGAAACAATTCCTTGCGATGGACCGAGTTTATCTCTAAGTCACTGGATTTACACCAGAGATCTAAACAGCCTGGTAAATCTGCCACCGAAGCACCGGGGTAGCATTTATCTGAGTGTCCCTTTGTGCAGCTGGGGATTCTCTGTGCACCGCTCAGCCTGGACGTGACTCTCTGCCCGTGCAGCAAGCAGTTTGTTTGGCTCAGGGGGACTCTTAGCAACCATAAAATGTGCAATTAACCCCCCCTTCCTACTTCAAACTGTCTCATCAGGCTCCCAAGCTAGGTGAACGTTACAGCTGTGAAGAGATGAGCATGCTGTTTTCAGCCTGCAGCTGCAAGCCAGCTACCCAAGGAAAACCAGTGTTTAAAAATCAGAGCTCTTCCCTCCTCGCTGCGGTCAGCCCATGCCTGCCGGCCACCGTGTGCCATAAGATGTCGCCTGTTGCATCCCCTTGTCAGCCTCCTCGTCCCCGTTCTGGGGGGACAGAACATCTCACTGTGGTCCTGGTGCTGAGCAGATACAAAAGCACTAAATTAATTTTCACAGAGCCTTTCGGTCAAGCAGCTCGAAGCCTTTTAGAGACTTTAATTGAGCCTCAGAGTTAATGAAGCCTCACTAACATGCCTGCTGGATAAAGGAGTGTTTATTATCCCCTGTTTTACAGAGGTTGTGCAGAAAGCTGGGCAGGTTGCTGTGTGGGTTGGGTTAAGGTTGTTTTCCCCTTCAAAACTAATCATGAAGGAAAAAATAGCTTGTCTTATCAAAAGAAATATTTTCAGAGAGTTGTTCTGAATACAGTGGGATTATTTTCTCCTGGTTTTCTAAAGAAGTTGCAAACAAACTTTGGGATTGAAATTAATCTTTTACCTCTGCAGAAATATTTCATGCAAACTAAGCCAACTATTCTAACTCCCTTGAAAGCACCGGTACCCCAAGAGGAGAGGTCCTCTGCATTCAGAGGTTCCTGACCAGCCTCTCAGAGCGGTCAAGTCAATGCTGCATCAAATATGAGAACTAAATTACTTCCAAAACCCATGCTGTGAACTGATGGGCCCCCTGTCCCCCAAACAGCCCCCCCATCCCGGGCTTGTCCTTCTCCAGCACAGCCATGGTGTCCAGGGGCCACCTGTGTGTGAGGGCCTCATCCTGCAAAGTGTGTCACACTGATGGTGGTGAAGATCCCTCCTTCCTTGACCATCTACATATAATTTCTTGGTACCTATGGCCAGGACCATGCTGTAACTGCCTAGTATGAGCCCTGGCCAAATGCAAACTTTCTGTGTTTTGCTGCTCCCTGCCAGCCCTTACCTGAGTGAGAGTTACCACAGAGCAGCAAGTCTTCCCCGAGCAGCAGTGCTGCTCAAACATGCTGACCTCCAACCATTTCAATCAGCGCCTTTCAAAGGGGCCCTTGTTCTTCGTGGTTAAATCTCGGAAAGCTTGTTTAAAACTTGCCCTCTCTGTATTTTTAACTCCGGCTGCTGCAGTGTGACCCTGCACACAGAGCTTGCCGGGCTGAGCGGCTCCCTGCGCCCTGCCTGCCTGGCTGAATCCTGCCTCCATTCCTGGCTCTCCCTGGGGCTTTGCTTAAAAATTTCTGCCCTCTGCAGTCCTGCAGCCCTCCTGCTCATGTCTAGTGTGCATGGGGTAAAGGGAGCTCAAGCTGCCCACCATTTTTCAAGTGGGAGCCTGTGGTATCCTCTATTGAATCAATAAAAGGATAAAGTGGGTAAGGCATGTATCCTGCTTCTCTGTTTTTTCTCTGCTTGATTTGAAGAGTCACCCTTGCCAGGCTCCCGGTGGCTTATTTTTCAGTGTGGCCATGAGCAGAAGACAGCAGTAGGATGCCATGGGCTGTCATGGGGTGGGCTGGCGCAAGCTGAGGGCTTTGCAATAAAGTTGAGAGAAATGTGCAAACCACCGTGGCCTAGAAAATACGCAGAAATCACAGGGCAAGGCCTCTCCACAAAGAAATCCTTGTTTCCCATGAGGACTAAAACACCTGCACGGGCACCACTGCTCCGGTTCTCCCTGCAGGGCTTCCCGGCCTCATCACCAACACCGCAGCCCAGGTGTAACCCTGCGCACCACAGCAAGCATCGTCCCTGCGCGGGGGCACAGGGGTTGGCAGCGCGAGAGAGCACCGCGCAGAATGAGTTTCCCCACACCTCGGTGAAGACTCAGCCTTGCCTTTGGGGACATGTTGTGTTAGGATCAGCCCTCCCATTTCCACCTGCTCTTTCCGCTGTGGATTTCCTTGAGGGTTTTGAGGAAATCCTTTGAATCCATGAAAAGAAAAAACCAAACCAAAACAATAGCTATATATAGGTATGCATATATGTATGAAATCAAAGTCCGTGATGCTGCCTGATTGCCCCAGGAGCCAACGGGCTGCATCCTCACCCCCGCAGTTTTGCAACACCCCCCGGCACTGCCTGAAAGCGGAGCCGGGCAGGGGCTTTGTGGGGGCTGCTGGCCGGGCTTCGGTGGCCTTAGGACCCGGCTTTCAGGCGAGCCCCGCGCGCGGCAGGTGGCGTCCCAGCTCCACGGGAGACGGGCGGCCGCGGGTGGGTGGCGCAGGGATGCGGGCAGAGGAGCGGGCTGGCTTTCCGCCGGCAGCGGGGGTCTCCCGCGCTGCCCGGCTCTGTGGCAGCGCTGGGGCCGCCGAGCCCTTTGCCTTTCGCAGCCCCCGTGGTGGGGAGAGGCACGGCTGCCCGGTCCGTTCGGCCAGACAGAGCGGTTTGGGATCATTTCAGCTAAATCTATCTGTATTCTGGAAAATCATCACTACTCGACTGAGAATGCATCCTGCTTGTAAAACATAAAAGCCTTCTGAAACCTGAAACGAGCATTAGGTTCCCAGAGAGTTCCCCCATTTCATCCCCCCAGCCCTAACTCTGTCCCTGGTTTTGCCCTGGCTGTGCAGCATTTGCACACAGAGAGGGTCCGGGGCACCCTAGAGATGCAGTGCCTTCGGGTTTTTTTTTTTGTTTTGCTGGTGCTTTTAAACAGCGTTCAATTTTCAACTTCAGAAAAGCTGCAGGGAGTTTGCCAGAACCACTGCAGTAGGAATTGCACTACAACTGAATATAGAAATGAAATTTTGGATGAAATACAGGCTTGGGTGCATTTTGGCAGAAGTCTGAGTGTTTTCCTCACAGTGCTGGCTCAGTGTGGAGGAGAATATTCCCAGGAATAGATGTGGATGGCACTTGGGGCTGGTGTTTTGAAACGTGGAGGGTAAATTTACATCAGCGTGCAGGGAGTTAGCAAGTAGAATAGAGCTGAACCCAGATTTTATGTCCTGTGAAATTCCCAGGGCTTATTTCATTCTAAAGTAGAATAAAAGTTTCTTCTTTTTTTTTTTTTTTTTTTTTTCTCTGTAAAAACAGAATAATATGAAGGGAAATATTTGCATTGAGAATGATTATCACCAGCATTGAACTGTTTTGGCTTTGGTAGTTGATAAGCTCACTCTGACACTTCCATCTTGACTTTTAGAGTCTTTTACAAGTGATAATGTAGTAAGAATCCAAAAAAGAAAGCCAAAATAAACGGCAAAGTAGAACTGTATCATTTGGATTTTTTTTTTTTTAAAGCAATAAAATGTAAGTGGAATTGTCATACTCCGGCAAGCCACTTTGCATTCATTGAATAGCATCCACTGCCTGAAAAATCTTCTGTGGAGTAACTTTTGACCCAGCTGTGCTCAGATTTTCATTTGTGATGGGAAGAACAGTGTGCATATGTAATCTTCAGGTCAGGATGAATTGTAATAGATAATATTACTTATACATTGAGGTATATTTATCTGAAAATATTTGTATATAAATATGTATGTATTTATAGATTAATTTATAGTTTAATTTTTTCAGCTGCTCAATCATGACTTAACAGAGGTAACATCTGTAGGATATCCTGCTGGTCCATTGTTCTGTGGGTTCATTTACTTCAGCCCTTCCCCTGGAAGACAGCAATACTGGATGAAGTGGAGAAGTGGGAGGAAGAAAGGGGTACAAGGGAACTACAGGAATGCTCTGAGGATTTGTTGTGTAAAACGAGGAGTTAGGGAAGCCCTCACTCAGCCCTGGTTGCTTCCTTCAGGTACACGGTGTGCCTCATGGCAGATACAGCAATGCCATTAGGCAAATAAGGTGGTCTGAGACATGCAGATAAGGCTGGGAAGGGGCTGCCTGAGCCTTCCCAAGGAGCAGTTCTTTGAAGGAGACTTGAGGCACTGGTACTGCTGGCAAGAGATATGAAGGACCTTGAAAATTAACCAAATGAAGGCCTGTCCCCTAGTAGCTGTAAGATTAATTTTATCGAGGAAGTTTCTTGTGCCTGAGGACGGTAATAACCACTCCCTGCAGGATGCAAATGCACAGGGGAAGGCAGCTGCCCAGAAGTGGGCTCCTCTCTTGTTCTGCCAGCTCTGGCCAGCTCTGACTCTGTCAGCCATCTCCCTCTCCCCTTTCCCAGGACACCCTGACAGTGGAGAGGCACATAGTGTACCTCAGCTCTCAGCATCAGTGTGTGCTTATGAAGTGAGGTAGATTGAGGGCATGCGTTCACATGTGCATGTGCAGAGTTTGCCTCTGCTACACACATGTATACCAGCGTGCTCCTACTTGTGCAGCTCTTTTGGGATTTGGTTCTGCACATCCATGCCATCCCAGTGGGAGTGCACCCTTCCCTGTGATGTAGGTTTGCTGCATCCTTAGTTGTACTGAGTTAGCGCAGGCTCAGCATGCTTATTTCTTTATTTACCCTTTTTAAACCCCAGCAGGTGGGTGTGCTGAGCTGTTGGTGAGGCTGCCAACGGGAGATTTATCATGTGTTTGTGACTCTGGGGGGTATCCCTGAGAATGGCTTGAGATGTGTGAGAAGGAGGGATTTCCTTTTTCACTAAATGCTCTGCTTTTCACCTTACAATGCCATTATTTCATAGGGAGGCTGTTGTTGCCAGCCGGTTCCCTGGGGAGGGCTGATGGGGACCTCAGTGCTTTCACCAGCAGCAACCCCACCAACTGCAGGGGACTTCTCTGGGACTACAACTTCCTCCTTTCTCCTCGTTTGCTCTCTCTCCTGTACTTCTCGTGCTCAAAAAAGACTGTGACCCAGCTGAACTCACCAGGGCTTTGATATTGAGAAACCTGGAATTGAGCACCTTGCCCATTCCCTGAGTTTCCAGTGAGCGGGGAAAATGAACTCAAATTGAATAAAACTGCCAAGGATTCATTTGTTGCAAGCCACAAATGAGGAGGCAGGATGAGGAAGGAGGAGATAAAATCTGGGCTGAGAAGAGAGGTTGGGGTTTGCTGAGTTTCTGTGGCACAAAGACGACTTCCTGCAGTGACTCAGCCTGCGATAACTTTTTAGCTTGTGTGCGTTGGTTTCATATTGCTGTGCTTTTCCCAAGCTCCTTCACAGCCAACAGGACTGGTGAAATTTGAGTTTTCTGCTTTTTTTAGGCTGCCTGTGAATTAGTTGAGCACACATGAAATAAGCTACTGTCTTGTACTGTATTTTCAGCTCCTCCAGGATAAGTAATATGAGGCCTGATTAGGAGGAATGGCTGAGAAAAGGCTCAGTGTTTCTGTGAAATGCAGGCTTAAAGGTCCAAAGCTCTTGGGGGACTACCTGATTCCATGACTTTTTATTAGAAAAGGTTTCTCATGTCTAGGGTCAAATTTCTGTTAAAGGAGAAGAAAGAAAGAGGGATCAGAATGGCCGAGAAGCTCTGGAGGGAGATGTTCACCTGGTACATCAGAGAACCTGCTTCAAATCCTTGTTCTTAATTAGAAGAAGAGGGGAAATGAATCTGAATCTTTCACGACTCAGCCTATCCATCTTTATCACCAGTACACTGGATCAGTAGCATGGATAACACTCCCTTAAGTGTTACGAGAAAATTAAAAAGGTCTCATTATATTCTACACTGGAAACAAGTAAATATTATTATTAATAATATTATTACTTTATGCATCTCTCACAAGAGAAAAAATTTGCTTCCAAATATAGTCTAAGGCTCCTTTTTCTGGAATAAGATTGGGGATCTCAGGGTCATCCAGCCTCAGCTCATGATGCCTTGCTGTTCCCTGGAGCCCCTTGCTGTCTCTGCTTGGTGTTACGTCCTTCATCTCAGCCTGCACTGGAGGGACAGGCAGCACTGAGCTGCTCACACATTCCCTTTGCTTCTGTGGGAGGTGGAAACGGCCCCTAACTGTCCTTGACCTACCTCGAGAGGGGGGTTATAAAGCATAATTACTTTCAGTTTCCAAAGAGCTTTGAGTTCCCAAGAAGAAAAATGCTCGAAAAGTGCAAATCATGATTAATCATTATTATTATTTCTATAAATTCCCACTTCAGCTTGGTTGGAAAACAGAGGGTATTTAGCGATGCCTATGAAGGTAGAAAGGATAGAGTGGCCTGACTCTACCCTTAGCCCATGGGGCTGCAGTCACCTCTGTGGAGTTACACCTGATTAGCATCAATGCATGTGGGAAGAGAATCAGACCCCATAAGTTGCTTTTCTCTGTACTAATGGAGAGTGCTAAATTGCTGCTAGTCTCTCTCCCTGAAGTATGCGGGAGACAGTTCAGTACTCGCTGTTCCTCTCTTTCTCCCTTGTGGAGAGGTAAGAAGGTTTAATTCAATCATATTCCTAAATGGAAAATAAAAGTACAATGAAAAAAATGCACAGAGTTCTATGAAAAGAATTTTGTCTTCAGTGAATTTTGATCTGGATCCTAAAAGAGCAAGACAAAACCCTGTGATTGACACCCTTGTTCTGCACAAGGTGCCTTGGAGGAAGCTTTCAGAGCAAAAGGTTTCCTTTGCTCGAGGGGAAGTAGAGAAAGTCCAGGTTTCACAGCTTTTTTGGCTTTTTTGGATTTTTTTCCCCCTATCTGCAGTGTAAACATGTGAGACCCTCTGAAGTTTTCTTTTTCAGGAGAGAGCAGCCCACCTCAGCAGAAAACCAGGGATTTACAAACTAATGCTGTGCTCCCTCCTGACCACTGATTCCCCTCCTGAAAAGATGCTCCTACCCTGGAGAGGCCTCTCCCCTGAGAGATCCCAAAGCACCCAAGCCCCTCTCAGTCCTCTGTGGGGTGTGTGAATCTGAAAAATGAAGGCAGGATGAGTCCAAGTGACTCCCCCAAGGTCTGCCAGGAACCCCTCGCACCAGCCCCCAGGGTGCTCCTCCAAGCATCAGCCTCCTGCAAATTCTAGGAGATACTTGTTTTTATTCCCCCGTGAGTGAAGAGAGTCTGCTTGAAATCACAGGCACTTTGACTTTCGCTATAAATCAGAGATGTCTCGTTTCAGTGATGACGACACTTCCCTGGCTAGGTACATCGCGCTTCTTTCGGGCTGGTCTGGGTGCCGGGTCTGCAGCAGTACACTTTGCAAAATACCCTGTGTCTGGCCTGAGTTTTCACCTTGAGATGGTTTTATTCAGTCCCATTCTCTGGCATGGTGGGAGCACTGGAAATCCCATGACCTTCCATCTCCCTTGCCACCAAGCTCTGGCTCCAAGGGGGAGAAGGGAGGAATGCTTTGCCAGGAGCTCACTGTGTTCATATATCACTGAGAAAACACCGCCAACAAAAAGCAAGATTCATTTTGGTGCCAGCCGACCATAAATTTATTTGCTTGTTAATGCAGCTTCACCCAGTTCATGTTTTCCCTAACTAGGAGCATCAAAATGTCAACCTGTCCTCAGGGGTATATCAGCCTCCCAAACTGAAGTCAGTAACGAGATTAGAGTCCATGCTGTTCAGAAGTGCTGTCTCTCCTGCATGTGCTCTCTCAGTCACTTGCACTTATTTTTTATTATCTGGGTTTTTTTCTCCCACTGATGTATTTTTTTCCTTCCTCTCAATTCCTCTCTTCCTCAGTTCTCAATGAAACAAATGTGAGCTGACACACTCCCCTGTCCTTGTTTGTCATCTCTCCCCTGCTTCTTCTGTGGGCTGGCTGGTGAGACAGCATCGGCCAGGGGACAGGGACAGCTCCTGCTCAGGTCATGCTCCTCACGGAAAATCTCTGACTTTCCCCTGGTGAACCCTTTCCTTATGAATGTGAAATAAGACAAAAAGCTGCTTTAAATGGAGTAAATACACAAGCATGTGGTAGCTGGGAAAAGGGCAGGTTTGTGGCTGGAAGGAGAGGCAGGGAGAAGAGGACATCCCTACCCAGCTGGATGCAGTCTGTGGGGCTTGAAGGTCATGAACACTGGAAGGAGGTCTTCTGGATGGAGACATGTGACCATGGTAAGGCAGCAAAACATAAAACAGGTCCCTGGTTATGTGAAACACCTGCAAAACTAGAAGAAGCCTCAGTGCTTGGGAGATACCTCCTTTTGATGCAAAGAGGTTTGAGAGCAGAGACAGGAGTGAAGGGCGCTCAGGACACAGTGACAGCTCCATCCTGCTCAGCAGGAGGGGATGGGAGGTTGGATGCTTTAGTGGTCAGAAGGGCACGCACTTCGAGGAATAAAGCTCCCTACTCTGCCCCAACGAAACTACTCATCTCTTGTCACCCAGGGAGGAGTGGGAATGTTTGCTTCTCATTGCACTTCACTTTTGGGTTTAATTTCAAGCCCCTTTTTATTAACCTGTAGTCACCTGCTGTAGCAATGGGCTGTAAGTGTGATTAATGGCCCCTGAAATATTATTGGGTTTGAAAGGCTGCTTGTTTGAAATTGCACTGAATGTAGTTAGCTGGATTTTTTTGCAGCTTGGCAGCCATTTCACACCACAATTGCCACAGATAAAAAGGGTGCAGGTGGGGGTGAGAGGCATGGGAGTAGGATTCCTACACCAAGGACAACAGCTTGCAACTACCTATACCTTAATCTTGGCAATGTTCACTCTTCCTAAACACCTGCAAAGCCACCTTGGCTATGTCTGTTGGGGCTGACTCACTAAGCAAATAGCAAGCCCAGATCCCTCTGGAGGAATTGCCCTTCTGCAGACAGTGGGCCTGGGGACACAGACTCTAGTCCCTGAACAGGAAACTCAGAAGGACAGAAGAGTGTGGCTAAAAAGTTATTAAACTTTCCTTGAAGTAGAAACATAAAACCACTCTTTTTCTAAGAGTTTATTTTCCTGACTTTTAAATAAAATATTTGACCTTCCAGGATGAAGGAATGAAGGTTTTTTTCCCCTTAAAAATTTAAAAATAACTTGACATTTTTCACGGAAGAAGTTTTCTTCCATCCAGATCTCATTTGGTCTTATACCTGCAAAGCACACTCATACCACTAATTCTTTGCTTTTCTACGCATGAAATTCACCTGTGAAATGAGGGAATTATGAAATTAACTGTCTTGAGAACTCAGTTTGACTTGGCTCAGTCTAATAAGATGAAGGTACACGGTAGACACCTATATATATTTTTTAAAGCTATCTGTGCGGTGCAGCTGGGCTCAAACCTGGAGAACCCGTATGCCGTATCTTTTACTTCTGTAACTCCACCCTGAGCAGTAGTTCTGGTGAAAGAGGACATGTATCACAATAACTTCATTTTTGTAAACCCAAATCTCTGGCTTGGAAAAGCAGCACGGCCCAGGCATTAGTGCATGAGAGCAGGATCCAATGTTCCCCACTGACTGTGCTCTGAAGATTGATTTTTGGCATCTGGTCCCCAGGCAATACATGGCTGTTACAGCTCCTCACCATGAGATATCCAGTGGAAGCTGCAGCTGCTGCTGCATTAGAATTTCTGGGCCACTTTTTAAGCTCTACCAGTGATGTGCATCGTCCTGGACCAGCCTTTAGCATTTCCTCATGCCTTTGTTTCCTCTTGCTCCTCTCTGCCTGTTTAAACTGTAATCTGCCCTGGACAGATGTGATCTCTGCCCAACACTTGGCAAAAGGTGGCCCTTAATTGCTAATCTTGTCCCGTCAGGCCGCATTTCTTTCCTCCCTCCTGCATCTCCAAAAGAGCCTGACCCCACTGGCTCCCATCAGGGTACCCCACCCCGTCCTGCCTGCCTTAAACACAGCCGGTGCCTCTGGCCACCACACACCATCCCCTTCCTAGTCCCATCCTAGGTTTGACAACTCTAGAGGCAATATAATATGGAGAGATGACATTAAAGTAACCAATGGGGTTCTTGTAAGTTAATTGGTGATTTTGGCTGCCACCGAGAGCTTAGGAGCGTTGTCTGTCCTTTTTCTAGCTCATAACTAGAAACTGAATAAAAAACAGGAAGAGTCTTCTGCACTGAGGTTTGCAGAGAGAAGGAAAAAGAAAACAGATGCTGCATCTAAGCTGGGATTTCCCTGAGTAAATAAATTATAAAATTATGTTAAAGCATCTTTTTAGTTGCATATAAAAGCTAGAAAATGAATGCCTCCTCCATAATTGCTGCAAAGGGCCTAAACCAGCCATTTTTATTTGCAGTTTCATATTTCAATAAACTTTTATTTACTTCCATTTGAGTGAATGTTCCTGTTCATGAATATTTTGAGGGATTCAGAGCACTGTCCGAAACTAATGCTGATTTTCACTGGGGTAAAGCCACATTCCCCCTCGTTCTATACTGATATTCCTTCCTCCATGCCCATGGGAAAACAGCAAGATAAATATAATAAACATCCTCAGATACAATTGCTTTAGCTCAAACACAAAATTAACTTTCTGGTAGGTTTTAAGAAAACAAGTGAGCAAGCAAACAAAATCTCTAGCTCTCTTCTTAGGACATTATTTGAGCTGTACTTTTTACCCTCTTTTCTAGGGGAAACCATGTCATTTGTGGATGTAGTCATACCTTCTGTGTTTAAATTGAACCCAAGTTTTGCAGCTTACTTAACTAAATTAGGAAATGGAGGAAATCACTTGCACACCTTGTTCTTAAAGCTCAAAGCCAGGAAATGAGAAAGATACACTGCTCATTTTTCTTTTTTTTTTTATCTAGAGCTGAAATAAGAACTTGTTCTTTCAGGTTTTTCAGAGGGAAAGAGTTTGGTCTAGCAAGAAATCAGCTCAGTCGGGGGTGTGAGAGAGACCCAGTTTTAGATTCCTGCTGTGAATCATGCAGTGGATATTACCTAGCTTCCCTTACCCTATAAGGTTTCTGGTCCTTCTTCTAAGTTTTGAGCAGTAATTTCACCTTGAGAAGATTTACTCTTGAGCCTGAAACACATCTGCAGAAAAATCTCAGTTTAATAAGTTTCTCAATAAATAGGAGTAATTACAGAGTGACCTATTTGATGATTCAGGCTGTGCTGTGAAATGTTGGACCCGTGAACTTAGCGTTTCCCTTCAGACTTGTCACGCAAGCAACATCGAATGTGTTTCACATGCAAGAGACTCCCCCTACCCATGCCTTCGGAGACAGCTCTTTTTTTCCCTTTCTTTTTAAAAATCATTATCTCTGGGGTTGGGATTTTGTCCTGAATTGGATCTACAGGACTCTGAATGTCCCCTCAGAGCCCCAATGCTGATACAGAATTATGAAAACTTTATTTTCCTAAACTGCCCTGCCCCATGGGAGGCACTTTAGTACTGAGAGGGATAAATACATGATTCAATTCCCATCAGCCAGCTGAGCTGCAGTAACCGACTCTCTGCCTGGTATTAGCCCGCTGCTGCTATAGAACAGCTCTTGTTAGCTCAAACCACCTTCTCAGAGCTTTGCCCAGCTTTCCTTGTCAATTAAGCTAATGCATTTCACTTTGCAAGAGAGCAAGATTACCAGCAAGCGACTGTCTCGTGGAGGCTTGGTAACTTGATTGCTTCAGAGAACATGCCCCACGTTGCTGACTTTGATGGAGGGTTGATTTTTTTTCTTGTGAGGTGGAGACCTGTTTTTGGGGAATCCAGAGTGCAAATGGCTCAGGAGCAATAAGATGGGAAAGTGCTGAGAGATGGGGCTCCAACGGCAGTTATTCTGTGCACTTATTTTTTTTCTTGAGGAGACAGTGCACAACTTCCTGATGGTCGCTCCTGCTTTTGCTCTGAGCTGGCTGTGGTGAGGCTGAGGCTTGTTGCCTGCTGCCAGGGAGCGGAGGGGTGCAGGGGGGAGTGGGGGCTGCTGGAGCGAGCTCGGTCCATATGTCCGCAGGCATCCTGGAGACTGGTGTAATATGGAGCGGTTCAGTGTTTGATGAATGTTGTCATTAGTGTTCGTGGCACTTATGGGCTTTCATTTATCCTGAGCAACAGTGATTTATGTCCGGGCATACATCCACGTAAAAAGTATTTTAAAAACGAGGGGAGGGGCTCTCAAAGAGCTTTAGCCTCTCCACCTCCTCTCCTTCCCCAGAAACTAATCATGGTTAAAAATATGCAGGGGTGACACAGTGTGAGGGAGCCTTCCTTCCTCTCCATGGCTGTCCTTGCGGCCCCAATGCTACAACAGGCAGTTCCTTCATTTCAGAAGACCCTTTATGCCTTAAAAAAATGGCTTTTAAAGGCTTCTGATATTTCTCCTTCTCCTCAGCCTGCCTCTGCATTTCTCCACCCTGCCTTGCGTGGTGCTAGGGATGCATCTTTCAAAGCTGCCTGCTCATGCTAGGGTGATGTTACAGGGCTGTGCTTGCGAAGGGATGCAGGCTGGCTGGTGTGGAAAAGAGCTTGGAAACCTCACTGACACAGCTTGACGGTGGAAAATGCAGGAGGGAAAAACAGGTGTGGGACAGGTTTGATTGTTTTGTAAAAAACAGATTTCTGTCTTCCCTAGCCCCAGTTAGGTTTTAGTTGGGCAAAAAGAAAACTCAAAGCCAATAGTTTCATTATGACACTAGGAAAAGTTGGCTTACCCACTTTTATTATATATGAATAACATGTTGAAGAGTCCAACTGATAAATGCCAGGCATTCAAACCCAAAGTTTTTATTGAGCCCAAGTGGATATTTTCACCCTCTTTCTGTTCCATTTTAAGAAAAATAGACCATTTTTGTCCTGATTTGGATGGGGAAGCTGATCTCAATCTTTTACAGAATGGGAACTCGGCTTTCTGATGAGCTCTGCCTGTGTATGGACTCCCCAGTCAGCAGTTTAATGCCATTCCATTCATTTACACCAGTGTAAATCAGGAGTAATTGTCCTGAAATCAATGTCACCGTGATTGACCAGATTTTCAGAAGAGCTCAGCTCCCAGCTAAACCCCTGCGATACGTGGCCGGATGTATTTATTTATTTCATTTAAAGAGCTCTGCGGATACCTATCCCCTGTGAAATTGGGTGCTGAGAGACAATATTGAATGCTGATTGCAGCTTGTCAGAAAATGAGGGAGGGGAGAAAAAGCAATATTTGCAAAAAGCTTTGAAAAAGAGTTGTTGGGGTTTTTTTTCTTTCCCTTTCCAAACAGCGTTCTGTTTTTCTCAGTTAACTTCCATCCTCCTCCCCCTTCCAAGAACGTGTGCACACATCCTGCTTTCTATTCCTGATTCTCTCTCCCTGCCTCTGACTGCGAGATTGCATCTCCACACAAAATGTACATGAGACACCCCATGGACTGAGGATGCTGCAGAAAAAGGAGAACTTCCCCAAAGGAGATGTGTTGCCCCATACCTCTACAAGGGTAACAACTGACCTCTTTGGGTGTGAACTTTTCTCCCTAGCTCAAGGTTGAAGCATGCCTCAAGATGTACTAGAATACCTTTAAAGGTTTTTGAGTTTGTGTTCCTCAAACCAGCCCATCAGGGGTAGCACTGTGCCAGAGGTGAAGGTTGGGGATGGACACTGGTAATGACGGGGTCATGCGCTTTGCTCAAACATGCCATGGTTGGATTCCCTTTTGCAGCTCTGCCCTTATTTCTAGATGTTGTCCTTGAAGCCTGTTCCATGCCATAGCGGGAAGGGAAACCAAGCAACAAGAAGATGAGCGCACTGGAGCAGCCACCAAAGGGAGATATGTGGCACCCTGTGTGGGGCACTGAGAGGAACCTATGGGGGCTGCCTGAAGGCAGGAGCCATCAGTTTGGCCTCCTGCACACATGGTGCTTTTTACTGCAAGGTGGCCTTGCTGCCACTCACTTGCCTGTGGTGTGGCGTTCCCATGCTGGTTGCATGAAGTATCAGTTTGCTAATAGCCTTGCATGTGCAGAAGGGCTGGTTGCAGGCCTGAGGGTACACCCTGAGTTAAAAAATGTGTTAATTGTTTCTTCACTAATGTCCTTGCTGGCTTTCCCCTCTCCCTTTTGCTTTGGCTTGTGAATGAATGGTAAACACCTCCGTGATTCAGGCTTTCTGGGTGAGGATGTGGAGGGAGAGGGCGGGGGAACAGGGCGGAAGGGAGCATCCTTGGGGAAGGAGGACAAGGTCTATGTGTTGAACCACATGTTCTCATTTTGATTCGCATTGAATATGAAAGACAAGCAGAAACCCAATTAGTAACCTCTGAACTAGCCCCGTGTTATCTCTGGGAACACATGCCATCTGCCAGCTCCTCTGCCACCCGATGGCCCCCTCCCTCTTCCCAGCTAAATGAAACAGGTGGCGGAGCCGGTTTCTAAGCTGGAGACACCACACAGGGACCAATATTTAATAAAACAAAACATAGCCACCTCCCACCCCACCAAATCAGTCCCCAGCCCATGGTTATCTGAAGCCTCCTCTCTTCCCCTCTGTCTTCATGCTTCACTCACTCATCCTGCAGACTAGCTCAGCTCAGATGCTCTTTGGCTTCGCTGCCCCTGGAAGGGATGAGAGTAACCCAGAGCACTGATGAGGCGATCTTTTGACTGCTGATGGCTGGGCTGTCAGGGCTCAGCTCATGCCATGGACTGCTGTTGACTCTTTGCTGTCTGCTGTGGTCAGAGAAAGCTGCCCCCAGACAGAAAGAGGAAGATTTCCAGGCAGAAAGCAACAAACAAACTGGCATCTAAGCTTTCAGGATCTAGGCATTGCTGTGATGAAACCCAGAGGTGAGGGACAGACAGAGTTGGTCGCAGATATGCTGCTGACATGAGCTGGCAAGAGAAGGCTTTTTCTCCAGCGCTGACCTCACTTTTGGGGTGGACAGTGTCACTGGGATGTTTGCATGGCTGATATTTTATATAGCGTGGATCTGGGCAGGGGTTATAGGTGGCTTTGCCTGGGCTGTCCTCCCTGGCGTGACATGGCAGAGAAGGAAGAAAGTGGAAACATCATGACTTGGCTTGCAATGACCTGGGTGCTGCAAACAGCTGGAGCTCCCCACTAGCCTCTGGTTGAGCTCCAGGTTTGCACCGTGCTCTTGGAGGCTCAGGGCATGGACAGAGTGGTTGGTGGAATCAACAGCTCATCCCTCACTGGGAGGAGAGAGTCACCGCTGCAGATGCAGTGCTGAAAATAAAAATGCATGCCTCCCTACACCAAGATGCCTGGTGCATATTCATATTCAATGCGAATCAAAATGAGAACATGTGGTTCAACACATAGACCTTGTCCTCCTTCCCCAAGGATGCTCAGGGCCACACATCCCAACTCAGTCCTTTCCATGAATGGCCAAGGTTTGGCTGTGTTGCTTTTCTTCCCCAGCAGCCTGGATAATTGTGTGTTTACAGTAAAATTGACAGATGGGAGTTTCAGCATTTCACAGGGGCAGATGGTATCAGAGGAGGGTGGGAAAAGACTGGCAAGGAAATGCCAACCGGCTCTCCTTGTGCCAAAGCTGCAACATATGCCTGCCTTATGCAAAGCAGCCTCATTTTCCTCCAGAAAAGTTCAGGGAAGTAGAGCTGTGAATCAATAACCTGGGTCTGCTATCAAATGCTGCACGTGCCGATGGTCTCTGTCTTTCCCAGCTAGAGAGAAGTCTGTATGTGAGCATGGGAAGGGGAAAGTAATTTAAAATCTGGACTCTGGCTCCAGCTGTGCATGTGGCCCAGATGGAGTCAGAGTAGTGTTGACCCCTTGGTAGATTTGGGATGGTTAATGACAATCCTTGAAGTAATTTTTCACTCCTCCTCACTTTTGCTCGTGACTCCAGTTATGGAGTGAGGATCCTGATTACCCTGAGGTGTGGGTTTTTCCTGTGCATGACAAGTGGTGGAGAGAAAAGAGGAAATTTTGCCTCTGTACAGAGTCAGCTTCAGAGCACTAAGGTTTGATTGCTTAAAGGAGTGACAAGAGCAGGTTTGCTTTGGATGTGGTCTGGGGTCACACTTGCCTATCAATATGCCTATCAATATCCCACTCCCATATTCTCATGCTCCTGCTGCAGGGGTTGGGCTGTGTCGAGGAGTCCATGAACATGTCACATTTGTAGCTATAGCCTCTGCTCAATTTGTAGACCTATAGATTTTCTCCCCTACTTCCCCAGCAGTCACTGCCATCCCCTCTTCCTTCCTCTCTCCTTGCCTCTGTAAAGGGAACATCTCCAAGTCCTCTCGGACAGGCATAGGGGTAGTTTTCCATTTTGTATTATGCACTAGCTCATGTGAGGGATATCAGTTGAAGTACCAGAGTAGCCACTTCTAGGTTATGGTGGGCGCTAAGCATCAGACAAAGGACATTTTGTGCAAAGCACCCTTCAAATTCATATTGCTGGGCTCTTCTTGCCACTGAAAAGGTAGTAGAGAAAGTCAGAAACTTCACTGGGGCATGGACATCAGCATCAGCTTAAAAACTACAAAGGGACATTTATTAGCCATGAATGACCAGGACTGGGTTTTAAACCTCCTCCGAAAGCAGTTTTCTCTACTGTGGCTGCTGGCAGTGTTCAGCTTGCTGCGAGACTCCAGGTTTTCAAGATCTTTCCAGGTTTTCAGTATCTTCTTCAGAGCTCCTGATATTAAGTTGTCAAGAAGGAAGCTGGTAAGCAAGGAGGACTCCACAGTTATGAGGAAGAATAGTAGATTTGGGAATTATCAGGCTACTCGAACAGAAGATAATCATAGGAAGAGGTGAATACTTCTCTATTAGGGACAGACCACACTCCCCAGCAGTCACAGCTGCATACGGGGGGAATGATGGGTGTAATGCAGTGCCAGATCTTACAGCCTGAACCCACACCATGCGGGGGGAGCAGCATGAGGTGCTGGCCTCTCTCAGCTCTCACCAAGTCCGAGAGATGGTATCTCTGTGCATTGCTCTGCAGTTTTCAGGCCAGTCACAAATAGTTCAAGCTCACTGCTGAATCCTTCAACAGGGAGTTCAAGGGAGCCTGTTGCGGAAGGAAAACTGAGGTGAATTAATTGATAGCTGCCAAGGAAGAGGAGGCAGCAGGAGGGGTAACTGAGCAGTTAAGCCCTTGCCTCCCCCATAGGACCACTCGCTATAGGCACTTGCTGTGCCTAAAGCTGGGGTTTATTAGCCAGCTTGCAGGATGCACCTGAGTATCTGCATCCCATCTAGGTGGCAGACATTTGAAACAGAGAGAAAAACGGCCAACCTGAACATGCCCCTTTCTCTCACAAAGTATAATTAATGGCAGTTAAATGAGCCGCCTGTGCTGATGCATCACGTGCAGCCAGGAGGCTGAGAGCCCATTTGTTACAGATCGGGGCCACCTCTAATACAAGGTGCACAGAGGTCCTGATTTGCTCCACGGCACTGGCAGCTCAGGGAAGCTTTGGAGGTGGGAGGCAAAGAGAGAGAGGAGGATGTTGCAGGTTTGCTCTTCCTTTCTTTCCTGCTTGCCAATTTTTATTTGGAGGAGTTCACGTGGGGACCCTGGCTCTTGGACAGGGGGGTGGTTGGAATGCAGCATGCTTGGATGCTGCAAACAGCACAGTGCTCCCTGGAGAGGCGGCTGAGTGTCCTTGTCCTTTCTTCACATGGGGAGGCAGGTCTTGCCAAGCAATGACAGGCTGGCACCTCTTTTCCAAGCCTCTAGCTGTCATTATGGAGTTTTAACAAAGTAAGAGCATCAAGATCCCCTCTGCAGAGAAAAGCAAAGTTCAGCCTGTCCTGCAGAGACCCCCCTGGTGTAGGATGGGATGGAGGGAGTGATACATCACTATAGACAGCCTGGGGAACAGTGGGTGATGCATCAGAAGTGCTGTTATGGCTTTACATAGAGCATCTCAAACAAACGGATGCCGGCCTCTCTGAGGGACAGCAATCCTGCAGTATTACCTGCTGCCCATGTTCCTACTGCACAGCAAATCCCCTCAGGCATTTCAGCTGCCCTTAGGCACTAATCACAGCTTCTGAGACTCAAAGCTGTTTTACCATGCGGTGCCTGGAACTGCACACGAGCAGCGTTTATTCTGCGCAGAACGAGCCGGGGCTCTGAAGAGCAAGGGAACAGGCAGGAGCAGAAGGGGAGTTGGAGGAGAGCAGGAAACTCTTTAGATCACGCTTGACTTATAAAGCCAGAGTCATCCTTGATGAAACCCTGCTGCAGTCAGTGCAGAATAATGTCCTTGACTGATGGCTGTTTCTCAGTGGCGAGGAGATGGATATCTCACAGCCAAACAGCTACGTCCCAGGCACTTCTGTCTCCCTGGCTGCTTTTGGCATCCATTGCTTCAGCAGTTCCAGTGTGGCCATCATGCTGGGCCATCTGGGAAGGGTGACCACCCAGACACAGTGATGCTTGTTCACATTTCTTATCAGGACAGCAGAAATCCTGAATTTGCTTCGGAAGCCATGTGCCTTCCACTCTGGAGCAACACAGGTGGGAGGCACAGAGGCACAACCCCAAGTGCCAGCAGCCGTGCAGGCCGGGGCACGTCCCTGCAGGGTAGCAAGTGCCTCTGCTCAGCTCCTGGGCCTGAAGGCTGGTTCTCCACAGCCCCGGTGACACATCTGTCAGTCTGATCTGCTGCTATCCATTCTGTTGTCTGTCCTTTCACAACTTTTTCACCTCTGGCTTACCCCCCCCCACCCCCACCCCTTTATTCTCCTCTTATTGTCCTTATCTATTAAGGCCCTGTTACCTGCTTTTATCTGCAAAAGCGTCTAATCTCTGACAGCACCTGGACAGAACACATCAGCTCTATTTTTTATTTTTTTTTATGTGAGATTTTAAACTGCCTTTCGGCTCTTGGGATCCCTCTCACTCCTTTTCTAAATTTGCAGCGATGTTTTTGCAGCTCCTTTCTTGCAGGAAGAGGATGAAGGACCAGATTGCATATGTATTGGTCATGCTCCCTGTCTGTTTGTCTGAGTAAGTGTCAGCCCTCTGAGTCTGGATTAACTAACCAAGTGGCTAAGGAGGCCAGCTAAGCACATCACATCTGAAGGGAGGAGGTGGGGAGGGACAGTGGGTGAATCCTTTCCCTGCACTGTCTGAAACCAGGTCGCCAGTCCCTGCTACTCAGTGACCTTGGAGAAGGTGCCTGCACTTCTCCTTCAGGCTGTCAGTGCTTTGGGAACAAGAACAGTCTCTCATTACATACGTACATATAAATATATCATTTAGCACAGTGGTGGGCGTCTTTAATGCTATTATAGTAACAACCTGTCTCCCCCCTCCTATCTCCATCTGAGAAGAAAGAAGTGCTTCTCTGTCTCTGGGTATGAATAGCAGGATGGTGTTTGCTGCTGGAGTGGAGTTTGAGCTGAGAAAGGACTCGGTCTTTTCCTTTTTTCTTTAAAAATAAGTTTGGCACTGGTTGCCAATGGCAGGCTAAACCCTGGTGAGTGGTGGATACTCTCTGTTCATATGGTAGATACCTGTCAAATGTAAGCAGCTCACACTATCCTCATGAACTGCTTGCTCACCAAGTCTCAGCCTTTCTCCCGCTTTAGCAAAGACATCTCTAATGTATGAGCCAGGAGGAAGGGATCTTCCGCTCATTTCTTGTGCCAACATGTCTGGGTCCTTCCACCAAGCAGTTCCTCAATTTCCATGTGTACAAAATCATAATATTGGTCCATTATCAAGGTTGCTCAGGAGTGAGCTTGCTGTTCTTAGATTGACCTTGGGTCTTCAGAGCTGCACCATAGGACCTGAACGACTGTCTTCTCTATTTCTGATCCTACTGGGAAAGCAGCACAGTGGGAGCGGGACTGAAAGATGTTGGAGCCCCCCTTCAGGGTTGCAGCTGCAGCAGCTGCCAGGAAGCCAGGCAGGAGTAAATCTGCCACTGGAAGAGGTGAAGGGTGCACGAGAGAAAGACATTATTGTTTCTGCTTCAGAATGGGAGAAGAAAAGGAAGAGATGGAAAATTCATTTAGTGACTCCCAACAGCTGGAAAATGGGGTCCTGTATAGCATATAACACTGGAGCAGTAAAAGAGAGTGGAGCAAGGAGGAAACAAAAGGGATTTGAAATCTGTGGGGTGACTGAGTCTGTGAACTGACTGACCAGGAAACCTTTCCCTGGACCGAATGGACCTGCTCCAGAAAGGCAGAAATTCTGCCCTGATGCATGCAGGACTGAGAGGTGTCACGAATGCCGCAAACACTGAAATGCAGGAAGGGTAAGCAAAGGAAGGAGGGAAGGAGAAATACATGAGCTAAGGAGGTGGGCAGGCAGGCCCTGCTGTGGAGAAAGGTTAAAGTCATATTGATCTGTACAAGGAAAACATGTTCTTGCCGCTTCTCATCCTTCTTTCAGATGATCCTGCATCAAATAAAAAGAAGGGCTGTTTTCCAAGCCTGGCTTTAGAGATCTTTCCAATGATATAGCAGATAAACAGAGGCTTGCTGACAGTGAAGGTGCCAAAGTGATTTTTTGATGATATAAGCTGGGCTGGGAGGGAGGAGGGAGAGAAGAGGTTGCTGAACATGATAAAATGCAGAGGAAGGTGACAGGCAGGGCTGGAGCCAAGGACACCAGGCTGATGGGAGACGTGGCAGCTCGGTGCAAGGCGAGTGCTGGGGGACATGTGTGGCTGGGAAGGAAATGGTCAATGCCAGGAACTGGATCTTGATAGGCAGATCCCCACTTTAAATAGGGGATAGGCATCCAGGCTGCTGTGCCTCTGAAAGGTTAGTTATTTAGGAGCTTGCTGAGTAGTCATGAGGCACCCTTAAAAATAACCAGGACCCCAGTGCATTGCTGTTGGCCTGTTTCCCATCACATATTGGAAGAAGACTGATTATTTGGCTGGAAGTTCACCTCTGAGGAGGCAAATGCTCATTGTTATTCATGGCTCTCCTGCTTTTCAGGCACTTGTCATCCAGCCAGAGGGGGAACCAAAGCATGAGGTGTGTGGGCAATTGCTCACAGCAATGGAGGAGAGTACCAGTAGTGTCCATACCCCATAGGGACTGGAGTAGGTGCTCCTTTGAAGACAAGGAACAGCTCTAATGTCACTCCAGCCCCAGACTTCAGGAATAGAAGATGCTTCTGATGGGGTCTGAATATGTGTGGCAGCACCTGTGTCTATGGCCATAGCAGGCTGAGTGGTGGAAGGCAGCAGCTTTAAGCATTGCGGCTCAACACCAAATCCAACAGTCCATTAGAAATGCAGTTGCATTATGTCCCCCAGAAGATGACTGTCTTTCATGTAGCTGTTTTCTAATTGTAGCTCAATCTCAAACAAGCAAGGAAAAGCACCAGAGGAAGAAAAACCTTATAGCGGGAAGGTGGAAGAAGGTGGAATGATTCCCAAGCAAAATGCAAGGGCTCAGGCAGGAACTAATAAAGTTTAAATAACGTTTGTGGTCCAAGATTTAGGGTCATTGCTAAAGAATTAGAAGTATTCATGAAAAAGCCTCTGAAGAGGCAAAGGCACCTAGCCTCTATGCACTTCTGGCTAGTTCTCCTAGGAAATCCCATGCCTACAGCAGCACTCAGAGCTCCGTCCCACATAGAAAACAGGGTCTTTACTCAGCTCTGCTCCAGGCCAAGGTCCTCAGCTGAGCACAGGCATCTTCATTTCAGGAATAGACAGAAGACATGTTACAAACCTTTTACCAGGTGCAGTTTTGGAGTGTTTTATTCCTTGCATAATACATGTGTTGGGTGTAGGGTAAATAGGATAGACACAGAACTGAGTCCCCATCCCATGACCAGAGGACAAAGCTGTTATCTCCTCTCTGCAGTGTGGCTGGTCCCCAAGACTGGTGTGCTGGGCAATGAACTTGTGAGAAGCACGCTAGGAGCAAAGAAGGGAGTTTCTGTGGGGTCCTGCAACACAAACCCTGCATTTTCCTAATTTGTTTGGGCAAGTCTCTTCCTCATGCCTTGCCTCAGCTCTCCCAGCTGTTTGATGGAGCTGAGTGCTTCTCTCCATACAGCACTCTGAGATATTCCCATGAAAGGCTGTGTGTAACTGTGAAGTATTATTATTGCACACCTTTTGGAAAGTGCCTTGAGACGTCTTGGAATGATAAGGTGCTATAAGGCGGAGAAGTTGTGCAGAGATAAATTCACTGTGAAATGTGTTTTGCTAGAGACATTTATGTAGCATATCATCTTATCAAGGAACTTTGCCCAAGAAACAAATTCTCATGCCTGTATAAAGAGACTATAATTGAACTGTTGACTCACAGTTTTGGGAAAAGACAGAGTGGGGGAAAATTTCCAGGGCCTCTAGGACCCCAAGGAGGAATATAATTAAGAAAGACATAATTGGAAACCTAAAGCAACCCCATCCGCTCAGAGTGAGTGCTGAAACAGCAAGCCAGAATAGCTGGGCTGAGGCTGAATTGCAAAGCAGATGGCTGAGGATTTGTAGGTCAGCAGCTCCTGGATCTGCTGGGCTAAGATGGGGTCAGGGTACCATATGGATGAAGGGCAAAAAAGACAGCATATCTGAGCAAGCCATGCACTCTGCTTGCCCAGAAAGGCTCTGATCACTCAGAAACAGGACAAACTCTCCTGCAATTTTTCACATATTCTCAACAAGACAGTGAGTCCCAGGCTTCTTCAGTGACACTGGGGCCAGTATTACTGTATATAATAAATAACCCAGTATATACTGGATTATTTGAGATCACACATCCAAGAAGGAAACAGAGTCCACAAGCAATACTTAATGGACTTCAACTTTGCCCCTTCCCCTACTTTGGGTTAGCCCATGCAATAGAACTAGTTCAGAAACTGATTTTCGTCCTTGATGGGGGTTTTTAGGAACTTCTTTTTTTTTTTTTTTTTTCCTATCTGGCATTGGGATGAACAAATCTTGAGAGAAATGATTGGGAAGCAGCAGAGGAAACCTTTTCTTTACCTCTAACCTCTGATTTTAGGCCCGCTGGTTATGGCATAGCCTTAGGATGGGGGAAGCGCCATGCTGAGGACCCTGTTGTGGATTGCTTAGACTGGGTTTCTTGTTGTTAGTACCCAAGCTCACCAGATTAGCAAGAGCACCAGCAAACCTTCATGATCAGTTGTAGTTCTCTACCCTAAGCCAGAAGAGGTGGCAGAGCTGACATAAGTCTCCTGCTCAGAAGTTGAGCCTATGTACCCATGTTGCTGCAGCTGATCTCTATTTTCTTTAAACTCTACAGACAGTGTCTTCAGACTTAATTTGATTTTGATTGATTTTTTGAAACTTGAAACACTTCTAAACTAATTTTCAGTATATTACTCTTGTCAACTCTTAAAGATTTTGTCAGTAAGAATTTGCTGAACAGACACAGTAATTTTGTTTCTCATTTTGGCAGATCACCCCTAAAGAGGAAAGTGGGGAGGAGGGGGTGTTATTATAGCTGCAGTTATTAGAATATACATTGCAATTACTCTGCTCCTATTTATGGGACACTTCAGTGCAATTTCTGAGAGCAGCCACTAGGAGCTCAAGGTGTACATGTGTGTGTAAAGCTAACTATATAGAATCATAGAATTGTTTAGGTTGGAAAAGACCTTTAAGATCATCCAGTCCAACCATTAACCTACACTACCAAGTCCACTCTAAACCAATCAAGGGTAGACTAGACTAAACCATGTCCCAAAGTGCCACATCTACCCATTTTTTGAACACTTCCAGGGATGGTGACTCCACCACCTCTCTGGGCAGCCTGTTCCAATTCTTGACCACCCTTTCCGTAAAGAAATTTTTCCTAATTTCCAATAAAAAGCCTCACAATTTGCTTGTTACCCCACTCCCAGAGTGATTTTCAGCTTTGAGGGGAGTCCACATCAGAGGTTGAGTTCTGAGATCCTTCAGACCTAAGATCCACCTCATACTGGCTGCACCACCACTCTCTAGGACTAAGCCCTGCACAAGGGCTAAGGAAAAGAGCTTGTAACACTGTCTGCAACAGTGCTATCTGGGGACTCCTGCAAATGTCATTCTCACTGCTGCTAACCAATTGTGAAATGCTACCAAGTGACTTAGTTGTTTTCCCCGGCGTGGATGACAACACAAAAAAGAAGTCAAGGTGAAATGGGACACACGTCTATAGGGAGCAAGAGAAGTGAGGAGGAGGTTGTTATATGAGAAACCTTTTTAACTATAAAAATTGTGAGCAATATCATATTAAATTAGGTAAATTAACACATTTTTGAGGGGCTGGATTAGTCTTCTACTGGGTTAGAGAGCTGAGCTGGCTCATTGAACAATCTAGTGAGCTCCAGAGCTAAGCAAAGGGATGTGCACAGCCAGAACAGAGGCAGGAGGTCCGGGACAGCATGAAAAGAGGTTTCTAATCATCCTGTTTTGACATCAGTGAGTTGTTAGTGCACCTCAACTTTCTCTATGAAGCCTTCCCCAAGAAGGAGAAGCAGAGACATCACCTCATTGAAAGGCAGCCACTTCTGGGGTAGGACCTGACAGCTCTCTACTCATGGACCATTTGTACAACCAGGAGATGTAAAGCATCTCACTGCTGTCCCTGACAAGATAATTAGGTTTTCTTTGATTTCTTTTTTCCCTCCTTCACCTTTTTTATATATGGATGTTCTCCCTTGTTTATGAGCTTAATTGCACAGCAGAGGCAGGCATGAGAAACCTGATACATCCAGTGACCTCCATGACATGGTCTACATTAGTATGCATATGTTTTGCTCTGTTGTGTTTGCTGGTAGCTCACAACTCTGTCCTGTGCCTGGTGCACAGTGGGAGCTGTATCTCTTAGGGTCTCTTAGGATGGAGATATTAAAAGTCCATCACTGAGCAGCCAGAAAGGAACAGCGTTAGGGATATAAAACATGTCTGTTGCTGGCTGGGGTATTAAAATTGAGTGAGGAGAGTAACTGAGTGCTGGAAGTCTGTATGGGCACAAGCAGTGACTGTGCCACAGCAATCCCCATTTGACAAAGCACTTAATGAAGGCAGCTTTTCAGGGATGCTTATTCCTCCTGGACATCTCAGTGCAACCTTTGCTTCCTCTAGCCTGTTGCTTTTTGAGCTGGGGAGTTTAACTCTTAACCTTTTGTCTCTTGTGCTTTCCAGATTACCCTCACCAGTAGGATGTCTAGGGGAGAGATTTATATTTAAAAAATGGACAAAATCCCTCCAAGCATTAAGTTCAGCTGTTCAGGTTTTTTATCTTCAATGGCATGTTCAGTCTGCCTTGTTCCCTCTTGCCCTTCATTGTTTTTCTTTTGTCTCTCTCAGGGAAAGGCTTTTCCACTCAAACACTCAAATAAGCTGATTGGCTTGGACCATTCATGCAAACTGTAATCTTGAAAATTGCAGTGTCCTTTTCCTAAAAAAAAAAATAAAGAAAAAAAGTTTTTTCTTTTTTCCCTTTTGAAATACCAAATGGGATGGGGATGAGGCACAGTGAGGGGCTTCCTACCATCTGGGCTAGAAGACCTGTACAACGCTGCTCTCTCGACTCTTCCATCACTTGCATCTCTCATCCGTTACCATCATGGAACTGGTCGATATTGAAATGAAACTGCCGGGGATCGATAGCAGAATCACTGAAGAGTGTTCTGTATGAATGACATTTTTCTCATTTTGCGGGCAGGGAGGATGAGTTGGGGTGGGTGGAGGCAGGGAGGGATGGAAGCTGGGACAAGATGCATGCTAAGACATTTGCCATCTCAGAGAACTTTACGAAACATCCAAACTTAACAAGCTACCCCATGTATTACTAATAGGCTTGTGGGGACATTTTTTGTGGCTAATGGAACATTTCTCTGAGCTGTTTGCAAACCCTCTAGTGGGGCTTGCTGTTTTCTCTGTTTCTTGAAAGCTGTCACAACAAGCCAGAGTGGATAAATATACGTAGATAAATTGGGCATGTTTAGGTTGAGTTAGTAAACATGGGTATTTAAGGTGCATCTGTGCTCGTGTAGGTTCATTGTATTTTTATTGTGTAAAGGGTGAAGTCACCATGCCTGTCTGCAGCAATGGTTTTCACATCTTGCAATTTGTTGACTCCCTAAATTTTTCCCCAAGGGAGGCATAGACCCTGCATAGCAGATGTGAGCTCTGTCGCAACAGACTTGATCTCTGTAGTTACCACTCACGGGTCCGTTAACAAAATAATTGAGGGCCTCCAAGGATTCACAAACTCCAGACTGAAAAGCACTGGACTACAGATTTATAGGCACATCACTTTCCTGTGGCAGTCTCTTCTCAGAGAAGTGAAAAGGGGAATTTCTTGGGCTAAGGGCAGCTCCTAAGCAGTGAAGTCCTGCCTCTCACAGGCATGTCCAGATGGGCTTTACAGTGATAGACCACAGTTTAGCATAATTTGGACCATAAAGCTACAGAACATATAGTTGCTTACTGTATACTGTCTCCCCCCACCAAAGGAAAGTGAAATGTAAGTAGAACATTTTCAGGACAGAAGCTGGAATTTCTTTTTCTCCAAAAATGCACTTACTTATCGTTACAGAACAAGACCAAGATGTTCCCATTAAAAAACCCCAAACATTTAAAATATTTTTTTAAATTAAAAATTTAAATTAAAAAATGTACAGAGCTGTCAGTAAGAAAGGCAAAAAAGCATTTGTCAGGCTTTTCCAAACAGCAACACAAAACCAACCACAACCAGAACACTGGCCTGATTCAGCCTTGCTTTCTACACAGAGTGCACTGCCAACACAGCCCAAGCAATACATCGTTTCTGACTCAACTAACCATTTTCAACTCTCTCACAAGGCATTGGCTCCTAACTTTTCATCAGTTTCGCTGGGGAATTACAACTTAAATACAGTGATGTTGATCCCTAGAAACCAAGCAGCAGACCCCCCTGTGCTCAGTGCTGTATGAACTGAGACCAGAACTCTGATCTCAGATAAACAATTAAATGCCATTTCTCAACTCCCCAAGTGTCTTTGCAGAGCTGAGCCGCTTCACTGCTCTTAGCAGGAGCACCGAGTGACGTACACATATCTTACCCATACTAAATGACAGCCCGTGACCCAAATATCTGTTATAATATTAGTCCCTTGCCTGCTGCTCATTACCAGGTGTTATTGGCAATGGAAGGAAGGGATTTTGTTTTAAGCACAAGGATATTTTCATCTCTGGCATCTTTATGCTGACCTCACTGGAGCTGGAGATGCTCTGAACTTGGCCTGGCATGTGCCGCTTTGAAGCTGACGGTTTGCCTGGCCTCCCTCCTGCCTGCTTATCCTGTGTCCCCAGTGAGGGCTCCTCCAGCATATGCTACTTCCCAGCGTGATGCTTGCACAATGTAATTATTTGAAGCTGTCTCCTTCAGTGCTTAGCTTTCCATTGTTCTCTATTTTGCTTCCAAGGGCCTACTTCCTCCCTTTTTTGTTTTGTTTTTTCTTCTCAAGAAATTGGGTGTATACAATGATTCGATCTTCATCCCTAGGCTGCATTTGAATGATATTGTCTATTTTCAGAATCCTCAGCTGTGTTTATGCTCCAGGCTCCAAACCTCTCTCTCCCTTTGAAAAGAAGGAGCAAATCCTCCCTTTGCCTCCTGCCCCGTAGAGCCACTGACTCAGGGATGTGTTGTTCAAAATAACCATTAACTTCCCCAAAATGTGGGTCACTTTCCATTGCAATGAGAGATCTTTCTCTCCATCTTTTCTGCACCCTTTTCTACATTTGTGCTTGTTACAAACATGCCTGTACACAAGTCCTTGTTGGTGTGCATTGCTGTTGGGTAAACAAGTTCACCATGAGAGGGGAGGTGTTTTGTGGACCACAGAAAAAAAAACCCAAAACAGGCTGATTGTGGCCACCAGAAAATATCCAGGTTGCTCCCAGTCAAAATCCTTGTCAGCTGCATTGGAACAGGAGAGGGTGGAGGTCTATAACATCTCCTGGCAAAAAGCTGTAGGTTGGCCCTCTGTGATTCAAAGGGTAAGATAAATTGTTTAAGGACATCTGATGCTGTTTTTTTCAGGGACGAGGGTCTATGGAAAAGGCCCTGGTATTGGATAATCAGCAGCTCCTGCACATGAAGCAAATTTCTGTTTCCCAGATGTGGGTAGTTTAGTTGCTGTTCTTCCCTAGAGAAATCTGCTCTGTCCCTGCCCGTACAGAGGGTTAGTGATTAGGGTGCCCACTGGGTTCAGCTACTCTATTTGTCCAAGGACATTTAAAGATGGGTTCCAGTGGATCTGAGGGTGCTTTATCCACTGGTTGACTGGAGATCTGGGGCATTGCTATGCTTTTCCATGAGACTCCTGTTTGCATCAGTCCGCAGTGATGAGTGTTAATCCCTCAGGATCACACCAGAGCAAGAAGACCCTGTGCCAACTGGTTGTTTATTTGAGGTTAAACCAACCCTCAGTCATTTGCACTGGTGGATTTTGGATCAGACAGTTAACTGGTAGCCTGAGAGATCATCAGGAGCTAAGTGACCTTCCCCTCTGCTCCCTGGGATACCTGCAGGCTCTGGAGCAAACCCTTACCTTGTGTTCATTTGTGCCCCAGGTCCCACTGCTCCCGGAGGATGACAGGCAGCCATTGCAGCACTCAGAGTAAATCCCAGCCCCTCGCATTAATTCTGTCTCACATCTTGAGAGGAGTACGACAGCAGAAAACCCTCTGAGTGAATCTTAGCCCTATATTAATTCGTTCCCAGGTCCAGCTCTCTGATCTGCTGTCATCTGAAAGTGATACTAATGCCAGGTTTCCATATCCAGCATCCCGCTGTGCCTCCCGCTGCAGTCAGAGTCATGCTGGGAGAGATCAGCTCTGCTTGAGAAGGGTAAGCCAAGTGCTTGATTTCAAACAGCATCAAATAAGTCAAGAGAGAATATGTGGCAGGGGAAGAGGGAGGGAGCGAAGGAATGAATGGTTGGGAACACACTCCCTTGAAAGGGGTGAGTGGAGAAGAGCGCAGATGGGCTTATTTCTATCTCCAATTTCTGTCCATCTTTGCAACCCACACCCCCGGCTTTATTCCTCCAGTTGTCCCAGTTCTCTCTTGCAAGACCAATTTCCTTGCCCCACTTGAACCTAACTAAGCTCTTTGCACTGCAAAGACAGGCTAATAATCCCAACATATATGACTGCCCCAGTTCTGAGGAATAAGGATGAGGATGCTTGCTGCAAAGCTTAGTGTGCTATCAGCTGTGGAGCCAGTTTCGTGCTCAACTACCCACAATGCTGCAAGGCACAGGATTTGCCAGGGAGATGTAAGGTCCATCAAAGTAATGAGCATTGGACAGGTTGAGGTGGGCTGTCCAGCTCTCTTGCCAGTTGACAGCTTCTGACAGCCAAACCCTCTTCTTCTTCATCATGCCCATCCAGGCAAGGGGGAGGAAGGTGAATGCTGATTTAATTTGGCACTCCAAGAAATGAATAAAGGTACCTCAATACAGACATCATCTTTCCTTTAGAAAGTTCCCTGAATATTTTACTGGCCAGCAATGCTGTAATATTTTTGTGAAGGTCTGTAAAAATTACTTAAGAAAGCCATGGAAAAAAATTCATAACAAGCAACAGTCACTTCTAAAAAGAGCAGGAAAGAGCTTTCAACAGATCCGAAGTGATCTGTAGTAATGCCTGCTTTGGGCTGGTTTTTTTCCCCCAGGTGTTTTATGTATTCTGTATCTGAGATACCTTCAGAAACCTAATTTTCAGAGAATTTTTCTGGCACTTTTGGAGAATCAAGCTCTCAAAGGGGTCTCAGATTGGGAAATCTTAGAAAAATAGCCTCCAAACCCTCTTGTCATTTCTGACAGTGCTGGCTGCATACATCCAACACACCCCACCGCAAAGGTGAAGCACTGAGTCAGGAGTAGGACTTGTGGTCCCAAAGGGTCTGTCAAACAAAGACTGAAGATCTCTGCTGGGTGGACCTGCAGTGCCTCCCTCCCCTTGCTATGTCTTGGCAATTACCACCATGACCAAGTGGGAAATGTGGTTGTGTGTAAGCACTCCTCATCTGCTTCAGTGTGAGGTCTGAGGGCTCAGTGTAAGCTGTCGGAGGAAGGATAGGTGCGTGGGGTCTGGGCAGGAAAAGGGACTGAGGTTAAGTCTCCAGTTCCTCATGGAAGTGGTCATAGCATGTACATGCTTTACATTCATCCACCTTTCTGGGGAAAATGGGAACCTGCAGGACAGGGGCAATAAAAAAACTGTGCGGAGATATCTTACATCTCCAGAGTCGCTTCTGATGTCTACCTTGCCTGATACCTCAATTTCTGAAGTGCTCAGGGCTTGAGTCTGCCAGCATCCACACTAAACAGTCCCTCACTCCTAGAGGAAACCTCCTGCAATCCTCCACGAAGGCAGTCTGTGGCAAGGGAGCGGTCTGTCCCCACTCCGTTTGATGTTTATGGCAGCGTGGCTCTCTCTGCTGGCTGTTACCTTATGCTGTGCCACTTCATTTGCCCTGATGTTCCTTTTTCTAAATGGTAGGAAAACAGTACTTACCAAGTGCTGGCCCAGAATTTATTTGACTTTAATTTCCCTTTATGACCCCGTTTGCTAATCTCTATTGCACAGATAAAGAGAGGTAACCCAGGCACCATTACCCGTGATGTGGAGAATTTTCTGCAGTTCAATTATAATCTCTTTTTTTCCCCTTGAGCAATAAAATCTCTCTGTCTCTCTCTCTTTCTCTTCCTTTAAACTTGTTCTCATAATTCTCCCTTTCCTGCTCTCAAGGTGAGGTTAGGTACTTTTGTGATGTCTTCTTGGATGGCATGTTTGTGGAAGTCAAAGCAGTTAGCATCAGAGCTGAAGGTTCAGCAACGTGCATGTGTTGTTTAATGCATTGCTAGGAAATGCACAGAGGCAGGGTGCAGGTGAAACACAAGAAGCAAATGGAATAGATTAGCACATGGAAAGGACTCTGAGTTCTGCACAGACATCTCTTTCTGGATTGTTTTCAACCTTTCTTTCTCTAGAAATGCCAGCATGATAAGTAGCAAAGATGCTGCTGAATTGATGGTTTAATTTGACTTCTTTTTCCTGTTGCCTTTAGAGGCATTTTAAGGAAGGCATCTGGTTGTAATCATGCCGCCCCTTCAAAAGGCCGTACTCATTTGTCTGCAACTTCTTTGAGAGGTGAGTAATTCTCAGTGCATTTTTCTTGGGCACCACTTACCCTGGCAAGGAGATCTTTCATGTTTGCTTGTGACCTTTAGGGCAGCAGGGCCCTCGATATATCTTCAGTGCATGTGTTGTCTCTGTCATGTGGTTATTATTTGCAAGGGTGAAACAGCTTTGATTTCAAAGTTAAGACCCCAAGAAGAAGAATTTCTCTATTTCTTCTCTGATTTTTTTTTTTCCTTTTAATTTTTTTATTAGGAAGTTTTTTTTTTTTTTTTTAGTTTAATTTGACTTAAATTTAAACCAAAAAGGATAGAAGATGGAAAAAAAACCCCAACCAAACAAAAAAACAAACAAGCTGAAAAGCTGGCCTTCAACATGACATCAAAATGACATAGTCCTAACTTGTAGATTTTGTTAATAATAATAGTCACTGTTAAAATAGGCCATCATTGCTTGGAGATGCTAACTAGACATCCTTAGAGCACAATCTGCCCTGGTCTACATTTATAATGAAAAGATGCCTGGCCCATTAGCAAAGATTGTTTGCACCTGCACTCAATCAGGCAATTAATAGTTGACTGGAGGTGGGGCTAAACCTAGGGGTTTAGCTTGAATCCCCAGATTCAAGCTAAGTCTATCAGAAGTCAAACTGAATGGCTGCTGTATGTCTCAGTTGTGTGTTAGAGGTCTGAATCAAAAGCCAGTATCTACATGACTCCAGACTCATGGAAATGCAGTCTGAATCCAAAAGGTCCTGTTGCATATGTAGGAAGACAGATGGTGGTTGAGCTTGCCTTCCTGTTGTAAGATGCAATGATTTATTCCTAAGCTATCTCTAATGAAAAAACATCTGAGGGCAGTCTGAAATGTAGGCACTCTGAATGACCACTCATAGAGACTAGACTGTTTTTATTTTCCCACGGGTATGGCTAGAACTAAAATGCATGTGCATTTCTGCAATTGTCCTACAAGCCAGCTTTGTAAAGCAGCAACTTTTTAGCATAGACAGCACAAGACACCCACACACTGATCCCTATCCTCAGGCATTTAATCCAATTTCATTGTAGGATTAACTTCTTTGCCATAAGATTGGCCTATAGCATTTATTTCTTCAGTGCTACTGTGAGATTTTTCTCAGCAAAATCAGCAAAACAATGACTTGCTGTGTATTCTCAGGGTATTTTAATGATCCTATCTCCATATCTGTTAAAATTTACAGTACAGCAGAGCTCTGACTGGCATATGGTTGTCAGCCGAGAGAAAACCGCGCGACTAGGAAGCAGATCAATGTTGACATTGTGGAGGCACCTCTGGAAAGAATTAATCGAGACTGATCTTTGCATACCCTCTCAGTATGGATTTTCATTAGACGTGGTGCTGTTTCCACACAAAGAGAGTCCAAGGTGCTCTCCTCAAGGTCAGACCACTGAAGTTGATGAACGCTACATAGACTGCGGGCTTGTTTGGGCAAGAGACCTTCATTGTCTCAGAGCTGCAGTAACATGCTCTAGCAGGGCTATGGCACCTGGACAGGGCACTGCAGTACCTAGCCTAGGTGTGAAAGTTTAAAAGAGCCTTTGAATGTGTGGGAACTGGCTGTGTGGGGGGAGAAGGACTTGGATTTGAACTTGTGAATAAATTCCTAGGAAAAATAAATTCTCATTTTAATCAGGGGGTAAAGGGAACCATCAGACCCCTGGTTCAACCTAAATTCAGGTCCATTAGGTGGACTTGACCTGCAGTAGATCACCTGAGCTAAGATCTAGGTTGTCTTCAACTCATCAGTTGGTTAACTCAGGCTAGCCACACTGTATCATGACTTGTCACCGTTTATTTTGGCTGGTAGCACAGATGTATGTAAAGGCACAGTGCATCTACAGCTCCATTGCTCCTAAAGGTAAAATCAAGCCCTTCATTAGTGTTTGTTATTAGTAGCTGTTAGTTGTAATTGGGCTTAATGATACGTCCACAGTGAAGCACAGAACAGTCGTATTCCTTAGACAGAACTTAAAACAACCTAATAGGAGAATGGATGATGTAACATATTTCACATATGTTGTATTTCAAGACAATGCCAGAATAGGCATCATGAGTTTGGGATCTAAGAGGTAATCTTATTAATTAACAAAACTAATGCTATCTAGTAAACAGATTCTGAATTTCTAATAAATAATTAGTGACCACAACAATTTCTTAATGGGCTATTAAGTGACTTAGGGTGGAATTCTCAACAGCTGACATGTAAGTATCTAAACCAAAAAATTCTCTTTTCCAAATAAATAATGGTCTAATTAATGTTGAAAAGAACAGCCTGCTTTCGCTATTTCTTGTGTCTTTAAGAACAGAACAGGTTTATAAAATAGAAATCTATCCAGCATATGCTGATTGCTGCCAGAAACTAATTTTTCAAGAACTGTCATTGAGAGTCATTAATTATCTTCAGGTCCCATTTGCTCTGAATCAGTGACAAACTTTGTGAGATTTTGGATGGTTTTAATTAATGCATGAATATATGTAATATGCTTCTCGTTTGAACAATTATTGTCCTAGCACAATGGTTGAATTAAAGGATTGTGGGGAAAAAAAAAGAAGTAAATAGGATGTTACAGACTTCTGAGCAGAACCCACCTGGGGAGGAACATGTGAGTCGGTGTAGGCTCACACGATTCTGCTGTGATCCTACAGTCTGAATCTCATGCTTGGAAAAGCTGCTGTGACTGCATACACCGTTTCGCAACACAAAGGCCTACTGAGAAAATGTTGCAGTTGTAGAAGGACAACAGATCACTTCTCTGTTAGACAAGTTGATACTAAGATGCAATGTACATTTTTTTTTTAAACTAATGAGACAAGTAGCTTACACTTCCATTTCAAATCTAAAAATCTAAATCTACTAAAGATATAAAGATGCTTGGAGGGTTTTGTTCCCCTTTTTAATTCAACACAAGCTGCTTTTTTTTTTTTTTTTTTTTAATGCTACATTGACATAATTAAAACCCAAATGCATTGGACTAGTGAGCAGGACAACCAGAAAATCTAAGTACCATTGACCAGGCTAGGTTCACCATACAGGCTGAATAAATTGTCCAAGGCCATATGCCTACAAAAAGATCTCTCAGTGACAATTTTATGTTTACAGCTCTGTCCTAATACCTGGCCTCCAGATGGGAGATATCTTATTTCTGGCCAGCTTAAGCTGACATAAAGGAATTTGTCTTTGGTCACTGGTTTTAATGGGTGGGGTTTCTTATCTCTCTCAAACAAGGCATATACTGCTGTTCCAAGCAGAATTTGTCTGTATTTAATAGGCACAAGCTGCACAGTGGAACAGACAGCAAATGCTGAGCAGCGCTTAGCATTTAGAGAGACAGACCAGGAGGGTGTTGAGTCCATCAGAGTTGTCCTTTTACACTGGCACAGCTATGTTGATCAGGGAAGAAGCTGGTTTTTAATTCACATAGTTCCTTTGCCTTCACAGTGATGTAAAAAAGTGTGTTTGGGTGTTTGTCTTTGATTTCACAAGGACCACACTTTCACTCATAATTTCACTCAAAAGAGTAATATTATTCTGCTCCAGTAGGATGCTGGATCCTATTTAGCTTTCAGACCTTGTCTTAAGCTGCCACATTTTCATGAATATACTGGCGCCATCTGAATGCTCACGAATAAGGGATAACATGACTATGCATAGCAGACGAGTCAAAAACCCAGAGCTTTTGCTTACAATATTTTTTTTTTTGTTATTATTTTTGCACCCTGCCAGCTGTTGATCTTGCTAATGTGCTGCTTAGTAGCCAAGCTTTGTTGCCTCTTGGTTAATGAACTATGCAAGAAATCACAGGCCAGTGGCTGGTTTTAAAGCTAATAGTGATGGTCCGTAAAGAAGAAATGCCCTAGACCACTAGATCTGGAGACCTAGCAGTGCTGTTATCAAAGACAATGCAGAGAAAAACATGATAGAACAGTCTTGTTTCACCCTTGATGTACTTATACCTCTTGGACATGTGCTGAAGTTAAATCTTAAGAGTTATTACACTTGCTGTGAGACTGACAAGGATTTGTGGCCTGGTAAAATATACAACTTTTCACCCAGAAAACCTTGTATCCCATTAGAGGTCACCTGCTTCACATGACAGAGCATAGCCATAGGCACATGGAGACACTCTCCACACCCTCTTGTAGATGATCCTCAGACATAGAGTTTGGTTAACATGGCTTCAAGTCCAGGAAAGGTGTGTTAGGTTTGGGAACCACCTTATTTACTAATATTCTGGAGAATGGGCAGTGTAAGCTGCCCTCAGTCCTGCATTCAAATGTGCCTATGGAGGACTTATGCATAGTGAACATGAGTCCATACCATCCGCTGCAGGGAGTGCTCACTGAGAAGTGATGGCTGGGTATGTGCTGGACGCTATCTTTTCCTTTGGTAGGGAGCTACAGCTTTGCAGCAGCCGGCAGTTTGCTGCCAGCAGACTGCCTCATTCTCATTCAAGAGCTGAAACTGAGGTTGCTGCCAACTCACTCCTATTGCAGGGGCTTCAAGAAGAGATGCCGTTTCCCCCAAAGCCCCTTCTCAAACACGTTAGACCTCTGCTTTGTGGAGCCAGCGCTCTCTACCCTCTGTCTCTAGCTTCTTTTGTTGGCTTTGGGATTTCTCATGGACCCTCTGTTCCCCCTTCCAAGCACCTCTTGGTTATTAAAATGCAGCTCAGGATAGTTCACTTTGCCTGGTACATTATCATTCCTCGTTAGAGACCCCTCCAGGGCCTGTGATATGCCTGCACCGACTTTATAATTACAAAGTCAATTTCCAAACAGACATTTGCAAATAAGTCAATTTAAATACCGAGATTTGCAAACAATAATTAAGCAGTAGCTTCTTTTTTAATATCTATATATATAATTAATGCCCATGGGCTTTTCATTTTACCTTGCGACTGTGTAGCTTGCAATTGTTTGTTGAGCTAAACCATTCTCAGAAAGCAAATCAAATCACTGATGGGTTTTAAAGCTGTTTAAGAAAATGCCCTACCTCCCCCTACCTCATTCCACCCCAGCTCCATGAACTGCTTCTTATGCAGTCCCCAGTCCACCTAGCAGTTATAGGGAAGAAACGTCAGGTGCCTCACGCTAGAGCAACTGAGCTGGGGAGATTTCCCCTTCAGCGTAAGGATGATGACCTGATCTGCCAAGAAATATCTAAACCCACAACAGACTGGGGAAGACTGCATTAAAGAAGCTGAGCAATAAAAGTAGTCTGCAAGCACAAGGGAAAATGCACTCTGGAGGAGGAGATGAACATAGTCTACCTGAGGTTTCCTCCAAGGATGTGCAGTGAGAGGGCTCACATTGCGAGCAGAGTGTTAAGAGAGGAACAATTAGGCCTCATCCAAGAATGGGTCCAGGAGAAGGAGGGATGTCTCTCCTTCTCTTTGAGACAGGTCCTCACATTATCCATGGCATCGCACTATGGTCTCTGTCCGTGGTCCTGTCACAGCTCTCCTCCCTCCCCCCACCCCCCCTTGTCTCCCTAGAGAGAGAACAAAGTATCGAAGGACTCCACACCCTGCCAGCCTGGGATCACCAAAGCACTAACAGCATCATGGAAGCCAGGCTTTGAGACCATGGGAAGATGAGGCATTGACCTGGACATAGAGGGGTGAAACAGAGGGTTGCATTTCTTGTTAGGAGGCACCTTGATTTCCACCCTCATGGCTCTGCCTCCTTCAGATACTCTCTATAGTGGCTGCAACATTGTCCCTCATGTAAGCCTTGTTATCCCCAAGGCTATTCCCAGTTCTCTAGAGAAGCTTACCCATTCTTCTGGCTCCCTCTTTCCTCCAAATCTCCTCTGTGTCTCTACATGTTTTTTAATCTATCCAATGACCTCGATAAGATCCTAACTCCTATCTGGCCTTCATTGATTTCTAGTTTTCCTTTTAGTGTGCTGCTGTTGCATCTGTGGACAGAGCTTCCCTCAGCATGCAAAGGCCATTGACTAGAGGCCCTATTGCAGTCACAAGCAACTTAGATTTTTCACAGCACAGCCCATGCAGGCCCCTCTTCTAAGCCTCTATCCTCTCATACCACCTGATCCATGTTGCATTCAACTTTGTTTCGCCACAGATTTTTTTTCATGCCCTGGCTTTCCTGCCTTTCTTCCAGTCTTCACAAGAGGACATTTTTTGATTGGTGTTTTCCCCAGCCCACTTGATCCTGTGCTGTAGCTTCCTTTCTGGCTCAGGGGTCACTTGCACCCCTGTGCCCCTTCACAGCAGGTGGACATCTGACACAGTGGCATGTGCTGTGTGTGTTTGCTTCCTGTACAAAATCTCCTGCTTAGCAAGAGCAGCTGTCTGTGGAGTGTGACTCAACATAGCACTTGACAAAAATGCCTGACTTGCAGCATGCTTCAGCCTTGACATTGCACATGACTGTGTTGTATCAAATTCAAAAATTTCTGGGTAATAAACAGGGTTTCAACTTCTTGTCTTTTCCTTAGTCTAGACATCTGATATTCATGTTACATGTGCACGCATATGTATTTGGTGTAAACTTATATAAGCTACAGAGTCTGTGAGAAGAGACCGTAGCCTGGTGATTTCCTGCCCTGTCCTCTCTAAGTTGTCTCAACAGGTAATAGGTGTGTCGTCAGAGCACCATGCCTCCCCGAGGGGTTTTTGGAGAAGAATAAGTCTCCACAGGGCGGGCCTTGCCTAGAACATAGTAAGAAAAGGCTGAGTGCAAACTCTTTGCATGTATGTCATGGTGCATTAAAGATGGATTGTTTCCTGGTTTGCAGTTGTACTCAGTAATTTCAAAGGGCTTACTCATTATTTTTGTGTCGGTTCCACACTTTTGAGCATGCTCGTATCTTAGCTCATCAAACTTTATCCAGCTGGGGCCAGAAATATCCCTGGCATAATCAGTTTGTTCATCCAAGCCCCAAACCTTTGTTTCCCAGTTCAAATAGACATTCACCATCAGCGTATTTGAAGGGAACATGGTCCTCAGTATCATCTTGGGTGACATTGCTGAAAGCAGACTTTCTTGCACCCTGGCACTCTGCATCCAGTTGCTATAAATATGAGCAACAATTATACATCCCTTCTTTTCCCTTTTTATGGGTGTGCGAGGACAATAACATAAAGCGCTTGCTGCTATTCAGCACAAAAACAAATAACAGAAAACTCCGGCTGTGATGCATTTCAACGGCATAACTTAGACATGCCACTGTTATATTAAGTTATAAATATCTATCACTTGACAATGCCAGTGCTTTTCAGCAGGGAAAGGAGTATTAAAAAAAAAAAGAAAAAAAACCCAAACCCTGAATTGTGGTTGCTATAGCAATTAACAATGGGCGTCCTTCTTCAGGAACCAGAGATGCTGACGCAGCTAAAACAAATGTTTGTGTATGGCCATGGCAGGGACGGTGACAGATTAGGGAGTACTGGCCTTGAGCCTCAGTGTAATCTAATTCTAAATAAATCATAAATCTAAGTGCAGACTGGCATGCTGGAGGGAATACCAATGTGAGGAGGGTGACAGCAGGGTAGTTTCAGTTTCTGTTAGGGGCAGAGGTGAGGTGACTAATAGTGGGATGGGTGTAAAAATCCAAATGGAGAGGTTTGTGATTTGGATATTTTGGCAAAGGACACAGCTAGCCCACAGTCACAACCTCTCATTGGTCTCCTATGAGTTTCCCTCCTGTAGGAGCCCTTGTATCCTCTAAGAACCATGGTCCTCTTTGTTTCAGGGCTGAATATAAGCCTTAAAGCTAAAGGAAGGAGAAAAGATGTGTTAAAGGAGTTCATAGCTTCCTTTCTGTCACTGGATGTGACCTGTGTAATCCATCACCTTCCACCTTAGCCCAGTCTACGCCATTACCAGAAGGTTTGTGAGTCCTCTGGGTCCAGGCCCTAATGAAATCATGCCAAGATCCCCATGGGAGCTCTTCTTGTCATACAACGCAGGGCAGGACCACACACTCTGTGGTTACTGTTGGGCTAAAAAACCCCTCTGCCCTGTGGAAAATAAAACAAACAGAAGACTAACAGTGATCTGGTGTCTTCTAGCCTCCCCAACACATGGATTCAGCCTTGATATGGAGTGAAAAATGAAAATGAGGACAGCTCAGTCAACAGCATATCTCAGAAATTAATGAGCCCCTTTGCCTCCAACACCTGATAATTACATCTTTCAATTAAATGAACTCCGTCCCTGTCCAAGTTCTTATAAATTAACTCAAAGTGGTGCATCTTTGTGGGCTGCCAAAGCTGCCTTATGCCAAAATCTGTGCAAGCTTCCAGGCCCTGGCAATGATGGACAGTCTTAGGCCCAGATATAACTGAAGGATTTAGTCCTGGTGTCACAGCAGCCCAACTCCTAGGTTAGTGGCACAAGCAGAGTCCATGGCCCTGAGTTCAGCATCTCAGCTCCCTGTGAAATGAGGGAGAACAGAAGACCTTAGAAGATCCCAGGCAGTCACCTGCCAGTATGGGAATGCCATGTACAGAGATGTTTCTTAAATCCTGCCCTTTGCTTGGGCTTCTCACTGCAAAGTATGGGATTCCTTTAACTCAAGTCACAGCTTTCATGGGACTGCTTAGAGATGAGAGCCTTCAGCAAGGTGGTGATGGACTCTGCTTTCTGGGGGGATTCACACCATTATAGACAACTGGTTATAGTAAAAGGTACTTGCTAGGGAGAAGAGACACCTGTCACTATGCTAAAGCCTATTACCATATTTTGCAATTACAGTTTGCGTACAGAAGTGCACTGAGTTATGTGTTCAATTTCTTGATGAGATCACATATGCTCAGAGGCAGGGAAGACAGATGAGTTTCCGTCTCCTCCTCCACTCAAATGTATCTTATGATATTTCTAAGGCTCCCAGTACTACCCTGTTTCATTGCCTTCAGACTGGAGAAAGTCCATGCATAAAATGGGGGCTCCTGGTCTAATTCAGTTTGCTGCACATACAAACCTTAGTCAGCTAGAGAAGACATGCTGAGTGTAGGGAGAGGGGATGCAGATAGAGATCCCACCTCAGCAGGGTGAACGTTACAAAACCAGACAACTGCTCCATTCCCTTTCTATTCTCCCCTTCCCTTAAGTAACCAAGTGCAACCAATGCAGCCTAAAGCTGGGCTTTTATAAGCTTGCAATAAATCCAACCAGCTTTTCTAAAGCACAGCAGGCAGCTGATGCAATCAGATAATTCAGTCCAAACTCATCAGACAATGGCTAGGAATGCTGAGGATGTATTTTCCTCTTAAACCCACACAAGCATGTATTCCCACTCGTGCAGACGTGTGCCATTTCTATTATGGCAATTAGCAGTGACCAAGGGCAACTGCAAAGCTCCAATTAAACCAGCACAAAGGCTAACATGACCTACAGTGTCATGGAGCAGATTGGAACATGTATCCCTGACAGCCACTATCTGCCAGATTAAAGGGTTTGTACACTCTCTGTTGTCCCCTTCCAGACCTCCTACAATCTCTTCTCCCTCAATAAGCCCAAATGTTAATCTCCAGTCTTTGTATCTCCTCATTAATTTACCCCTTGTCAGGGGCCTCAGGGGAAGATGCTAGCTTTTCTCCTGTCTTTCTGTCCCATTTAAACTGTAGCCTACATCCACAGTGCCCTATTCCCCTTCATCTCCTTAGGGATAGCCTGAGAGTGTGATTTAGGCTTCAGTGACCTTTTCTTAGCTGTGACTGGTGCTAGACTGTGCGTTTGCTGTTTGCACTGGCAGGCTGTGATAGAAAGGAATGGAAACAGACTGCAGAAGAGCAGCAAGGGAGGAAACTGGTTCTCTGCTCAGGCACAGTGATTTTCTGCTGGGATGATTTGGGATGGCCCCTACTTTGGAAATGAGTGGAGGAGAGGCTGCCTCAAGCCCTCCAGCAGAGATCCAGGGCTATCTCGGGGAGAAGGGATTGCTTTTTGTGAAATCTGCTCTGGATTTCTACACCTGTGAAGAGTGGGAATCTCCTTTGCCTGGAGACAGACCTGAGCTCGGGGTTGCTTTCAGATGGTAATTTAGACTCTGCTAGAAAATACCCAGCAGAATGGTGGGTATGTTGAGCTAGACCATTTGGTCTTGAGAGGCAGACTGGAGGTAGGTTTCTAGCAATGTTGCCTGAGCTCTGACTTTGACTAATATCCTATTGCATTGTCTCAGAACACCTAGATATAGGCAATGCTCTCCCAGCCCCTTCCCAGTGGCTTGGCTCATGTGTTTGGACTCCATCCCATCCACACTTAGTATCTGGCAGCTCTGAAACACTCCAGACAAGCTGTTGCTTGCAGTCTACAAACCACTTTTATTGGGATTTGTCCTTACCAGGACATTGCATCAAAGCAAGGGCAGAGGCTGGCACAGATTGCCTCTTTCAGAGAGAGACTGGAGCGAGACTGCGGAAGGAGGGACTGCTAATGACAGGGAACCTTTCTGAGGTTGAGGGAAGACTGTCATGGGGACGTGACTGCACCTGGATGTCACATGCAGTGGTTCAGATCTAGCAGAGACTCATAATGGGTTGCAGTGATTAGCCTCTGGCAGCTGTTCAGTGGCCTGAGCTAAATGGTCAGGTCAGATCCCGAAGCAGTCTCACTTTGGTTCCTAGTGGGCCCCTACTTATATAGCAAAAGGCACTAGCACATTTAGTGCTAATTGGTGTCCTCGTTAGCAGTTACTGCTGAAAAGCCACTTGTTGAATAGGCCCAAACAGTGAACTCTTTTCCTTAAAGGTGAGTGCTCCAATTAAGGGTTGACAGGCAGTTGGGGTAAGATGTTTGCTACCTGATTGGAGGACATGTAGGCATTTCAAGGTTAGAGCCCAGAAACCCTCCACATATTCTCTTAGAAAGAACATCCTTTGGTTTGGGTATGGTTGTGAAAGGAGAAAATTAGAGGCTGTATTTGATACAAAAAAAGTCTTTAATATGTCTTTCTGTGGCTCTTGCACTTTTTGGCTGTGCTTAGTTTTTCCTTACTGTTTTAGTTTTTCCTTACTGTTTTAGTTTTTCTTGTGTGTTAGCACTGAGGATAAACCCCATGAAATCCCTTTCTTAATTTTTTTACTTTGTCCCAAGTAACACAGACAAAGGGGTTGTCATGAGCTGATAGAATGGAAATTAATTTTAAAAGCATCATCATTTATCACTTTTATAGTAAAAAAATGAAAAACTACTGAGATTAGAGCAATTGTGGCAGAAACTTCCTGCACAAGAATTATCAGAAGGTACTTGCAAAAGGGTAATGACATCAAAGTGCTCAGAGAAATTCCAGATGAAAAACCCAAGGCCCTACTGCAAGTATACTGCAATAGAGTTTTTTCTTGTGTGCCTCTCACACTTTGAACCACCCAGAAGTCAGGCATTGACAGTATGATGGTTTCAGACCTCATTAGTAGTCAACAGAGAGAGACAGGTATGTTTAGAGGGCAACTCTCCATATGAACATATGATGTCTGAGATAGATGGAATGGGAAGTTCCTCCCATGAGAGCAGGAAGGATCATTCCTACAGAAATGCTTTGACTCACAACAGCATCAATAATAGCAGTAATATTGTTGACTGAAATGGGGATCAATGCAAGAGCAATGTGGGTCCAACCTAACAAGTGTTGCAAAGCCACACCAAGGGCTCCAGCTGGGGACAGGTTGAACAACATAACCATGGACCAGGAAGAGCAGACACCCACCAACATGTGTGTACCAGCTGCAGGGATCAGGAGCAGCTCATGGGTCACTTTGCTCTGAAACAAGTGGCCACCCACAGAGAGGATGCTGTGAGTTGAGGACGGTTTATTGCCAACTGAGCCAGGAGCCTCATTTCACATGTCTGATCTAGACTGCCACTCCGGAGGAGGTCATTAAATTGAGCATAACAGATCTTCCTTTACTTACTTGCTTAGTTTTTTCCCCCTGCATGGAATGAGTTAAAGGCCCCTCATTCCTCATCCATTCTTTCTATTAGAATATTATCTCATTCCAATCCTCCCCCTCCTCTCACACACTCCTTTCCTCACACACATCTACTTGCTCCCTCCAGGAAGCCAGCTAATTATTTCCTGAATGCCCCCAGTGTTATTTTGCCTTGAGAACCTCTCCTGCTGGGACTTCTCACACGCTTATGATTCTCTGTGTGACAAAAGGTTTCTCAGTTTAGCTTTGAATGTGTATTTCTTTAATTTCTACATTTAGTCCTTTTGCCTGATCATCTGCACTTGGGCTGAGAATAGAAACTTCACTTGACATTATCTAAACCATTATCAATTAAATCCCTTCTTAACTGCCCTTTTTCTCCCTAAGCTGTGTAAGTTTTTGGGTTTTTCCTCTCCTTCTTCATTCCTGCATACCTTTCATTTTGTAGATAAGGCCCTTTGCCTTTCTGCATTAACTTTCCAAACACAACACTTTTTTGCTGTTGTTTTGTTTTGTTTAATACCACTGCAATGATAAGACAGGAACACAGGATTCCAGTTTATTTCACACCTGAAAGTCAGTGCACCCTTTTTGAACTTTTGCAGACATTGGTATATTTGTTGTGTGTAATAGAGGGTCTCCAGTTGGGTATGGAGATTGTACTGTTGCTGAGTCAGCAGCAGAGTAGCATTGGTCAACAGATAAGTCTGGGTCCCATGGCTTTAAGTGACCTACAGGCACACATAGAGTGTACAGTCTGCAAAGAGGCAAACGAAACCAGCATAGCTGTGCTCTTTTGTACAAAGAAATGAAAGCAGGCCCTTGTCCATGGCCATTGTGCTGGAACAGTTTTGAACCCAGACTGATGAACTAGTGAGTTTACCCAAATACTTTCAGATGGCATTTCACATATTCCCTGGAATGCAGTGGCTGCATCTAGGGGGTATGTGAAGATGACAAAGAAAAGCAAAGGTATCTCCAGTGCGCTTTCACTCACTACGGAATAGTGTGCACCTCCACTGCACTAACATCAAGATTATTCCTCTCTACACATAGCACAGAATGTGAGGGATGTAATCCTCTGAGCAAGACCAAATGTGATCCACTGCAGTGGGCTTTAATGGAGAACCCTTTGACTGGTCATCATGCATGCATAGGCCAGTCAGTCATGGCAGCTGTAGCTCCAACATAGCACATCCCAGCTTACAGTGAAAGAATCCAGCTCATAGCAAAGAGATGATGTGGGTGGAGGAATGCCAGAGGTAATGCAGAGTGGATGATTAAGATCGTAAATGCCTCTAGCAAGGTGTCTCTAAGGGGAAAATGTTGGGGCTGAAACAGTGACACAAATACATGGAAACTGGGATTTATTAATTCTTATGGAACAATTTGTCTCTTCTTTTGACTTTCTTAGGATTTTTTCCCCCGCTGGAATAGAACCCATGCAGAATTATAGTTCTATGAGTAAAAGACATATAGGTCACATCCTTTTGACCCACACATATTTGTCACAACTGGAGGCATGCCAAATTAAAAGCATAAGTTGCTGAGACTTAACCTAATCATCATAATTCTGCAACAGCTCATAAACTATCAAACAAACACAGAGGGGTTAAAAAGTACCAGGAATTTATGACTTGGCACATTTTTTAATATGAACCACCCCAACTTTGCAGATCCAAAGGACTGGAGAAAATGCACGCAAGCAGCTGAAATCCAAACCTGCAACAGCTCTCTGAAAGTTCGTCTTTTGGAGATGGCACAAGAAGAAACATTAATTGGTTGCTGTTTCACCTCTTTTCTTTGTTGGATCAGCTGTTAATTCAAGGCCTGTGGCCATGTCATAACCACTTTTATGGAGCTGTTTCAAAACCAAGTCCCAATGAACCTTTTTGTCATTCAAGCAATGAAGGAGACTGCCTCCCAGCTCTGCAAAGGCGGCTCAACCTAGCCTCAGAGCACCCTGAAATCTATCAGTGCTAATTACGGCCTACTTAAAGGCTCCCAGGCTGCCGTTACTGGTTTGAAATGCAGAGTGGAATGTGAAAACCCTTATGCTTGGCTCCTGACAAGAGCAAAAGCAAACAACAGGCCCTGCTGTGACCTCCATTTATGAGACTCATTTACTGCACTGAAGGCATCAACTTCTTGGAAAACAAATGGACAAATTAGTTTTGAACCCCTACTGGTTAAGATGGACTTCTCACTGGGACCATGCTCCTGCCTTGCTGGCTAAATGTTTCCTTAATCTTTGTGTGTGTGGAGTTTCTTCAGGGAGGTTGGGTAGATGAGTTTGCTGTGAGGAAGAGGCCTGGGAGTAGGGAGGTAGCACACTGCAGGCTCTCTGACTCCAGGTGGGTACCAGCTGTCATGTAACTAAAAACCACATCACTATTTTTAACTAGTATTAACCGTTTTAAGTAAAGGAAGAATCCCGTGCTCTCCCCCATTATTGCATTGCCTTTTTCACCACGGTATGAGAGCTCCGTCCAGCGATGCTTCAAGTGACGTGCCCCTCGTCTCTTCCCACGATTCATGCTCATCTCCATAAAAACAGCTTTGTCGCTATCTTTGGGGGAAGAAGGGGTCTCTAATTTGTCCCTGTTCTTGGCTCCGTAGGCCTCCAAGACCATCTGTCTATTTTCAGTCAAGTCTACCCGAATTCCCTGCCCAGTGGGCATGAAGCCACCCAAGGTTCCTTTCCTCCCAAAGTTCAGCCCAGCCGTAATTGCTCCCCATGTAGGCCAGCTGTTGGAAAATGCGGGTAGAGAATTGGAAGCCTTAGCAAACAAAAATGACAGCATTTTGCCCAGGAATAATAATATGTTTAATTTGTCACCCGTGGGATCTTTTAGTCCTTACGGCAGAAATACCAGAGAAATACTTCCTCTTCCCCATCTGCCCCACTGTCATCCATTCTTTTCCCTGCATTTCTCTCTTAATCTTCCTGAGACTCAAGTGCGTATCTACATTATGAGATATTTATATTTTCCATTCCACTGGCATATGGTTCTGTGAGCCTTCTCAAGTCTTTCAAGGGGAATCTGAATTTATTGAACGCTTCTCTCCCCTTGCTGGTCTGTGTCTGAGTTCTGGCATTAGAGGCTAGGAGGTACTGCCTGTTCTCTGGGACCTCTCTCTTATCTGTTGGGGACCCACAATTCACTCAGGGCAGTGCCAATAGGAAGAAGCAGTGAAGACATTAAAACATTTAGTGCAGTTCAGCCTTCCCCTTTCTTACCAGCAAGCAGGAAAGCTGGTGACTGGACAACCCCCTGTCTGCTTGAGAAATAAGTGAGCACTTACCATTAGTAAAGGTAGCCAAATATAGCCAAGCCTGACCTAGAAGGGAATATGGAAAAGAGATGTGTCAAGAGGAGCCAAAAGCTGAAAGATAAGCAGAGAGGAAAGGTTTTCCTCATTGATACCTCAGTGTGAATGTTTGAGATATTGTCTTTAATTCCCACAACCTTCATAAAACAGCACAGCACTGCTAGTTCAGGAGATGCTCTGAGGCTGTGCAACGATGTCACTCTCAGTTTGTGGCTGAGAGGTGAGGGAACTTCACAGAGACCGTGGTATAAATGCATGTAATGCACCAAATCTGTTAGAAAAACAGACTTCTCACTTGTCTTTTGGTGAGCTCCACAAAGCTGGGAGCAGACCTGTGAACTAGCAGAGCTGGAGGGTGGCTGTTCAGATCATGACCTTCTGGCTCACTCCAGGTTGGACAAGCAGCCCTTATATTGCCTGGCTGAAAGAACTGCAAGCTGTGAGACCCCTGAGCTCTCTCTGTCCTCCCAGGATTTGACACAGATGGTGGCAGTGACGTCATGCGGTCATGGTCACTACTAGGACTCCCTGTATCAGATCAGGATCCTGCTGTGTAACATATTATACAAAGAATGAAAAAACCCTGCTCAAATATGATGAAGGTTCATTAAAAAATAGCTCTTTATTATGTTCATTGTTTCCTCTAAATCTTTTGTTTTGGAGGGATCTGAAATCCTCATATGGATAAGGAAGGGTTAGGTGAGTACTGCTTCATTTTGTTTATTATTTGTATTACTATTTATTTAGTGAGTGAAAAAGTAGAATTACTAATTTTCTTTTATATTTAAAAACTTCTACTGATTGGATGGTAGTGGGTCACATAATAACAGGGAGAGCCCAGACCCTGGACGTATTACTAGGTAGACAAGACAGATTCATGATCACATCTTGCAGGCAAGGAACAGAGGGGCTGAGGAGCAAAACCCGCATCCTCACATGCACTTGCAGTTGTCTATAGCTCCCTGTGATATTCTGCAGAACCTATGAACCTAAATAAAAAACAGACCCTTTGTGGATTTGGGTGAAAACAAGAAGGGGAGGATATGGCAGAGGTGGGAAATCAAGGCAGATGGTGTCCAAGATGAACAGCTGCCAGAACTACCCAATGGTTCTTCCTCTGGTTTACACTGTGGGAAATGGATGTCACCTGGCTACCAGAGTGGCAGAAAACAGGCAGCATTACTGCAAGCTGCTTTGAAGCAACTCTTCCAGTGAATCTCCACCTTCAGGGGTAGGGACAATTTTCTGGTGCATGAGAAAGAATTGTTCTTCACAGACTGCACAGTCCACAGCCAGTATGGTGTAGCTAATTTGGGGAATATTCTGAAACCTTACTAACCTTTAACTTCAGACCTCTAAGTCAGAGGGACCTTCTCCTCCACGTAGCACAGTACTCTCCTGCTGAGTACATGGCAAAGTGAGCAATAAGCCTATGATAGTCCTTTCCTTCTATACTTGCTGGCTGGGGATGCAGAGAGAGAGCAGGGTTTGCACTAATAGGAGGCCTTGTAGCCAGACCACAGCTAGGTCCTATCAGGCTGGGCACAGAGGTCTGGATGGGTGATGTGAAGAAGATAAGGTCACTAGCAGACTGAGTGTAGACCCCTGTCAGGAGCACTCTGAAGTCCTTTTTTTTAAGCTGTTGGCAGAAATGACCTGGAAGGTGGGAATGTTGTTTCTAAGGTTGTACACAGGACAGAAAGAACTCAGCTTTTGGAGAAGACTATTGCCACTGAGAATCACAGCAAGAAAGCTGATGAGATGAATTGATTTCTTATCTGTGAATAACATCTCTGTAAATATTGCCAGATGCTTTCCGTAAGTCCTGCTGACATGGCAGCGAGGTTAGGGGATCCAGGTCCCATGATCACTTCTGTTCCCAGCCTAAGCCCAGAGACCAAACCAAACCTTGGGACCCCCTCATGCTCCTCCAGCCCCGCTCTCAGTGCGGATGCAGGATCATCATGGTTACATGCGTGTGGTAGGATTCGTAGCACCAAACAGCGAGCTCTGTTGTGTGCACACGATGAATTATGACACAGACCCCAGAATGCCTCTCACAAGCTGTCCCCTCCTACATCAAGACCTGGCCTAAGCCAGAAGGGAGCATGAGGGAAGCAGATGGCAGCCTGGCAGAGTGATTAAAGCCCTAGATATCTGTTTTAATGAATTGCCCACCCAGTAGATTAAATATTGCAATAGTCAGTCCTATTCTATGCTGTCAGTCATCTCAGCCTTATTTACAATACCAGGGAAATGCCGTGCTCTTCCCTGTGTTGCACATTATCAGTGCAGGCAGAATTACAAGTTGGGATGGAAAAGAGACCTGTGGATTTTGTCTGTTGCCCAAAGCAGGAGCCAACTGGTACCACAGCTTAGGGAAAACACCCTGCAGGAGGATTCAGTGAAGGAAATGGGCAGCAGCTGAACTTCTGACTCATGAAGACTTCTAGATGTGTGTGTGTCCAGTGCAGATTTAGACCTGAAGACAAGTGGAATTTTTATGCACTTTCCTCTGCTTTTTCATCTCTCCTGTTCCCCTCTTCCCTTTCACCCCATTTCAATATTTCCAGTTAGCCTTTTCTTGTGTGAGAACTGATTTAGAAGAGCAAAATCAAAACCTTTCTGTGGTGTCCCACTTCTTTCTCATTCCTTTTCTCTTTACTGGGATATTGGCAGAGGAGCTTTGGATTTGCTCTGTTAACAGGACTCCTGACAGTATATTTTATATGGTTAGGCAGGCTTAACAAGTACAAGAGGAGCTGTGTGAATGCTGGTGCCAAACCTACTACATTTATCACCCATATGGTGGAGGCTATGCTGGAGGTGTGGTGCTTTTTCTGCCTCACTTCTACTTCTCTCAAGACTTCCCAGCTGCAGGGCTGGCAACCATCTTTTCCCAGTCCCTTGCAGGATGCCAGAGAGGAGACATGTTGCTGTCATCAAGAGGTGAGCTAGTTCTCCTGCTTCCCTCATCCCTGCAGAGGTACTATTTGGATAGATGCTGCTAGAGCAGGACATTCTCCCATGCAGATCTCTTGCAGAAAGGGGCACATATTCCTGAACAGGGCCCTGGTGTTTGCGGGATAAGGAGTCCTGAAGACACAAGAAACACCGAGTTCTGGTTTCTTGGAGACTGTCTGGCTTTGGTGCCTAATAAGGCATAAGCTCCGGTTGAAGCTTTCAGGACTTTTGAGGGTGCTGTTGATGAGGAATCTCCGAGCAAGGTTTGATATAGGTGCGATGGGCTTTGAAGGTATCGCTGAGCCTGAAATATGGGGAGAAACTTTACCTTAGGGCATCTTGCTGGCAGAACTCAGGATCTAAAAGCAGAAGTCTCTGTGACTGGAGTAAAAAATAGAGCCAGGATTTTCATCCAGGATTTCCTAGAGAGAAACATGGGCTGTGCTCCATGAAGTTCATAGAGAGGGATTGCAGCCTGTCCAGCGAGTCTTGGACTTACTGCATATGCAGAGGGAGGAGCACATTAACCCAGGTCTTGCTCACCTGTACTGCCCAGGAGTGTCCGGTGAGCACAGTGGGGTTTCTGGCTGACCCCCAGACCCATCAGGGCTACAGCATCTCTTCCACTGATCAAAAAATTGGAGAACGGGCCATGCAGCCATATCCTTCCCTGGGGATGGACCAACCTTTCCAACTAAATGTTTGTCAAAGCCGATGCCTTTCTTCAAAAACTCCAGGTGCCAAAAAAAGCATTGGGAGTTTTTTTGGCTGGTAGCAAGCACAGAAAGCTTAGATGGTTGTTTTGAGGCCAGCTGTGCTGTTTTTCCATTCATTCATAACTGCTGTGAACAGTGAGACCAGTTGGAGAATACAGGAGGAACCAGTGCCTGGGTCCGTTCCCTGTGCCTCAGCTGCATGTCTAGGGAAAGCTTGGGAAAGTTTCCATGCTGTGGTTATTTATATTTGCCACCCCTGGGTTCTGAACTTTTGTATGTGTTCGTAATAATATCCCATTACTAAACTGTAATTTATGTGTGCATCATTTGCATTATTGAACAGCTGTTAGCCTCTCTAAACTGCTTGCCTGCCATATTGCATAGATAATAATATCTAATCCATATTAATTATAAATACACAAATCGTCTCCTAAATAAGGCAAAGTTTTGTGAGCAATACAAACCAATGGGTGCCAAGAAATGTTAGTGTTATGCCTGACACCTCATCCTCTGGCTGTCCTGTCATGAATAAAGAAGAGCCCACAGCACAAGTTAAGGATGCCATCTGAGCTTTAATAGCCTGCAGCCTCTGCCATAAAGCCTCCGGCTATGATTTCATCACATCTCACAAGCTAAACTGCACTGGGTCAATAAGAAACCTCTATGGAGAAATTGCTGCAGGAAGTGAGACTGCAATTATTATTCACTACCTGGTGTTTGTCGGCAGCGGATCTACGCTGGACTAACCCCACCTTGTGGTGTTGATGGGGTCTGGCTGACCTGTTTTGGAAGAAAACACTGATTTCCACCCTGTTCTGATTTGAAGCCCCCTAAAGCTTTGCCTGCTGGAGGTGGAAGTCTAAAATAAGCCCTTGCAGTTGGCTCGCTTTCCTCTGTTGGCTTTCTCAGACCACTCAGAAAAAGCCTATGGATGTCCCAGCTTCTGTGATCCAGGCTGAAAATTTCCAGTATAAAATATAACGTACACTGTCTACCCACGTACAGTCATTCATTCTCTTCCAGCTCTTTGTTGACGAATTAAATGTTGCTCTTATTATTTTCCATTTTGACTACTTACTGTCTTCTCCCCAGTCTTCGCTTCCCAGTTTCAGATGGGCACGTTTTTTTCTTTCCTCCACTCTGTGCTATAGTGCTGCTTAATATAGCTGTCAAAAAGGTCCCATGTTTCTTTCCAGAGGTGGCTGCATTTCCATATAATGGCTGAAAACTTTGTAGGGCAGTTTTTGCATATGGGTATCATATGAACGGGACAATATCTGAAAAGCAAGAGCAACATAAATGGCAAATTTCTCAGCTTTTTTCTGCAGACCTATAGAGATAATATAAGGACTCTATACGGCTTCCCCTCCAGGCATATTAGTATAAATGCCAATGAGATCTTACCTGCGGGTAAACCAGTATACTTGTAAAGTATCTACCACAAGTGTGGTTCTGATTGGAAAAACAACTTCATCACAATAATACTTAAGCTGGGGATAGCAATTTTTGTTTTCATGATGACTAAAAATGACCATGTTTGCCCTTCCCCCTGCAAATTATGATGTCTTTTTCTTAACAGCATTGATTTCCTTTAACATTTCAACCAAAAAAAAGAAGAGCAATTTCTGGAGAGCCAAGCCACTGAAAGACCCTAATTGTTTGCAATACAGATGATCACAGGAGTCAGGGAACATTCTTACAGATTTCATTTCATTATAGATGCCCATTCTTACAGATTTCAAGAGGCACATTATCAAGCAGAAAGAAACCATCACAGACACTTAGAAAATGTTTAAGATCTAGACAGTTCAGCCAAGATTTGTACTAAAGAACTCCAAACCCATGGTTGCTCTGTAGATACAAATATTAGCAGTATAATGTAACCTCAGTTTCTCAAAAAATCATGAAGACAGGGACAATAATTGCAGATTGTCTCAGACCCCGATGCAGATTGTGGTAAGTGCAGTTTTAAACTACTCTCATAAAAATTTTTAGTTAATAAATGCTGACTCTTCCCTTGCCCCTCTCTGCCCCGCCATGTTCAAGGTACAAGGCATAGGATTAATTTGGGAATGAGATATTAGAGAGAGAGGTGGTGTCTATGCCTCTAAGGCTCCATCCTGGTATCAGATCCACGTATGTGACTGCTCTTTGCCTCTCCTTTCCTCACCCTCATATCAGAAACACCTAAATGAAAGCTCAGCAGAGCCTTCCTTGCCGTTCCTGGTCAGCCAAAATGCCTCTCCCTGTGAGCCTGAAGCCTCGGTTAGGGCTTTGGAGGGGAACACAGCAGCAAATTGGAGTAGGTCTGCAGGAAAGCTATGGGGCAAGTTACAGATTAATTAGCTTAGAGGGAAATCTGCAGCTGGGACTTTGAAAATTAGATCAGGAGGATCACTAAGAAATATGCAGGAGTGAGCAATCTTACCTTGGAAAAAAGAGAAGATAAAAAGATCTAGGTATATTCTGGTGCTGGTTCCTACGTTGCATGTGCAATAATCAATCCTTTGTGAACAGGAGACGCTTTCTCTAAAAAACCCTTCAGATTGCCCCTGCTTCTCTCAGAGATGTGTACATGACTAGAGAGAAAGTGTAAAAAAAAGACGGGATGGCTGCCGTGTTTGGTGCTGTATTTTTCTCCTTAGAAAGGCGTTTGACTCCTCTCTGCCTTGTCTGGGGGCCAGTAGAGGGAGACAAGCCTCTGAGCTTAATTCATGAGTGTTTTCTCCTCTCCAAGTTCTCAGGTTCTTTTTTTTCCTCTTCTGCATTATTATTATTATTTGGGTTGAAATATTGTTTTTATGAAAAATAGCTATAAATGACCCTCACCTTGCAGTTACAGAGAAGATTAGATTAAAAATGCTGCAGGGAGATTTGGGTGAGTGAACACATGACAACAATCCTCCCGTGGCAATAATACAAGGAACAAATTGGCCCAGGTAGGGGCTCTGAATGCTGCAGAGTATGTTTTTTTCTGTGTGAGAAAGCCTCTTCATCACTGCCTGCATCCATGCATGTATATAGGCTTACCAGAAATCTGGGTTTGATGGTGGGTGCAGGCATCAAGTTTCTCAGGATCCGGTGTAAAACTGCAAATCGGATCTGTAAAACACCACTTCTTCCTGGCTCAGAGCAGCTATAGCATAGTTGGAGCACGAATGGGGTGCTGTGAAGGGGCACATTCCTGCAAGAAAACTTCCAGGAGCTGAGCAATAACTACAAGGCTGGGGAAAGCCCTGGGGAGGGATGGGATGTCCTGTCCCAGTTTCAATCCAAAGCAAGCTATGTGGTTTTTTTCTTTCTCTTTTTTTCCCTTTTATGTCCTCATAAAGAAGTGGAAGGGTGTGTGTGTGGGAGAGAAATACTCAGCGTTGTGTGCATGGGCGTTGTATTGCTTTTGCAGTGTGCCATGTGGAAGTGACTCGTCTGCAAGGATAGGCAGTGTTAAAAGCAGCAAGGCCCATTCTTGCAGGCTGCAACTGGGACTTGCAGAGAGAAGGTGCTTTGCAGCATGTCTAGGAGCTCTGCATGTGGAGGGGGTGCAGAGATGCTTGCTAGTGCTCAACGTGCCCAAAAGGGCCTTCTCTGAGTGTTGGTGAGGGCGGACACAAGCAGCTGGAAGCCCCTGAGTGCATACATGTGGGATGTGCATCCTCTGCATGTCCATGCACACATCATCCTCCTGTATCTTCAGACAAAACTCTTTCAGAGTGTGTGACAGTGGCATCCGCAGGCAGCTGCGTGTGTGTGTGTGTGTGTGTGAAGTTGCTTTGAGCTTCTGTTCATTTGTGTGAGCTGGGGAGTAGCAGCTTTCAGATTGGGTATCACATGTGGATTTTGACTGTGTTGCCTCCAAGTTCTCAGCAGAAATTTGAGCAGATAAGGCTGGGTAGCAGCTGGGAGTCCAACACAACCAGGGACAACAAAGGATGAAAGGAACTAAGCAAATGAAACAAACTTTTTGAAGTCCTTGCAGAAACAGCCCTTCACTATATTTAGTGAACCTCACGACTCCATCAGAACAAAACTGTCGTCACTGGAGGGAAAAGAGGAGAAGTTGCCCTGAATGAAAATAATTCGGAGAACAGCGCAGAGGAAGAGTGAGTGGGAATGCAGGATGGAGAGGACAACATTTTAAAGGAGCTCTGTGCCTGTTACCCACTGAAATCACCCCAAGTTTTCTCATCTCCTTTGAGAGGGCATTAGATCTGGCCCAGTGCCCTCCGCGGGCTGCTGGCTCTGTGCCCGTACGAGCTTTGGGGAGCATGGATGCATGCTGGGCTGGCTGTGCACAGAGCAGCTGGATAGTGGGGCTGTACCTTTAACCACATTGTATGCCTCTATAGGTGACACCTTGCAGGGCCAGACTTCCCTGCAACTTGGAGGGATTTTACATTTGTGTAGCTTTGGTCTCCAAGGATGCTGCCCTCACCCTGCCATTTCTGGAAGGGGAGTGAGAGAAGAGGGTGCTTGGGAAATCCTGTCAGGAATATACTTCAGCTATAGGCAGGAGGATAAAATCCAGCATTAGTTTGGCTGCTTTTAAGGATGTAAATTTGATAAGATGAACCTGGGCAAATGCCTACTTCATCTCCTCTTCAGGGGTGTTTGCATGGCAGCCTGAGGGCTCCCGCTACCTGTGAACATTGTATTATCAATTACTGTAATTAGAGGTTGGCACCTGCCTGACACCAAGGATTTTTCATTCATTTTTAACCTTTTTCTTGCCAGGCCCTACCACCAATGCTCACAGAACCTTTCCTGTAAACCACAGCAAAACAAGGGAAAAAAAAAAAAAAAAAGGAAAAAGCAAGCAAGGTTAATGCCAGTTTGATTGGTGGCTGGCTGCAGCGTCTGAAGGTTGTCCTCCATCAGTGCATACACAGTGAGGACTTGTGTTTGCATGGATGATATTAAGTACAAAGGAGGTGGTCAGGCCCTCACCTTGTGGATTTAATCAATTCTGTGCCTGAGTGCCACGCGGGGCCTTGGCAGCCAGATTCCCCTCCTTCCAGCACGCAGCATCTCACCCACTTAATATCACTTTCAGTGTGATATACAGAATAAGCTAGAAGTAGCACAGATAAGCGGGTAAGCATAAGCTTAAATTTGTTTTCCATAAGTGTGTAGACAGCCAGCTTCAATCATGCCAGTGTTTGCAGAGAGTTAAAACAAAAGGGGCAGCAACACTGTCAAAGGAAGCTCATTTCAAAACGGCTAATAATGACAATAAGACTTTCAATTTATCTATAATCTTTTTTGGTAGCAGTTATCATTGTACTGTCTTGCCACCTCCCACACACTAATGGGTTTATCTGTACAAGCCCAGTATGAATGGAAAGGATTATCATCCGTCCTGACAGATGGGGAGGGAAGGCTCTGGAAAGGTAAGATCACACATTGCAACCGGATCCAGGCAGGAAGGGAAGACCCGGGAGTCCTGACTCAACAGCATGGCTTTGAGTTTCTCAGTGCTTTCCAGGTCAAAAGCGGCTTATTCAAAGCACAACAGTCTTGCTGCCTCTCCTCAGCCGCAAGCAGGAGTAAAAAATTTACCCTTGATAAGCTTTATATACATGCACAGCGAGTATGTGTTTGTGTTTAGGCGGATGTGTTTGTGAGTGTGTTTGCTTGTGTGTGTATGCATTTGGAGAGGCTGATGAAGATTACTCTGGAGCATTAGGTTGTTTTCTCTGCTCTAGATTGTAATCATATTTTCTGCACTTTCGGAGGCCCCCGACTGTTTATCGTGACCCTCCTGGGGGTTGTGACGTACCAACTGAGAAAACTGATCCGATCTGTGCATCACGTGGGGAAGCTACATGTAGTTGTTCCTAAAGACCACAGCTGAATGGGCTGCTTTAGAGTAAAAACCAGGAGGCATTTTTTAACACTTTCTCAGGGTATTTGAGACCTATGATATGTTGGCCACATATGTTGCAGAGCAAAGTCTAAACTTAAGCCCTAGCATCCTGGAAGCTGCTTGTATTTGCCATGCTGTTGTTGTCTTGGGTATGTATGATGCAGCCCTGGAAAGACATATAGACCTCTGAAAATATCTGTTCAGGAAGAGGTTTTTCCACAGAAGCTATAAAACATTCATAACACCTCCATTGTGCTGTAAATCCTTAGCAGGAGTTGATAACACTGCATGAATTTTTAATGTAACATTTATAAATGGTTATTAAAACTATCCTTAAAGTAAAGTGTCAGTTTATTTTTAATTAACTGTTGGCTGTTTAAGCTCCTGGTGGCCCCAGGGCAGATCAACAGTCTAACAAGTTAATATTCTAGATTAACCCTTCATTTGCTGCCTCTTTGCATGAGGAGGATGAAGATGCATTCACAGGTTCAACAACAAGTGGTTATTTCTCGCTCACTGAAGAGAAATGTCATAATTTCATGGAATGGGCTTTCTTAGTGCTCGGTTTAAGAAGTTTTAGAAGCTGTGGAGGGATCTATTTCCTGAATGTTGAACAGATACAGATAGATAGCAGAGCTGGGTGATTCTTCTTGGAAAAAAAATAAAAAAGAAAAATATTTGCATGGCACTGGGAAGAATACATTTCCAATGAAGTCAATGAGCTTGGATCAAACATTTCAAATTGCACCAATTGCAATTTCAGCCAACCCATGTACGAAGAGCAGCAACACTGTCTGATTTGTGAATACAGATTCAGGTGCAAATGTTGCAATTGACTGTGCAATTTAAAATTTGGCATTGCGAAACCTAACTGTTTATTTAGCAAAGTATGCTATTTGGTGGGTTTTATCCTCAATGAGCAGTGTGGAAAATATGAGGAGGAAACTGGTGTCAATTTTTAATTAATTCATATTATATATTTTTTAACTTACCATTTTTTAAGGTTTCAAATTAAATTATTCTTCAGCATGCGACATACATTTTGCATTTGTTGTTGTCATTGAAATTAGTCATGGGGAGACAGATTTTACAGACATTATCTTTTCTGTAATTGTTGATATTATCCGTGAGAAAGCTCCTGTGGTTATTCTTTGAAAATGAAGGTCAAGACAATGCATCTCTACAAAGCAGTTTGGTTTCAGTGTTATTAACACCCAAAAAAGGTTTAGTTCATAGCATTTTTGTCACTTAAATGACAATTTTTAGCCCAAGTCTGCCACACAGAGACATTTGTGGTGGCAACAAGAGCTGGCACCAGAAGAGGTTAGTGTTTGGCTGTTGGAGTTTGGGTTATTGCACTCCAGAACAGTGAAGTCCCGGTGCATTTCTTTGCTTCCTTTTTTTTGCCCAGCTCAGTTATACCCAGGGCTCTTGGGGCAGAGAGCCAAAGTCTTTCTCTGGATGGGAATTCATGAAGCTGAACTTTGCATTGCTAGTGTCCCTAGAGTTGAAAACGAAAGGTCGGTGCTTCCAGACGGAGCTTCAGAGCTTGTTTCTCTTGGATTTATCAAGAACTGCACCTGGGTGACACCAGGGTTAGGTCCCAGAAGCTGGAGAGCATGGATATCCCAAGTTTTGGCTCAGCTTTCAGCACAGTGAAGCTGGGCTCCCTTCACCCCCCGGTTTCTTTGTAAAGCTCATTCTCCTGATCATTACTTCTGTGTCTGCCGTTTATCACCCCCAACTAATCCCTGCATGTACCCTATCATGCCTGTTGATTGAAGGCTAAGCCTCCCTGGGCAAATAATTGTTATTTAAAGTTATATTTTATTTTCCTTTCCAGATGCTTTTTTTCCTCCTTTCCCAGATGATCAACCTGTGCATTGGGAAAGCATGAACTTCAGATCTTTTTTGGAGCATGCAAAGCAACAAGGCATCAAGGCAGCAGAGTGACACAAGCAGCAATATCCTTCGGTAAATGCCGTTCAGTGCAGCAAAGCTTCCTAGCGATTAAAGGAGTCTTGGAAATGTCATTGCCCTGACCAAATGAGATAATTTGTATCTTCTGTCACTGGAATCAAATCCTCTTTTTTTTGTAATTAACTCGCGACCATGGGAAGGTGGGAGCAAGGATGGGGCTTGGAAAGGGAATTTCATGGGTAATCCAGCTGCAGTATGGAAATGATGGTTGGGTAATTGTGCTCTCTAAATGAACTTGACTCAATGGTTGGTGTCAGGTTTTGTTAAGTGCCCTGGGCCAATGGAGACTAATTAGGAATGCATTAAATATTAAAGCTCTCTGACACTGGGGCATTGACGGTGACAGAAGAAAAGAAATCCCGTAACCTAATCTGCACCCAACAGGAGTAATTTATGTTCCCTTCTTTTAACAAAGAAAAATCCAATTATTTGGCCTGCTGGAAAAATGTATTTAAAGAAAAAGTTAATTTAGAGGCGGAAAAAGTATATATGAAAAAAATAATATAGATGCTGTCAACACAGCCTGTGAGTGTCAGTTCCCCCGCAGTTCTGGTTTTGTTAACTGCTTTCATTTACGAACAGGAAGAGTATTTCCCTGTTACGAGGCTGTTGGCTGGATTCGCCATCCCAGCAGCGGAGGACAGGAGTGGAAGACTGTGCTTTTCTTCCTCCGTGGCTCAAGTCAGCTGGATACATTGAGGGATGGTCAGCAGGGGATACTTGCGGCCATGCAGTGAGGGCTTGGGCTGTTTGTGGCTGTGCATTGAGGATCTGGGGTGCTGGCATGGTATCCCTGTGCTGTAAGGTGAGCACTGTGGTGTGCATGTTGCAGTATGGGTGTGCTTATGTGGACAATTTTGGAGTGAGGCATGTACAAAGCTTTCAAAAATTCTAGCAATTAAACTCTCTTCCTGTCTCTCTAACAGAAACCACCCCTAACAGCTCCACCTCCACACTTCACTGTACCTACCAGTTTCCAGGGCAATTTTATCTGACCTTTAGTTAAATGTCCTGCTCTACCAGGCAACTCATTTCTGCTGGTCTGTCTACTTATGCAATCTAATCAAATCCAGAATGGAATATAATCAGCCTCATCTTGTAACAGCAACTTGCACAAATATCCATGTCACTGTCTGCCATCCTGTCTATCCATCTATCTAATCTCATCTGCCGGCCTGATGCTGTAACTGGGTTTTTAACAGTGCCTGCCATTGCTATGGTGAAATTTGGAAGAAATTGCTGGTTGGATATCCAAACCCCTAGACCCTGGGTGGAGTGATGGGGTGGAAAGAGAAAGGCAGAAACAGATGTGCAAGCCCATGTTATCTGACCTGTGGATGCAGCCAAGCATCCTTCTCTGCAGCATGCAGAGGTGCCTGTTGGCACCTGTCTACACTTGCACAGACACATGTCTGTACACAAACACGCTTGGTGCCTTTCTCTATTCTCTTGTCCTCTTTTTTTCCCATTTCCAACAACAACAACAACAAAAAAAGCTTGTTCATTTATGAAATTACTGGAAGACCATTTTCTAAAGGGACTTGGTTGCCATGGGTTACCAGATGCTTATCTGTCACTGGTGTTATTTTGCTAACTGCAGCCATTACAGGGAGAGGCTAAAGAAGGAAAGCTGGGTTAGCTGTGAACATCAAAGCACTACCTGCCTGGCTAAACCTTGCTGCCATCCGTGGAATAGCAGGGAGTGTGTTCTCCAGGGGGAGCTGGAAACCAGCTTCTCCAGGGCCTGGAGTTTCTTGTGCCATTGGGCTTCAGAGTCTAGCAGCAGCACGTGTCTGCAGCAGCTGGGGCTTGCAGCAGGCTGGCACTGAATACAAAGTTGATTTGAAACTTCCTTTACATTGGGAGCAGGGGGACTGGGCTGGGGAGGAGAAGGCAGGTGTAGTATCTGAGGTTCCCAGAGAAGGAATTTGGGGATTTTTATTCAGACAGTAAGATTACTCTGAAATGTTCAGGGCACATGGGAAGAAAAAACAGCTATACAGAGCAATGCTGTTTTGTGACTGTGCTGCACTTTGTATTCATGTGATGCTTCCAAGCAACATTGGTGAAGAGAGGGGAAACTTCGCCGAGGAGTTTTCTGGGAAGAGCACTAAAGAAACCCAGCCTTGGAGGCCTGGGGGAGGAGACAGAGAGGACAGACAAAAGGGGAGCATCTGGGGCCTTATGATAGGCAAATAGCTGATGCATTGATATCCTTCATTTGAGTATCTTCTGATGGTTCCTTATCTGTGCAGCCCCCATGTGCTTAAAGGATCCCCGATGCTCAGCTGTGACCCTTACCTCCCTGCTGCTCTGTATGCCCATTCTTGAGTTGATCAGCGTTAGAGAGCTGTTGATTATCTGCATTTCCCCTCATTCCTGTTACAAACCTACTCCTTTGCCCCATGTCTTCAATACTGTGGGTCCCCAAATACCATTTTTCTCCATGGTCTATCCGCACCCTGGGAATTTCTGAGCCCCCTTGGTCCTGCAGCCCTCCTTACCTGCTGCAATTTCAGCCTCTCCATCACCACAGAGAGAGTACTTTGCTACTACAATAATCAGAGAAAAAGAAGCTAAAAACAATACTTTACATTTCAAATAACTCCTGACACATCCCTTGTCTTTTTCTAACAGAATGACAAGTGACTTTATCTTGAAAGAGAAGGCAACCTCCTAGAGCTGTCTACATTGTCAGAAAAAATAATTTGTAAATTCTCTGATTACCTCTGTCACAGCTCAACTTTTCCATCCTTTTTCATTTCTCCCTCCTGCTAAAGTCCCTTGATGTGCTGTTTCCCAAAGTGCCGCACTTACTTTGAATGTTTTCAGCCAAAAGAAAACTCCCTCTCATATAAAGGTAGGATGAAAAAATCCCTGCCTAGAATGAATTAACACGCTGCTATTTCTTTCTCTCTGGTCCCTGCATCTGGATCTGGTATAGGATGTGAACTCTAAAAATAACTCGGTCTTTATGACTTGTTAAAATAATAAAAAAAAAGAATGTTAATGAGAGAGAAAGACACACAGAGGCCCTGAAAGGAGGATTTGTTCAATGTAAGAATAACTAAAATATTTACTAATGAGAGGGAGAAGAGAAAGTAATTTAAAAGATTTAAAGATTTAAAATAGTTGTGTGGGTGGGTTTTTTTTTTTTTTTTTATTCTGCCTCCTTTCATTTTCATTACATATTTCAATATTTGCCTACCTTTCCAGCAAAAGATTTACCTCGAGTGCGTACAAATTATCTGGCATTTGGTTAAGGACAATATGTCTAATTATGGTTCTAAAGACCTGAAATATTTTTGACTTAAGCTAAAAGTCAAACTCAAAAAAGAAAAAAGAGTAAAATTAATAATCCTTTTAAAATTCATTCCCATGATCATTGTTGTACAGAACACCTCATCGTGAAAGATTAAAACAAGGGAAATGTGAGAGCGGGGAAGAAGAAGAGAGCAAAAAATAGAATTTCCTGTATTACACCCTGATTTTACCCCCATTGAAGATACAGGAAAACTCTTTTCTAATTGTCTGGATTTGGGTTACGTCCATCTCGCACCCCTCATGTCAGATGAGAAACCCTTGCTGGGAGGAGTGCTGTGGGAAGGCTGCAGCAGCACAGGACCTGCAGGGCCCGCCTGGGGCAGAGGAGTTCATTATCAGTATAACCTCCTGCCACCATCTTTCCCGCCTTGGGCTCCCCATCAGTCTGCTGCTTGCTACATGTATGTCCCCTGGCTCGTGCAAACACCCTGTGAGGCTCCTGCTCCACCAGCAAGGATGCAGCCTGGCTGTCAGAGCACCGGAACCAAACCCTCCACCCTGTGCACCGATAATGAGGTTCAAACCATGGTGATAAATAACTATTTACTACTGTACCTCCTAGTTGCTGCTTTTCCTCAACCTGAATAACTAATGAAACTCAATTGAGCGTATTAATTATTTTCCCCTGGGGGTGAGGAGAAGGAGGATAAACAGCAACATCTCCAGAGGGTTGCCTGCACTCCAGCAATTCGTCTGCATTTTAGAGGGCAAAGTGACCCATCCTCAGGAAGATGCGTAGGTTGCAGGTGTGCTAATTTCATGAAGAAGAAAGGCATTGCCAAATAAAGAACAGATGGCTCCAGTCACCAGTTATTTATTTCTATAATTAGTTGCAAGCTGTGATCTCAGACCTTAAAGAAATTGTCGATTTCTGTGAAATTCCTTCTCACATCGGGCAAGGTGGAAGCATGCACCGCACAGGCTGGGCTATGGCAATGGTAACTTGCTGGCTAGGACATACCCAGCTGGGGCTCATGCTGCTTTTGACTCCTTAAAGAACTGCAGCATGTTAAAAAATGTTTCAGGCAATTCTCTCTAGTTGGTGGAGCCCATATGAACATCAAGGACAGTTTAGTCTTGTTACGTAGGAAAGCATTTAAGTGTGAGTTAAATTCAGCTTTGTTATCACCTTGTGTTGCTTTTCCCCCATCACCTTATTTCTCCTCTGCTTATTTCCCCAGTGTGCTGGTTTTGGCATGGATAGAGTTAATTTTCTTTGTAGAAGCTGGTATGGGGCTATGTTTTGGATTGTGCTGAAAACAGTGTTGATAATAGAGAGATGTTTTAGTTACTGCTGGGCAGTGCTTACACAGAGTCAAGGCCTTTTCTGCTTCTCACACCACGCCACCAGCGAGTAGGCTGAGGGTGCACAAGAAGTTGGGAGGGAGGGGACACAGCCGGGACAGCTGACCCCAACAGACCAAAGGGGTATTCCACACCATAAGCTGGGGGAAGAAGAAGAAAGAGGGGGGGGACATTCGGAGTGATGGCATTTTGTTTTCCCAAGTGACCATTACACATGGTGGAGCCCTGCTTTCCTGGGGACAGCTGAACAGCTGCCTGCTGATGGGTAGTGAATGAATTCTTTGTTTTGCTTTGCTTGTGTGCACAAGTTTTGCTTTACTTATTAAACTGTCTTTATCTCAACCCATGAGTTTTCTCACTTTTACTCTTCTGATTCTTTCCCCCATCCCACTGGCAGGGAATGAGTGGCTCTGTGGTGCTTAGGTGCCGGCTGACACTCAGATGACACCCAACTTCTCCTCTTCTCATCTCACTGTTTCTTCTTTTTTCTTTGGCTTCCCTTTTCTTGTATTACATCTTGTCAGAGCCACGCTGAGACTCCTTTTAAGCTGGGGTAACATGAGCAAGAGCAGGGAGGACTCACTCTAGCGTAGAGGCAGTAGGCGTCAGACCATGTGCATCTAATGAAGGGTGGGTGCAGGCTATTGCTTTGAAAACATGACGTGTGTTATTAGAGCGCCTGTTATCTGGGCTCACAGAACCTGGGTTTGCTAAATCCCAGTCATATCGCTAAGCCTATCTGTTAAGGTAGGATCAACAGAGCAGGGGGGAATATTTTATTTCCTGCTGGAAGCATCGTGTATGATAGGTATTTGCCAGCCCATCTAGGCATGTCTAGTTTTTGGGTTTTTTTTTTAACGATAGCTGCTAAGCTGGAATTGTTAGTAAATGCAGGCCTGCAAGAATCTAGGTAAGTAAATAATTTGCTAGTTCTGTTACAAAGGTGTCAAAAACATCTCATGACAATACCTTTTAATGACACAGGATAGTAAAAAAATAGCAAGAATACAGGAAAAGAACTATAGAATGGCTTCATCTATGCAAAACTTGCGCTTTTGACTTCAAAAGGGTATGTTCTTTATTTTTGTTTGAGTACCTCCAGACAGACAAATATAAGAATGCATTTTTCAGCTATTTAACAACAATAACAAAACAACCCCAAACCCCAGACAAACCCAGAAACACTCAAACTTAAACCTGAAGAAAATTATCTCCCTCTATGGGAAAGAATGTAGTGAAATCCAATCAAATCTCAGCTGGAAGAACACAGAATGGTGGCTTTGGGCATAAATCAGACTTGGAATTAATTTTGTGCTTTATTACATGCCTTAAAAATAAAAAGAGGGCACCCTACACCTGGGAGTGCTGAACAGATTGAAATGATGTCCACAGACTGCCAGCTCCGCAGTTCAGACAAACAAGACTGGTTCAAAATCAATATGTATCCCACTGATGATAAAAATGCCCACAAAACCACTGATGATAGTGAAGCCTCTTGTCTCTATCATAGTTCCCAGAGTGGGAAGATGGATATGTGCCATGGGTAATACATAAGGGACCAGGTGACAAGATCTATGAAGATAGGGGTGTCTGGGGTTTCCCTGGAGTCACCGAGTGCTATGAAGAAGATAAGAAGCATTTTGCTAGGCACATCTTAAAAATACAGCAGTCCTATAACTCATAGGAATCACTGGAGTGGGTCAGACTTTTTATCCCACCACCACGGACTTCTGATGGAGATGCCAAAAGCTCTGTAAAGACAGAGATGGAACCCGGGCACAGTTAAAATTTCATGCTGGTTTTCACTAGTCAGGACTGTCTTTGTGCTTCTTTTGTTCTCAAACTAAACAGTGAGGATCCCTGCTTTGTACCTGCCCAAAATTGCTCTAAACATCACTAGTATGAGCCCACTGTGATCAATGCGTGGGCAGAGAGTCTTACTTTCATTCCTGGTTTTGCTGGTTCTTCATTTTCTGTCACCATAAAAGGTAGCACAGCGTTAAATTTGGAATTTCTACCCCAGGCTTTTATCCTAGCTTGCAACAAAAACTTTAATTAGACATTTATTATGGACGAGCAAACCTAAAAAAAAAAAAAGCTCCAAAGTAAAAAACCACTTCATTTTGGATATTTCCATTGCAATTAGTCCCAGTTTTGAAAAATAAAACACCCCAATGAATCAAAGTATTTTGGTTTGATTTACTGAATTTCCCTGGTATTTTTCAGATCAGTTCAGTATTAAACTCCTATTTGTCTTTAGTGATGTGTTCCTTCCTGGAGTTGTAGTAGCGCCAGCTTGCTGCAAAAATAGGGAAAACAGAATTCCAAAGAGCATATCCAAAAATATCCTGGAGTCCTGTAATGAGCTTGATACACCATAAATCGAAAGTACAAGAGGAATTCTACGGAGAGCCTACACTGTTAAAGCAGAATAGGTGTCCAGCTTAGAATTTTTATAAGGAAGTGTTTAGTGTGTCATAAGTAAAATACATTTAGTATTTTGTTGCATTATTTTCAGGCAAAACATTTAGAAAATTGAAATATTTGAGCCATGTTTCTATTTTTGATCAGTCTTATTCTGGCCAAAAGTATATATTGCATGTTGACTTTTAAAGAAACAAACTTCAGCAAATGTACATTTTTCCTTTGAGAAACTGCATTTTCCACTGTGTATTTCCAATTCATCCCAATGGAAAGTGCCTGAATAACTCAGTAACACATAAAGAACTGAAGGTAAAGGAAAAGAAGTGAAGCTTAAATGCTATTTGGCCAAAGCCAAGAATTAGGCTAGGATTATAAAGATGAGCATGGAGTGATGCAAACCCTCTTAAGCGAGGTCTAATGATTCACAAATTACATGAAATGCGTAGGTTGAATCATTTGTATCCTACATTCAGACAGCAAGGGATTTGAAAAGTATACGAGAAGAATTATTGGCCTAATAAGAAAAAGAGCCAAAATCAGTTCTGTTTTACTTAGCATAAATCTGGATGAACCATACAGGAGCTTGGCAAAGATCTCAGCCCTGGAGGTGACCTGGACTGAAGACAGTTGAGTGCAGCCCCCGTGGTGGTGGTTGGGCTCTCATGGGATGTACGGGTTTGAGGACGGGTGTTCTTGTGCATAGTGAGATAGAGACTGTTGGGTACTTTCCTGGGAAGGCAGCAGTGAATCAGTACAGAAGCTGGTTTAAAGTAAAATCTCTTTTGAGAGTGCCATTGACTTTGGGAGCTTTTAATTGAGCTTTAAGACATAGATGCATACATTTTGCTCCTAGAAAAAGAGTTATACCATATCCCCATTGCAATGCAGAGGTATGAGGGACAGGAACTAAAGACCATGCACAGGCATGTTTTTTTGTCTCCCCTTCTCTCCTGCTACTGAATTCTGCACATTTTTTATTTTAAATTCATTTTCTGAGACAAGGAGAAGATGCTACCTTAGCTTTGTCCTTGTGAATAGCAGATCTTTCCTTGATTTAAGAAATATTTTTATAGCCTAAATGTGCAGGTTAAAGTAATTTTTTTGACAGGTAAAATACTTACAATGGCCCACAGTCAATCTCTCCCCCTCTCCACTCCGCCCTCTAATTGTGCCCTGCTAATATCTCTGTGCTTTCACCTCACTAGGATGTCATAGCTGCTCTGTAACCAGCTCACCTGCCAGAAGCCAGCACTCCCAGCTCTGCAGCTCATCATAAGTAATGAAACCTTAAGCAGGTAGAGGAGGTCTTGGGGTAACTTCTTCAAAGCTGCTCTATGAGAGAGGCAGCAAGGCCAGACCAATGCTGGACGTAAGCCACCACCAGCTCCTGGACACTTTCTGCTGCCAATGTTCCCAAGAACAAGCTCTGCAAACAGCACTGCCATGGGAGCCTCTCTAAGCCCCATCCCCCAAAAAAACCCTCCAAAATGCAAAGACAAAACTGGAAAATGAAACAGCTGTGATCACTTCTACACAAGGCGCAGAAGCACAAAGAGATTATTTATTGCCAGTAAAACTTTGCTCCCTGACTAATACTTGAGGAGGTGAGAGGGACCCTGGTCTGAAGTGGCTTGTCCTGTGCCACAGAGGGAATCTGCTCTTGTGGGATGAAATGTAAAGGGCAAGACCAATACATCATCAATATAATATAACTGCCATGAAGTTGGAGCCCTCCAAATTACTTCAGGCAAGACTTAAAGATGTGACATCAGCCTTGTCACCTGCTTAGTCCGAGACAAAGCAGGTGGAGGTAAGACCAAGGTCATAATTTATCTTACCAAGGAAATGCTAAGCTGAGCTACACAAACATCTGACCCTGCTCTATCTTTCTGCCAGCCTTTGATAGGCAAATCTAGCAGCACTAAAGCTAATGTGTCAGTGGCTGGAAGAACACTGTTATCTTCTTATCAGGAGATAAGATGACAACCACAAATACCTTGGCCTGAAAGACTCATCTGCTATCACCAGGGGTGAACATCAACATGCTTCAGAAATAATCTAATTTAGGTGGATAACAGAGGACTTGAATGTGGGAGGTAAAACTCAGAGCTCTGCTCAGTTACAAACAGGACAGAAATTTCTTACATGAATGCAACACTGGTACAGCAAAAACATGCAAACTGTTTTTCTCTACTAGCACATCTGATGTGATTGAGACAGGGAATGAATAGGTCAGCAAGCAGATTCCTATGCAATAGATGCATTAATCATAAGTGGGGTATTAGTATTTGAAGTCCCAAATCTTCCTCTAACATGCAAAATAATCCCTTCTGCCATGGATGGTTTGTTTCACCAAGTAATCTGCTCATCCTCTGCTGTAATCACAACAGGTATAACTTCCACAGGGACTTTTCAGTGTCAACATATTATGGACTGTGATGTCTTTGAGACAGAGAATTTCCTTTTTTCTGTGTTTTTGTATCTCCAGGTAAGTTGGGGGGGAGGGCTTTTAGAAACACCATGTAATGAGTAACTGCAGCCAGTCACTCCTCAATCCTTCTCTCTCCCTGGAGTATTCAATGTCCTTGTGCCTCTCCCAGACACATTTAAAAGAACAATTTTTCTTGTGACAAGTAAGGCAAGAAGTGTGAGTTTGTGTCTGACAGGTTCAGGGAGAAAGTCGCAATGAGGCAATTAGACAAGGAAAGTGCTGATTAGAAGCACCGTCACCCATAGCAAGGAAAGAAACAAATTTTAAGTAGCAGGAGGAAAAGGGGGAGGATGAAAAATAGATAAAATGAAGCATTTGATCAAGCAGCAGGTTGTAATAAAAAGTTTTGTGACTGACAAGGTCTGATACCAGACTCTAGGGTGCTCAAACCTTCTCTGGAGGTAGCTGGGCCTGATTATGTCTGGAGGCAGGCGGCTGCCCTTGATGGGTACCCTTAGCTTAACAGCTTTTCATTCCCACGCTGGGGTTGCCAGTCACCAGCTCCTTGGAGAGCTCCCCTCTGCAGTCCAGACCACACATATTTCTGTAGACCTGTCCATCCCTCCCTCTGGCAGGAGTAGTACGACTTCTCTGCTTGCCGGATGCCTGTGGTCCAAGCAAGCCAACAATGGCCAGTTTTCTCACAGTGGAGATGCTCTTTGGAGGATTGTCAGAAAGTCAAGAAAGAAAGACACTGTATGCAAATCTACTCCATGTCTATTTGACTGCCTTGGGCTGGGCAAAAGGAAACCTGTGGCCCTCCTGTCACTGTGGCCATCAGCTGCGCTGCAAGAGGTCATCAAAGAGCAGAGATGAGCCACTGAGAAAAGGCAGACTGCTGGGGCGTGCAGACAGTGCTGCTCCAGACATGCTAATTTCAAGGAGGGTTTTTTAAAAGTGTTCTTGCGCACCCTGTAATTCAGCCTGAGCTGATGAGGCAGGGAGGGTGGGAAGGAAATAACATAGCCCAAACCCTCACTGAGTCACTCTTTTTAAAATATATATTCTCCACTTTCATCTTTCTGGTAATTTTATGCAGCATCAAATAGCTGTAACATGAGCCTGGTATAACCATTCCAGGGAATGTACAAAGGACTGTAGAGCACCCAGATCAGATATATGTATAGCGGGATCTGCCTCATAGAGTAGTGACAACAAGCAGTAAAATATTAACAACACAGTAATAATAACATTATAAAATGCATTAATCTCTAGGACTGTCACTGCACTGGAGAGTCTGGCTACAGCAGATTTCAGCAAATGCTTGCTCCAGGTGCAGGGGTCCTCTGATCTCCATGTCAAGAAGGTAGCTACAGTGTGGTCTTGGTTACCTATGATGGGGCATTAGACAAAAGGCACTGGCTCTGTGCGTACCATGTATGAAGCAATACAGTATCTAACTTACTATTCATTGCACAACTTTTCCTCCTTTTGCTATGAAATGTTCCCAGCTTTTGCTAACTACTTACGAAGAGTTGAATGCACACTACCTGGCAGCTGACCATTAAGGGGGAATCGGGTGCTTATGGCAACACACAGGCAGCAAACAGCAACACGCGCCAGCTGTTTAAGGACATGAAGTGAGAAAGTGCTCTGCCTTTTATGGAATTTAGGTGAACGGACTGTAATTACCCAAATATTTATGGGTTCTCTTTATTGTATGAGTCACTGAGGGCTTGTGAGGGGGCAGACAATTTCCATTTTGTTTAGGGCAGAAATATCCCTGGAGACCAGGCTGATCTATGGAGCTGCCATATCAAACCCTCCTAGGAAAGGAAAAAAAAAAAGATAATGCATTTATTAGTCAGCTCACATTGGACTGCTCTGTGTAGAAAAGGAAAGAACTCAACTGAAAAATGCTTTTAAAACCACAATTCCATAAGCATCTGTCTCATTTCAAGTACGGCTGGGGCCTTTCTGTCTCCTGAAAGGGAAGAAGAGGGTGAATTCAAATGATCTGTAGCTCTGGAGTGCTGAAGGGGAAAAAAAGTCATTTCCAAATAGCACAGCATCCCTGCAGACAGTGGCCAGGCACAGATAACCTCCTCCAGGGAGCCACGCTTTCCCCCAACACTTAAGTCCTCCCCCAAATGACTTGCTCTGCCATCCGTCTGCTCTCCCTGAGGCTGAGATCAAAACTGTAAGAAGTAACCAGAAAAGAAACAATTGTTCTTGGACATCAGGCAAATGGAGAAAGAGGGGAAAAGGAGAAGGTGGGTAAGAGATTTTCATCCCCATCAATGTTTGTTCCATTTTAGCTACCAGTCACTTTCCCTACAACTGCCACAGTTTCTGCAGGACTCCCTGACCCACACAACAGGTCTGGGAAGCTGTCGTGGATCCCAGCATCGGCAGGGCATGGAGGAGGTGGGGCACCGGGAGTGGAAATGCTCCTTCCCACACTGCTATCTGCAGCCCCTGGTATGATGTGCACTGGGTGAGAGGTGCAGCCCTCCTGTGCACACTGGGGCTGTGTCCACTCTGGACCGCATGGCTCCTGTGTCTGTACATCTATGAAAAGGAAGGGAATGAAGGAAAAGAGGAGCCACAGAGGAGGCAGCAGCAGAAACTGCCCTGAAAATTCGTCCTTGTCCTTTGGATCACCACAGCAGCCTAGAGGCTTTGTCCAAAATGGGGCTCTCCAGCAGCATCCAGAGAGGGACAGTACCTCCTCTGATCTGCTGGTAACGATGGTAGAGAAGGACAATCCCATTTCACAGAAAAGCTCTCGGTGCATTGCTGAGGTTGTCCTTAAGCAGGTTTGGCTGGAGAGCAGGAGCAGTCTAACCATGGGCACGACCAAAGCTTGGTGCAAGCTCATTCACCTGCCAAGGAGCATCCCCAGGCCAATGGTTTGATCACTCACCACTGCCATCCCCACTTTGGCTGGCAGCAGGCAGGGGCAGGGCTAGAAGAGGAACAAATAGGGCACACCATGGTGCCAGCAGGACCCTGCATGTGCGAGGCGTGAGGCACTACAGGTCTGGCGTTGTTGAATCTGAGGATCAACATGAGAGGGAAATGGAGAATAAAGAGCAGTAAATGAGCTGGATTAGAGGAGCTGTTTTACATAGCCCTTCATTTAATCCTTTGCTTTCCTTTCGTTGTTTAATTGGTTTAGCTCTTGTACTTTTAATGCTGCAGGCAGAGAGATCCAACCTCCTCCTTTCCTTTCCTTTTCCTGCCTTCCCTTTCCTCTCTTTGCATCTCACTATCTAATCCCATTTCTCTTTTTCTCTCTCCATTTCTGTCCCTATCCCTTGTTCTCATTCTCTCCTCCAGCTTCTTTCTCTCTCTCTTCAGGCCCCATATTACTCAAGCAGCTTTTGTTAGTGCTGTCAACTGCATCAGCTTGTAAGTGAAATTGTACTGTAAGTGAAGTTAAAAGTATTTCTATGGTGGGATATTTAATCATTTGAATCCTTGATAGGAGCAGCTCTTTTTATTTTCACTAGCTATAAATCCAGGCTCTATCTAATCTCTGATCTCGACGAGGAGAGAATTAACCAACTGAGTGTGTGACTAGAAAGGAGAAGGCTGGAGAGAAGGGACCACTTTATCTGAATGTGGAGTGGAGCAGCATAGGAATAAGGCAAGGAGCCATTCCCAGCTTCCTGCCGTTCTTCTCATTGCCTTTCCCCACGTCTAGCTTTGTTCCCCCTCCCCAGACACTCTAGCAGATTGAAAATGGCATTTTACATTTGCAGTTCTTTCTTTCCCCCCTTCAGTGATTAACTCAGCCCGTGATGGTGGGAAGGAGATGTGTTTCAGATCACAGACCCCTGAATCTTAGTCCATCTCCAGCTTGTGCTGGACTGGATCAAACTGACTCCAGGTGTGGAAGGTAGCTGTAGGCTAAACCCTACCTCAAGGGAACCTATGCTAAGTTTGGGATCTTGACATGAGCTTTCCTCTGGTCTGCTACAGGAGCAGGCTATACAAATGGAGCCAATGATTATTCCTCTTCTCCTCCTCACCTGAATCTACTTAAAGCAGGTAAGAGCCTCACACAGCATCATCCTTCCAAACCACAATGCCAAGTGCCTTTCTTCAGACACATTGTGAGTACCTCTCTTCTCTGTGCAGTAGAGCCACCAATCCTACCACTGTAATTTAAGTCTTTTTTCATGTAAAGTGCTGGGTGAAGATCAGAGTAATATCTAAGCATCGTTCCATCTTTAGCCTCTTGTTTCATCTCCAAGGCTGTGGGATATAGACAACCCTACAGATTATTTGTTTCTCCATAATACTGTTGCTTGTACCCAGCATATCACCATCAGCTAAGGAGTATAATAGAGAGCCAATCAGAAACGTTCTGACTGATTTGGGACTCCCATATTTTTCCTCTCAGAATATGCTGATTTGGCGAAAGCGAAGCATTCTGCTGAGATGCATTAATTGCAATGAAGATCTGACACATCATGGTCATCTAGGGAAACTTTCCTATTGGATTACAGGGATACAGGTTATGAGGAAAATGGGCAGATCCATAAGTATGGAAGTCTGCTTAGAAGGAGCGAAGTGTAGTGGAACAATTGCACAGAGATCTGGTAGAAGAACGAAATATTTCCTTCTACCTACGGGTGAGATTGGGTCACCAGGCAAAGGTAGCAGTCAACAGTGTAGATCAAGGCAGGGATGAAACAGTGGGAAAAAGGGTAGGAAGCTTGTATTGGTTGTCCATACATTACTTAAGTCTTGCCAATATTTTATGCTCTTCTTAAGCCCCACAGTCCAAGACCTCTATGCAGAGAACTGCAGTCTGATTACACAGAGCATATTGACATCAATATTTACCCTGAGCATTTGTCTGAAGGATGAAAAGTGCTACAGGCGCTCAACATCTTGGATGCAGTTCCTTGCAAAAAACAGCCAGGCTACTCTTTCTCCTCCCCCCTCTCACTTCCAATTCACCGGCACTTCTCTTTTATTTCTGTGGCCTGCTTGCTTGCAAAGTCATCACAGGAAATAAGACTTGCCAAAGAAATACAGCAACTCTCATGACTTGAGGATTAGGTACACACACACACACACACACACACACCCCCCTACCCCCCTGCTCCTCACTTTCAAGAGGTGCTGGGAGTCATGCATGCTGCTGGGCAGTACTCTGCAAAAATGGACAATCAGTCACTGTCACCAAGCGGTGGGGGAGGAAGCAAGGGGGATGCCGAGTTTGCACAGAGTACTCATTGCACAGTGAGATTCACACAGCTGTTCTGCTCCCAATGTAAATATGGACAGCCCCATTCATCACTGGCCTTACTTCCTCAGCACACATCCAGGGGAGAGGGATGATTTAGTGCCTGCAGCTGGAACAAGCACTATGTTTCTCTAAAATAGCAGCATTTAAAAATTTGGAATGTTTTGCATGTGTGTTTTGTGATTCTGGGGAGAAAGGAGGAGGCAATGTCTGAAGCTGCAGAAGAGGTGAGGCCTTACAGGGAATCATTAGCCTTCTCTGTTTTGCTCCTCTCACACCCTTCATTCACAGGGATCTGCATGACAGTAGCACTGGGGATCTTTGGTCATGGAGCAGGGCTGCCCCAGACTGCTTGCAATCTAGATGACAGGTGAGATGTAACAGGATAACCTAATAGATGCAGTGGAAAGAAAGAGGAACCAGCATGGATGGAGTTGATTAACAGGCATGGAAGGATCCATTGAGACTGAGGAGAGAGGGACAACGGTCCCATGAAATGAGCTGTGCGAGCAATGATGGGCACCTTCATAGGGATCCTTGCAGACTTGCCCTCAGGCAATGCAGTTTCCCTCTATCAGTGAAACACCATCAGGCTCCACCTCGGTCTTCCCTGTCAAGGGGGTTCATTTTCATGACAGCAGAGATGTTATCATCCTGAGAGATGGAATACAGAACCTGGGTTACTAGGCGGGAAGAGGGGTCTGGAATGCTCACTGCAGAGCTGTTGGGAGATCAGGGCTGGGCAGAGCTGCAGAGGTGGCAGGGAGGGTAGAGATCTTCTCCTATATGATGAGGAAGGGTCACCTGAGGATCTGCCATTATGCTAACTGAATGAAGGAGGAAACTTGTGTCCTCTAAGCACCAAAAAGCTGAAAATTCTGGAGGTCTGAGTCCACTGAGTGCAATGAAGAGGAACCAAGGAAGACTTTCCTCCATCACCAAGCTGCCCCTACACCTTGTCATCTCCTCAGAGAGTGAACCTGCTCTCCTTTGGTGATTGCAGCCTCCCATCCATGCACTGCAACTGCAGAGAGCAGATGGAGGGAATGGAAAAGGGGCAGCCCTTACCTTTCCCTCCAGCAGCTCAGATTTGCTCCTGCCATACATGGTCAACTGTGCTGTGGCTCACTGTCCCTGCCGATGCCTGGCTTTCACTTTTGTCCATCTTGCAGGCATGCTTCCATTCTGTGTGTGTGGTTTGCTCACTCTGTACTAATTATGCCCTTGACATATGCAGTAGAACTGCTCGTGTCTATAACAGCATGGAGGTGAAGGAGGTTAATTAACTCGGAGGAAGGAAGCTGAGTGTCCCTACATAACACCCCCTTCCATATGCATTAGTTTTGAAGCCTGAAGACACTGTTTAACCAAACACAGCCCACGACTTACTAACTTTCTTGTTTCCTGCCTTTCTTCCCCATATTATCAATGCTGCCTAGGATGGATGGCACTGAAGCTAATGAAAAGCCTCACAGAAACAATGACCTCTGCAGAGAAGACAGTGCCTCATTTACAAGGTGATCGGCCTTTTCTCACTGAGTGCAGGCAGGATGCTCCAGTGAACAAGGCACTGGCATGCTTTCCTGGCTGCTCCAGCTGGGAGCAATCCTCACTGCACTCACTGCGATGGGATTTGCTGTACAAGATGACCATCTGTTACCCTCAGCCTGCTGGGTTCCTCCTCTCCAGTGGTCCCAGGCTGTGTCAGCATCCACTACTCCTGTCCCTCACTTGCATAAGCCACAGACACAGACCTCCCAGATTTGCCTTTGACCTGCTGGCAAGGAGCAAGACCTCCATTGCATGCAATTGCAGTGCAGAGCAGTTGCCCTTCCCCAGCACCAGCACACTGCAGGGAGACCTCCCTTGGAGCTGCACTTGGTGCACAGGAGTTTTCAGTAGCAGAGTCTATTCTAAATATGCATGGCTTAGGGGTTTCCTACAGTTAAATAGGACCTGATAGGATAGCAACAACCTCAGCTGCAGCTAAGATGCATCACTTCAGCCCCGTAGTGTGATCACATGCTCCAATATAACATGGACATACCTGGGTCAAGCCACCCATGTGTTTCCTGAAGACTAAATTTGAGGGCCAGTATGGCCTGGCAGAGAGTGGCAGCTGCTTGGCAATCAGGCCCCTGACTTCTGTTTTCTGTTGATGCACAACCTTGAAAGACTGGCTGTCCTTCTTCCTCCTCACCCCTCTCCACAGCCACCTCCCCAGCATACTTTATCTATTACTGTTGCAAATCCTTTGCAGCAAGCCTGCTGTCTCTCTGTTTGCACAGCACCTTGTGCAGTGGGTCTTACAGGTGCTGCTGGAATATAAACAGCAATACAGCTTTAATTATAAACCCTGCTGGGAGATGGACAGCACAAGCCTACAGGTTTGTGTCTCAATCAAGAGACTCCACAGGGGCCATCTTCTCGGCGCAGCCCCATTTTAGTGTCTATTGGGCGGCTGGTAAGAGAGGCTAGTTATGCTCCTTTCTTTCCACTCTCAATAATTATAGGTCTCCCAGGAAAACTGGCCTTAGAGTGGAAATTTTATAAAGGTTTTAAGAGATTTTATTAGAAAGGATTTGGTTCCTGTGCAATTATTAGTTTAACAAGGCACTTTGTTCACCTTCTGCACTAGAACTGTTATTGATCACACTGCAAAAGGAAGACCTAGCAAAAATTTATATAGAGAGCAGCACACTGTCTCTATATTTGTATATAATGTGTACACCAGCATATATTTATATGTATCACTGAAAAGGTCCTGAATGTGTGCACAGATGTGTCTAGCTCTATATACGCATAAGTACACAGAACCCATGTGTGCAAAAGCTAATAGGTGTGTCTGTCCTGTTGGAGTGTATTCATCTTACTCACTGATGGCTATTGAGTAACATGGTCTGACAGTTTGGGGATCACGCGTACCTGCAGACACCAGACAGGTCCTGCCTCAGAAAATGGGTATCAGCTGCTTTATGTCCTGTTTACAGTTTGGGCCATCTCTGCCCCAGAAAGGCTGGAGTGACACAGTTTGGGGTTAGGTCTGGAGTCCTACAGATGGAAAGGTTCAAGTTTATGGCCAGAGGCTGAGTCATTAGCCCAGAAGCAGGGAAAGCAGAGCTGGAAAGATTCAGAGGGTGAGGTGCTTGAAATCTTCCAGTGACAACTGTCATGTACAGAAATAATTGTTATTTATTTTCATTTGCAAATTTTGCTGCTGCTCATGATCTGGAATTTGACCAGAAACAATTCTGAGCCAAGGGTTTGGTTCAAACCATCAGGATCTTGAAAATTAAACATCTGACCCCCTTTAAAACCCCTCCTTGCCCTAGATTTAAAGTCCTGCTCCAATCTCCTGACTGGAGCTATCCTTTTTGTATGTCTTTCCCAGCCCATAAGTGCCTGGTACTCCCAGCACCGTATCTTTCCCCTCTGGATGGCAGCCTGGTACAAGCAGCCCATCTCAAAGGCTCTGACTCATGGCTGCGCCAAGCACCTGCCTGGTAAAGGCAGGAGGGAAAAAAGCAACTTAGGAAGGAAAAGATAAAAATCTCAGCTACTTGCTGATGCCAGACCAGCTCCATTTGCAAAACAGCAGGACTGGTCCAGGTAGACTATATGAGCACTGTACTTCTCATATGAAAACTGGAGCAATGGAAAGATGGAAGGGGCAAAATGCTATTAAACACACTGTCTACCAAACCCATGCTGTCCACTTCTCACCACTGGGATGTGCTCGTGCAGAGTGGGGAAGGGAAGGCTGCAGCCCCCTCCTCTCCCGAGGTTAATCCCCCTTTCCACATACCCCTAGAAGTTATCCCACTCCCAGCTCAGGAGGCACAGGTGGGTTGAATTTTGCACCTCCCCAGCTCTGCTGCAGTCCAAAGGCTGGACTAAAGAATATAAAACGTAGAGCAATCCCAGCAAATACAGAGAAGAACGTGATGGAGAACAACAAGTTGAAGTCACTGGTGCCCTGATACACAGACAAACTCTTGAGATATGCTTAACTTAAAGGCTTGCTACCTTTGACTTGAATACATGTTGACATGATTGCCTGAGTCCAGAGGTTTCCCCATACCAGGATCACAAGATCGGATCCACTGGACTGTCCCTGCTGTGCAGGATCAGAGTCAGCTCCTGCCTCTTATTAAGTTTGTAGCTTGGAGGCTTCATGGTGTACATGTAGTTCACGAGGTCCACGGGGAACCCATCACATGCCAATAGCCACAAAGTCTTTCAACAGGGAACAGGTTCGGTTTCAACTGACTGGGGATGAACTGATAGGAAAGCTTTCTTCATTCGCATTTTCACCAATGTAAGATTTCCCGTTGGGTGGCTCTGGGTGTCTACTTTGCTCTATGGCAGGTGAGTCAGGATGTACAGGCACCTTTCATTTTTTTTTTAGCAGTGCAGGAGACCTTTCAAATTCATGACATTGTTGGGCTGAAAACTGCAGCTAAACTTGGCTGTACAGACCTAGCAACACATCATGAGAAATGGGGATGGAGGCGGCACTCTGCACAGCAAATCCATTTCCATCAGTTTGCATGGCAGTGGGTTTTTTTTCCTTCTACCGTGTGTCTTTCCCTCCCTGTGCTCACACACCTCTCCTGCAGCAAATGACTCAGTCTGTTTACAGAGAAGGAAAGCTAATAGAAACCAGGCAGAATTCGAGCCTCTCTGGGACTGCTTTACACACTGACAAAATCATTCTTTCCTCCCCACGTTAAATATTCATGACACTCAGATTTTTAGATACAAAGGTACATTTTGTTTCTAAATGTGTTAATCCAGAATAGGCTTCTCAGCACCGGAGTTTTCTTTTCCACCCACTTTCAGAGGAAAAAAAAAAAAAAAGGGTGTGTGCTCCAAAAGTAATGCAGTCTGACTTCATTTCGATCATGTCTCTTTTGAGGGTTGTTTTGATCTGGGAGCAATTTTGCCATGATATTTATGGCCTGAACTGCTATTTGTACAATGTTGGGCTTTTGTGTACATGTGAGTGTGTGTCCCTTGTACAAATAACACATCAACATCTCCATGCTTCCCAGCCTGTAGTTAAACCCATAAAACAAGATGCTTTAACAAAAGCCCCATATATTACTGCCATTCTGAATATTTGTAATTTTGAGACAATATTTACATAGACCGTTAAGGCTAAGCTCCTGGGCCCACTGACAGATCACAGGCAGCTGAAAGCACAATGCGTGTGCTGCAGTTTAGTACTAAGCAGGGAAAGAAAAAAAAAAGCACAAAATACAAGCAAGATAAAAAAGAACAGGCTTATGTATTAACAGACACATAAAGCAAACAGGACAGAGAATCAAGTGGAAAATCGTATTGTACAAAGCAATGCTGGAAGGGATCTGAATTTGGACTGGAACTACCAGAGAGGTGTTTGGAAGTGGGGCATCATCTGTGCCCATCTCTCCACCTTTTTATTGCAAGATAAAAGCTAGGTTTTTCAAAGAACTCAGCTCCAGAGTTGAGATATGATCAATTTCCTCATGAAAATGTCAATAAAAATAATAAAAAAGTAACCCCAGAAATTTGGGTTTCTGCTAAGATTTTTTGTTGATTTTGTTCTTGTTTAAAAACCCAGCAATGTTGCAAGTTCACGTTGGTTTCATTCTCTGGAATTGATCTGTGCATACACAGCGGACAAATTTAGATATTGCAAAAACCTGGAAAAAATGTCTATAGTTCCCCTTCTCTTTAAAAGAGAAAGCTGTGTGTAAAGCTATGTGGCTTAGGAAAGCTGTCTGTATTGCAGTGGCACGTGCCACGTGTCAGACTGCTTATGCTCTCGTCTCACCCATCCCTGAGCAGAAGAGTTGGTTCCCATTCAAGAAAGGGTAGTTACTGCAATGGCAGCACCAGGAAGCTGGGGTGTCATAGCTGAAGACTTATTGATCCACCTTGCTCTCTCATGCATGGATGGTGAGATGCTTACATGATCACCAAGAAGCCTCCTGAGATCTTAAAATAGACCACCACTGATCTCAGTTTCCCTTGAGCACATTCAGCAGCTGATTACCAAGCCATTCATGCAATAAGTTGGACCAGAGGGTACCTCCTCAGCCACCCCGACCTGTGCCATACCACTCCTCAGTCACAGCTCTCCACTAAGTGTCCCTTACTGTTTCAAGGGGTTTGGCCTTTCCACTAACTCTCTTGCTTTCTTTTGTGCCAATTTATAGTTTTTGTGGCATTATTTCAGCGGTATCTGAAACATGCAGTGCACATTCAGCATATGAAGCCAGGAACTAGGATGTGGCTCTGGGATCTGGAAATAGAAACAATGAGGGAATGGATGTTAGTCTGAATACCTTCAGAACCAGGCTAACCAGGACCTGGGTCTGAGCAAAACATTTAAATAGGGGTAATTTGGTAGTGGCAGGGTCTCAAATTATCTACTGTCCATTGGGAAAATTCCACCAAATTGCAGTGACAGATCAGCTGGGATAAAAGGTCGTCATGATCCACACCACAGAAACCACAATCAAATTAGCACTAATTGGAAATTACAGCTGAGAGACCAAAGACTGAATGGGCCATGAAGACTGAACTCCATGTTCTCCTCAGGGCTCTCAAATCAGTACTAAAATCACTTGCATGAAAAAGAGAATAACTGTTCTCTCCAGGTTCTTACATATTTTAAAATCTGTGATTCAGTCACATCACACCCCCATGCAGAAACAGTGTTTCATCAATATTATGCATTTGCGGTGTGGTGGAAAGCCCCAGTCTCAAGTCGTATTGATGTAGATGCTGTACAAAGTCATGATTTCTTTCAAAATAAGCTCACAACTCACATGTAGTACCAATCGTAACGCACATTAGCAATGAGCTTTTTTATGGTTTCCATCAACTGTGGTTTAAAGCAAAATGTCCCCAACGTGCAAGGCTACAAAAAAAGAGTTCCCCAGCTTCCAGTACATGTCTGACCTCCTCTTCATAGTCCCCAAGCTTATAAAAGAAGGGTATGACCCCTATTAAAGAGAGACCATTCCAGAGACAAAAGACTTCTGAGGACATAGCTGTTTGATTTAAGCTGACTTCCTGCTCAATATAGTCCACACCATTTTACCAGGTTATTTATTGGCAGTAAACCATTACCCAGTGTTTGAGGCATACCTTTCATGAGGCTTTGAGTCTTGGTGTGATTTCCACCTACGCATACCCTTGTTGAAATCCTCTTTGAGTATTTCCTTTCAGTGGGCTGCCATAACTGGCAAAACAGTGAATCTTATTTCTACTTCAACTTTCTCTGGCTTTCTCTTCTAACCCTTCATTCTTTGTGTACCTTTTTTGAGACAACAAGGAGGTTGGCCATTTAGCAGTCTGGATTTACTCCCTATGACTATGCTCACATACCAAAACCTACAATTTCACTTTCTGCATGTTTCAGATCTGCCCTGTAGGAGACTATATCCCCTCTAATGTGCACAGCTTCCATGGCCCTCATCCCAGACTATCTTGTCAATCTTTTCCCTAATGCCAACTCATCTCAAACCTCGGGAGAGGTTTCAGTTCTGTTTCCTTTCTTCCTTGCCCTGATAAAAGGTTGGTTCTGCAATAGCACCACACTCATGCTTTCTCTGAATACTCTGCTAGTATTCTCATGTCCTGGGAACTGCCTTTATATATTAATGTCAGAGCTGCTAAGCTGCAAGTTACTCCCATGAACATCACTGATGGGTCCATTTCCAGAGGGAAAAGCAGTAGATCTATTCTAACTTACAGAGATGGCAATGAAACTGGCTTCTGGATGAGGAAGGTTTCACCGTAAGAGGGAGTAGAGACAAAATGAACTCATTACTGCTTTCACCCAGTGCCAGGTATTAAAAGAATTTAACTGTTTTAGTGCAATTGGCCTTTTTTGTTATGTATATGGGCTTCATGATGGACGAGTCGTTAAAAAATAAATACAGAAGTAATGATGGTAGCAATCACAGAAAGCAATTTTCAGATATAATAAAGAGTCTCCTGGATGTGTACAGCCTGTGCTACACTATTGATTTCTTCCTTTCTTTATTGCACTTCACTCCTCTCAGTTCACCGAAACCCCAACCCTAGTGCTGCCTCGCCTGCCAGCCAACAGCTCTGACGAGCAGCCATGAATTATTAACATGCAGGAGCCCTTTAATTGGGTGAGCTGCAATTAATAATTCATTGGAGGTGCTTGAGAGAGAAGGAGGGAGGGAAAGCGGGGGAGATGCTGTTGCTGAGAATTGGGCCCACAGTATGGGAGCAAGTGGGAACCTGAGATGTTCCAGCTGGAGCCCCCAAAATGATTGCTGTGTCCTGGCTGCAAGAACAATGAGGTTCAGGTAGCAGAGACCTGCCCAGGAGAAAGAGAGAGGCTTTTGGAAGTGTGACCCACCATTTGCAGACAGTGCTCCCAGCACATCAAATACATGGCACCATGCCTGGAGATTGCAACATGAGGAGCCCACAGTAGGGTACAGAGCTCAGCAATGAGCCTGTCTCCCACCTGTGTCCCCAGTGCTCTTTGAAACAGCCCTGGCATCTCATCCCAGTTGTGATTTCTTTCTGTGTGAATGATCCAGAAGCAGAGCAGGGTAGGCATGTGGGACTGAAGCTGCTGCGCTCATCATACCATGAAACTCACTGCTTTCAGGGCTCCAACAACAAATTAATACTACTTTGCCATGCACAGTCTTTCTGGCTTCCAGCTGACAGCCAAGGCCACAGACCATTAATGTTAATTAATATTTACATTACAGTTGTGCCTGGAGGCCTCAATTCATGTCTCTATTGTGTGACGCATCCTAAAAACATATGGAGGATCAGGTCTCCTCTTGTGCTACTCAGTCCACAAACATATACAAAGACACGTTCCTCTGCCTAGAAATAGCCTTTTCTTTTGCTTTTCATAACGTGTATTTTTTATGGCTTCAGTAAAGAAGCCTGGATGGCTATTAAAAAAAAATGAAGTAAAGAAAATAGGAAAAACAAAGCAAGATTTAGTGCTTGTAGCAGTAGCAGGAACGACAATTCCATACCAATTTCTTTGCTGTGCCCCTAACATGTTGATAAAAGATGCATAAGAGTCCTGGCATACAAAGACCACTAATATATTTGAGGCATGGACAAGTTATTGGGTCATTTAGCCTGACTCTTTCCATACTATACATTGCCGAATTTCCAGTGATTGTCCCTGTTCTGACCCTAGAAAGAGAAGGTGCGTGACTGAAGCCTGTCTCCCAGAAACACATCCCATGCCTTCATGATTTCAATATGTCAAAAGACCGGAAAACCTGATACATCATTTGTGGAGAATGAGACTCTGCCCTCTAGGACTCGTTAACAGGCTGTGCACGGCTGAATAAGGAAACATGTTTTTTGGGAAAGCACACAGGAATTTGTCCCAGTATTCCCATGTTGCTGAAGTTGTGGAGATAACCAGCATCAACAGTGACCATTCTACTTTTGCATCAGCTCTGCTCAGTGCTTTGATGCTGTGCTTTTCCTCTCTGAAAAAAAGGCAAAGCTGGTTTCTGGTGTCAATTTTCTCTCCAAGAATCAACTTGGGACTTCTTTCCTCAGTCTTTGCCACACCACTATTGCTTTGTCCAATCTGTTCATCTTCCCCATACTCTCTTGTGTCTTTAATTAATCTATATTGTACCTCCAAGCACAGGATTGAAGCCAGAGTAATAAGTAATTTGCATAGTCTTGTGAGTATAGATATGCTCTAAATCTCAAACCTCCTTCTACTCCCGGCTTCCTCTGTGAAATAGAGGTAAGCGTGGCAACATCTGTATCCTGGCTCAGCTGCTCCATTAGCAAGTTGAGCAGGTGGGGCCAGACTTTCACCTCTCCCATCTGCTACTGGGACGTAACAAGGCTTTGATTCACTGAAGGGCTCGTTCTTCAATGAAAAGTACCTGAAAGTTCATGCATCTACTAGGAGCCTTAAAGATAAATAGGGCCTTAAATCCTTTTCTGAACTAGAATGTAAACAAATGCACGGCCCTGCCAAGCTCTGGGGACCAGACCTGGCAGAGAGGTTCAGGTGAGATTAGTTCTTATCTGTCCCAAATGGGCTAAGTAATAATACAGCTCTTATTTTATAAGCTGCTCCCAAGGGTAGGCCAGCTTATGTTACGTGAATATGAGACATGAGAAACACGTTGCTTTTTCATTGCCTCTGATTTTCCTATTCCTTCAAGTATCACTGCATCAAAAGACATTCTCATTTTAATTGTTTTAGAATTACTGGCCATACAGATTAACAATTTATTCAGAAGAGATCCAAGATCTTCAGAGTTTTCCCAATTACATGATTTTCTGACTATTTAATCCCACAAACTCTACCATGTGGAAACTTATTGAAGATTGGAACGAGAGGCTGAGAATAAGGAATTTGAGATAGATTTTTTTTTTATTGAAAGAATCTAATCTCCTTGTGTCAGTTTCCCCAGTTGTTCAAGTGCCATAAGAAAGTCAGTTCCCATCTTCACAGTGGGAGTTTGAGTCTTAATGAAGAGGTTCCATGCACTATGCCACTATACGGCCACTCAGAGCATTAATGTTATTATAGGAGTACCATGGGGACCCATTCAGAATGGAGTATCATCTTTAAGAGAGAGATGTGGAGTCTCTTTGCTTCTGCAGGTTAACAGTTGACCTTTTAATGCTACATCTGCACAGTTTGATACAGTGCAAATGTGTTGATCATTTAATATGGTAAACATAGAAAGAGTTTAGTAGAAAATGATGTTCTTTTAGCTGTGACCCAATGTTTATTTCCCCTGTTTGACTAACTCCTTTTCCTTCTTGCGGTAAGCAGGCTCAGGCTATGCAAGGCTGGGTTAAGGATTCCCCTGAGCTAAACTTGTGGCCACACAAACACTTTTTCCAGTGTAAAAGCTAATTAAAAAATTCTTGCCTCTGGCTGCCCTTGTGTTGCAGCACTTCACCCCCTCACCTGTGCATTTATCTGGGGGTTATGCTGCAAACCACATTGCAGAAATGATCCATGTTTAAAAACCACCAAACACCTGCCACTCATATCTTGCTATATCATTTCAGGAAAGGTACCCTTTTTAAAAAGAACACTGCCTATACACAGCATGGATCTCAACACTGTCACACTCTTCACTTGTCTAGAATCCTGCTCACCTCTTGTTCTGCTCCTGGTAGGGAAATTTGCTCATACAAACCAGATATTCTTTATATGTTTGTGTGCAGAAAAGGAGCATGCCTCCAGAAGTAAATTACAGGCAGCTCATGGAAAAAGATGATCCTGCAGGCCTCTGCAAATCAACAGCAGGAGATGAGTGCCCCAGGAGTGCCTCTGCTCTGTGGGGTGATATGTTATCTATTACACAAACTTCTTTCACGGACATTTTCCCCATCCGTATACAGTGTTGATGTTACTCAATAGCTTATGGCTACAAGGGATGCACTGGGAGATAAAAGACGGAGTTTTCCTCTGGGTGACAGTGTACAGGATCTATTCCTGCTATCATAAGATATCAGCTATAATGAATGGGTCTAGCATGGCTGATCCATCACTGAACAGAGTGTGACACTGGCTCTGGGGCAGCAGTCAGTCTAACTCAGGTGAGCTTGAGTGGCTCTAGGCTCTATTACTGCCTGTTAGGACAGACCTCATCAGTTATGTTTAGCTTATGAATAGGATTCCCGGTACTGTCCAACGAAGATAAGGCAAATTGTCCTTGAGACAAAAGCTGTGGTCCCTGAATTGCAAGTTCAAGGGGATAGACCTGAAGCACAGACTTGCACAAGACTGCCCTGTTTGGAAGCAGACCAGACTCTGAGCTCGGGCTCCCCTTAAATCACATCAATTCTTACAGCAGATGATTCCAGGAAGTTTCTGGGTTCTCCTCTCTATGGAGCATCAGTTCCTGGAGCCAGAAGCTATTGAAATGGATGGATGGAAGATCAGCTTGTCCTCAAAGTAGACCTTGGAGTCACAAATAAACCCATGAACTCAAGATGAATGAGTCACTCCGTACCAAAAAGGATGGTGCTTCCTACCACAAAACTCTCATTTGTAATGCCCATAGTACATCTGTGCTCCATTGCAACTAGAACTATCTAAGCAGGCATGAAGAAGGCTGCAGCAATTAGCAGACAGAGAGCGAAAGAGACAAAGAAAGAGGACAAAACCTTACAGACAGATCCTTTTCCCTCTCAGAAACTGTAGACACCAGTAAAGAAATGGGACCATGGGAGAGGTCTCCCACCCCATTGTAAAGGACAGCAGGAAACAGAGTCTACAGATTACACAGTGGTCCCCCAAGCAGCTTTAACTGAGCTAAGTCAAGTGGCACAAATCCCTTAAGAAAAACCATTTGTCTCAACTCTGATCTAGATGTCCCACTATCTAAGGTCCAACTAGCTTGGTTCTCATCCTGGGAGACCACTTTCAAAGGGAAGTGAAGTTGTCCCAAAACACTCCATTGAAATGGGGTGGGAACTGCACATACGCATGCATATGAGGAAGACGCTTCAGCAGCTCATCGTAATGCTGAATATGGAAAAGAAAAAAAAAAAGAAAAATAATTCTAGCCAGTGAAGCTCTGCAGCAGGAGCAGAGTTCATTTCTCTCCAGCTCTGGGGAGTGAAATGTATTCAGCTCACACAGGCCACTTCAGCATCTTTTTTTGTTTTTTATCTTTCCGACGTAGGAGAACAAATTTAACAATGAGATTCTGTTTCTGTTTCCTACATGTGGAATAATTAAATTTGCATCTCACTGTGTAGTTGGATCTGCTGTTTGAAGAGGAATGTATCAATTGGACATGAGCCCAATGCGTCTGCTCTGCAAATAAGGCAGTTTGCAAAAAAACAAGGCATAATCTCTCACCCAGGCAATAATCACAGGAAAATCATCCCTCACTGACAGCTCTCTTCAGGGCTTGATTCATATTCTTGCTGGTGAAAGAGCATGAGGGAAGGGGTGTAAGGGGAGCAGACTTTTGGCATCTCCTTGTGGCAACCTTCATCAGAAAACGTGCAGGTTCCAGATATGGGACTGAACATTACTGCTGCAGTCATCAGTAGCGGAGCTCTCTGATTTTCTGCAGGCAGGTTTCACAACAAGGAATTGTACACCTGCTGACTTAAGACCTTTCCAAAGCCTGCTGAAGCCATGAGAAACATTCCTGGTGACTTCGATCAGCTTTGTGTGAGGCCAATGGAGAAGGATTTTCAGTGAAACTACAGGTCTTGTTTTCAGGGGTTTTGTTACCTGCAGCAGAACTAGGTGCTCAGCACTCCACATGCTAAATCATTCAGAAAAAATCCATCCCTTCGAGCTTCAGTTGGCTGCTGGATAGCCCTCACTTCCCTGATCACCAAGTCTGTTCAGATAACTTTCAAGAAACAGCCTCCCTGTCACTGCCTTCCTTGCACGTAAGTAGTGCAATTCCTTTGCCTTCTCCACATTGGGCATCTTCACTCTGGTATTCCCTGCCTATGACATTTACTGCAACCATTTCCAGAAACCAATGCCCCTTTTGAATCCTATCCACCATTCTTATGTCCAGAAGGAGGGAAAGAAAACATGCCAGGCGGAAGGAACAGAAGACGGAAACTATTGAAAAATTTTTGGATCTGGCATGGCTGGAAATGAATAGAAATTTAATTCAATCAATCAGAGAGTCAAACTGCACCTGCCCCAGTTCATCTAAAACTCTTCAGATTAAATACCTTATTCTAAGTGGAAATTAATTGAGTTTGTCGAATGGTTCCTACTGCATTAAACACACTCCAGGTCAGGAAAAGAGCAGAAATAAAGACAATAACAATTTTTTATAATTGAAAGGCTTTTAGTGGAGCTGGCTGAAGCTTTTGATTTTTCCCTCTCTAATGCCCCTTCCATATAAGCCTCCTTTTCAAAAGCATCTCACTGGAGAAAGGTTTGATTTGATTGTCTCAGGGGGGACTCAGACATACAGCCACAGTGGTCTCCTGGTCTGTTGCATTTCAGCCAGCCTAGCATACTCCCTTACTTGCCTGTCAAGTGGCATTCTCAGTCTAAGGGTAGAAGTACATGTTTCTCCAAACAGAGCCGTGCCAAATGAAAGGATAATTACCTTCCAACCCACCTTATGTTGCTGGTCATGGACCCTGTGAGAGGTCCTTCAGACCAGACAGCTCAGCTGCTTATGGGAGTGTGTCTATCTCTTCTCGGTTTAGCAAGAATCTTCTCTTTAACTCTTTAATTAAGTCAGCTCAGCTGCCAAGTAGCTGGGCCCAGTGTACTCCACTGCGTGGTCAGTAGCAGGCAGCGGGGAAAATAACCCTTCCCATGGTACAGCTAGAGCCCTAAGAAGCCATGTCAATGTGGAATCACACATGGGTCCAGAGCTGAGATGATTTGATGGAGATTCATATTGAGTGAACTCAACAGGCAAGTGCAGGTCAACCAGGGGATCAGGCCCAGCCAGCATGGGTTCATGAAAGGCAGGTCCTGCTTGACCAACCTGATCTCCTTTTATGACCTGGTGACCCGCCTGGTAGATGATGGAAAGGCTGTGGATGTCATTCACCTGGACTTTAGCAAAGCTTTTGACACCATCTCCCATAATATTCTCCTTGGGAAGCTGGCAGCTCATGGCTTGGACGCACGTAGTCTTCGCTGGGTAAAAAACTGGTTGGGTGGCTGAGCCCAGAGAGTTGTGGTAAATGGAGTTAAAACCAGTCGGCGGCCGGTCACGAGCAGTGTTCCCCAGGGCTCTGTTTTGGGGCCAGCCTTGTTCAATATCTTTATCGATGATCTGGATGAGGGGATTGAGTGCACCCTCAGTAAGTTTGCAGATGACACCAAGCTGGGCAGGAGTGTCGATCTGCTGGAGGGTAGGATGGCCCTGCAGAGGGACCTGGACAGGCTGGATCGATGGGCTGAGGCCAACTGTATGAGGTTCAACAAGGCCAAGTGCCGGGTCCTGCACTTCGGTCACAACAACCCCATGCAATGCTACAGGCTTGGGGAAGAGTAGCTGGAAAGCTGCCTGGCCGAAAAGGACCTGGGGGTGTTGGCTGACAGCCGACTGAACATGAGCTGGCAGTGTGCCCAGGTGGCCAAGGCGGCCAACAGCATCCTGGCTTGTATCAGGAATAGTGTGGCCAGCAGGAGCAGGGAAGTGATTGTTCCCCTGTACTCGGCACTGGTGAGGCCACACCTGGAATACTGTGTCCAGTTTTGGGCCCCTCAATACAAGAAAGACATTGAGGTGGTGGAGCGTGTCCAGAGAAGGGCAACAAGGCTGGTGAAGGGTCTGGAGCACAGGTCTTATGAGGAGTAGCTGAGGGAACTGGGGTTGTTTAGCCTGGAGAAGAGGAGGCTGAGGGGAGACCTTATTGCTCTCTACAACTCCCTGAAAGGAGGCTGTAGTGAGGTGGGTGTTGGTCTCTTTTCCCATGTAGTTAGCGATAGAACAAGAGGAAATGGGCTCAAGCTGCGCCAGGGGAGGTTTAGGTTGGAAATTAGGAGAAATTTCTTCACGGAAAGGGTAGTCAAGCATTGGAAGAGGCTGCCCAGAGAGGTGGTGGAGTCACCATCCCTGGAAGTGTTCAAAAAACGGGTAGGTGTGGCACTTTGGGACATGGTTTAGTCTAGTCTACCCTTGATTGGTTTAGTGTGGACTTGGTAGTGTAGGTTAATGGTTGGACTGGATGATCTTAAAGGTCTTTTCCAACCTAAACGATTCTATGATTCTATGATTCTATGGCTTTCTAGTTTGATACGTGGGAAAGGAGAAAGGGTTTGGGAAGGAGAGCTGGTAGGGTGTAGAGAAGGGACCCTCTCTGGTGACGGGACCTTGAGTTTGCATAAGATTTCTGTTTGACATCTGTTGGAAGTGCCACCAAGGAAGCCTGTGGGTATATGGGGGCAATGTGAACATTGCATGGGCGATTTTTGTTACTCTCAAGCTGGATTTCTCTGTCTTGTACTTCCTCCCTCATGTGCTCTTGCGCACTTATTCTTCCCTCTCTCTCCTGCCTCCCTGCTTCCCCCTGCTTTCCTTTGCATACCTGAGCTGAATTTAATGAAGATGCATAAAAAATGTTTCCATTCTGTGAAATGCAATCCATCAACACACACTTCATATATATTGTGCAGAAATGAATCCATTTCAGCCGGGAAGGCTGATAAATCAATTTAAGTGGAAGATTTTTGACAGTTTAATTCAAATTAAGTCCACTTTGTTCAATTAGAGGGTAGCTGGAGGGGTGGTGGCAGGAAACAAACAGGATTACCAGAACAAAAACTGCATTTTTTTCTCAGTCTGAAGCCATCTGTGAAACATTTTTCTTAAAGCAGGGACAGAATGATACTAATTAACACACAATCAGTGACCAGCGAATTACTTGTTTTTAAAGCCTAATCCTTATTTTGCACAACATTCCTGCCTACCTTTGAGTGAACTGCAACAGTGCTGGGAATATTTTAAGATGAATGGTGAGGAGAAGATGGAAGAGATGGCCAAGGTCTTCCTGCATTCAAGGGTGGTATTTGCTGCAATGCTCCTGAAGTTCTGCTGTGGGTGTCAAGTACCTTCGAACACCTACAGTAAAATGAACTTTGAAAAAGCTCCCTCCCCAGTGTTAGACCACACCATGCATCTAAGAGACACATTCCTGTGGGTCAAACTCATATGCAGCTTTTGTTTACCTCACAGGCAGAGTTAGTACAGACAACTACTGGTGAGTGCCAATTCTTTAATTGCCCACACATTTCCCCCCTACATTGCCATAGCCAAGCATGCAAACACAGTTTGTTTGGATATTCAGTCTGTTCTATGATATGTTCCTGCAAAACATCGAATTTCTCTGTGCACACAAAAGAGAGGCTTGCTGACAGTTCAGATCTATGAGTTAACGCTGGTGAAACGTGGACATTCAGCTAATGGGATTAAATTCAGCCAAGGTACCTGTTCTGTTCTGTGAAACTTGGTGAATCAATTCAGAATTCCCAGTGATCTGGATTAAGAGAAATGTCTAATCCCAGATGTTTTAACACCTGAGAAAGCTATGTTTTAGTGATTATTGAGCAATACATTCAAAAAGTGAATGACAGACCTGGAAAGCAGCATCTGTTTTTTCACTTTCTAACATATTTTCTCAGCCAAACTGAGGTTTTCAAGTTCACAGCGCAAAATGTAACTGAATTTCATCCAAGTTTGCAGACTCACTAATGCTTTCCACGTTCGGATTGGCAAAAAACTCCCAAATCTTTTTTTTCAACAGTTTTGCAAAACTGACTCCTTGTCACTGACAGATGGAAAAACAAAGACTTTTGCAATTAGAAGGATAAAGTAATTCATGGGATTTTGGTGAGTTTTTCTTCTACTCTCTTGCTCAGAGATAGTGAGCAGCACAGAAAATATGCTTTTTCTTTTCCTTCTGACAGGTAGCTCTCTTCAAAACATAGGAATCCTTTGTGCAGGTAGCAGAAGTTGAGTCCAGAAAGAACATCTAGTACTGGACAAAAATTACCAGATTTTTTTACTGGGCAATTGAGTAGATGCATCAGCTTTAACAGATATGATGGAACTTCACTTCCTTTTTACCGGCTGACTGGTTCCTGACTAATCCAGGCCTCAAAAAAGCAAAGCTTTTCATTTAGGCTTGTATAAGAACAAAGGAAGGTATTTGTGGAGGCAAAGATTTTAGTTCAAAATAACTACAGCAGCAAGATGTTTTCCCTGGACAGTGTCTGCCCTGTGAAACTCAGGAGTCTAACAAACCCCGTCGGTGCCTCTGAGTGTTGGATGGCAATTTTATAAAATCTGCTTCTACCAGCTGCAAAGGGAACAAGAGCAAGAGAAAACAAGGGGATGTCCAAAATGTTTGTGATAAAGCATTTTTTCCCTACTATTTTTTTTCCCCAAAAAACTAGGTTGTTTGCAAAATAGAACCTGTTTTCACTGGAACTGTTTTTATTTTTCTTGTCTGTGTGTGTGCGGAGGGGAAATAGGTGATCAAAGCATGGTAATTTAAACCATTTCCCAGAAGGGAAAACAAGCAAACAACTTCTCAAGTGAATCCTTGGTAAAGAACTGCTTTAAGAAAATAAAATGTATTGTCAGGTGGAAAGCTGTCTTGGTGGACTGACAGTCAGAGAAGATGGCTGAGAGAGTGGATAAGAAAGCAACATGAAAAAGAAAAGAGAGACTTCTGGCACATGGGCAAAGTCTTTATTTCCCTGTCTTTCATCCCTTTTCAGCCCTATTCTGGCAGCCCAGGGTGGATGGCAAGGTGCTGAGTGCCTGCTGGAGTGGCTGCACTACAGGTTACAAATCACCAGCTGCCATGGCCAGAGGGCTTCACGTCTTGGCCCCTTGGAGAGGAGCCAGTCTTTACAGCTCCGGCTTCATTTCCAAACCTCTGCAGTGTGTCCCCAGCCTGGATTTGCTACACCTCTTTCAAATGAATTTATGGCCCTATAAATGGTGAATCATTGTGTATAATAAAGAGCAGAACAGATTTGAGTGGTATCCAATTTAATAATTACTTGAGTAACTCAATCATTTTCAGATATGTGGTTTCAGTGTCTGCAGACCTTGAAGACCTGCTTGGAGCATTCGACAGACAAGATAGCACTTTTTACTGCCCTGTTACTAAACCAGTCCTTCACAGACCCTGCACACACTTCATCTACACCTCAAAACTTGGGAAAGATTGTGTTCAGATTTGGAATGTTTGTCTGAGCCTGGACTTGGAGAAGGATGTACAGAGGGCTTGTACCTGCACTTCCTTATATTTGAGGCCGTCTCCTCAGGCCAATCATGAGAAATGTCTGCCTCTGTGCTCTGGTAAATGATGAATTTAAAACCTCCAGTTGGCAATGTTTAAAACCCAGCAGCCTAGCTCCCAGAGTTTTTAAGGTCCACAGTGTTTCTTTACAGGCACTGAAAATAGCTCCCCTCTAGTTCATGTTCTTACATTAGATTTTGACAAGGATGTGCTGAGCTATGGATCCATAGCGCTTGCAGATGCAAAGCAAGATTCGATGATTATTTTGCCCTATCTCCAAGATGAAAACATTCAGATCCCAGTAGAGTATCCTCACTGGCCCAGGTGGGTCCTTTCACTAACTGTCAAAGTTTTAACTCTGCAACAAAGCTGACTTCAGGCTGAGCAAGTGAAGTAGATGATTAGACCCTAAACACAGTCTTTTCAGAAGTCTTTCTGCCTCATAATAAAATAGAAGATCATGAGGACTCTGTAAATCAAATTACTTCCATGATCCCAAGGGAGCAGCGTACTACTTAGGATGCTGGGCATTACAGAATACAACCATCACATTCTCTACCCTACGGACAGCTAAGGCTGCTCAGAAGTCACTGTAAAACCCACTCAGTGCCTGGGAGAAGTGACAGCTGCCACATGAGCCAGCCCCACCACCTGCATGACAGCACCCCTCACACCTGCACCAGCATTTGCAGTGCAAATTCCAGTTTCTCATCATGGGACTGTCAAAATTTGCTCTGTCTTGAAATTCATCATGCAAGATATTAGCCTTAGGATGAGGTTGGGGACTTGGTTATTCACAGCAGTTTGCAACCTGCCCAGCGGCATCACATGAGAAGGGCAATTTCCCCTTTGAAGGCTCACTTTGTTGGTGTAGAAGTCACACCTGCACTGGGGTCTCTGCAGCTGAACAATAGTTATTTAAATACTCATTTTTTTTTTCTAATAAACTGACAGAGGTTAAAAAGTGAGTCACTGAAAACAAATGGGCCACCATTCTTTTCTAGCATCAAGTTAAACCACAGATTTCAGTGGAATAAATGCTGATTTCCAGTGGTCTAAAAGACCATGGGTCCCTGGGCTGATTTGACACACAGACATTTCTGTGACTCAAGGAAGCAAATATCAGCCTTCTCAAAATTTAACTTTAGGTATCAAACCCTTCTGTTCTTAGTGCTTCTTCCTATAGTAAGAAAATGCTGCCAGTGTCTCTATAACTCAGCTCCCTTGTTTTTTTAAGTGGATATGTTATCATTCTTTATTACATAATGCACAGTAATATTTTAGGTGAATAAATTTAAAAGAAGAGTTTTTTCTTCTGGAAAATGTTGTTTTCTGTATTCATCTATGTGGTCTGTTGAGGGCCAGTGTGTGATAAATGACCAAGTGGTTCTTATCTGTGGATGGATCTTTTTGTTGGAAGAATGAACTGTGTGATAATAGTATCTAGTATCTGTTGTGAATACAATCAGAGAATGCTGTTTTATATCCTTGTGTTAAATCTCTGATCTTTAGTAACTATAAATTTTAATAAAAATAAAATCAGAAGTAAAAGAACTATGGCCTACTAATAGTACATGATTTGTTTAACTAAGCATCAGGAAGATTTTTTTTTTAGCACATAGACTTAATTTCTCTGCTATATCTGGGAAAAGCACATGCATAACTTAAAATGTTTGAGTAATCACACTGCAGCCAGCCTTGCAAGTCATTGGAAAAAAACATGAAGTCCTTCTGCTATGAACTCCTATGAAGCCCAAGGACATTGGGAGTTGCCCACTTATGCATGCATAATCACACCAAATTCAGGGCAGATTATGTGCCCGTAAGAATAGGTTTAGCAAACAAATGGTGGTATAAGCACAAAGAGAACTTTGGATGGTCAGAGCTTGTTCAGGCATTAATTGATGTTTGTGGTGTTCTGGGGCAGTTGAGGATGCAGCTCAAGGGCTCAGGACCATTTTGTATGGTGGTCTGCCCAGTGAGAAAGTATTTTAGTCATCTTTGCATCACGTGAGAAATCCATTGGTTTTCAAAGTGACACCACATGAGTGTGCAGTATAAATCAAGGTAGGCAAGTGGGTTATCAGTACATGCACTGAGCTATTTCACCTTGTCAAAGATACATTGGACACCTGTAGGGCAAGGCTTGGTGGGAGGCGGTAATGGTGGAGGTGGGGAGAGAGCTTTCTATAGGGAATATTTTTCACAGTGTAAGGACTTTTGAGAAAATTAATGCGAAACATTAAAAATGTTCCTTTTTAAAAGGGAATCCATTTTTTAGGCACAATGAGACACTTCAGGTGGTGTGGCAGTGTTGAGTAATGCACACTGGAGTTATTTAACTTCATCTCATGCCTCACTATTCCCCAGGGGTACCCATTAATCAGCGTTACTAGGCAGTTTGTCATGTCCTTTTGCTTAAATAATATCCATACCAAAATACAAGTAATGCATGCACCTGGAAGTCAGTGGGAGATCTGCCTTTGTCAGGACAGTATGATCTGTACTGGAGGACATAGGAAAGCTGAAGGACTCCAATTGTCTTCCACAGGCTTTGAACGGTACCGTAGCAGATTGTTTGAGTTAGCATGTGTATGACAATGGGAAAACCTACCAACCACCACCGCTGAACTACGATCATTCATGATCATTATCATGAACAATAAAACTACCAATAAGTTCTCAGGAAGATGTGGCCACAGCCTGCAGACAACACATTGCTGCTGAGTGCAAGCCTCAACCTTCCTGCCAGCTGAGGGATTTCAGGTGTGTGTGAATGTATAATTGCAGTTCGTTAAGGACAACAACAATACACTCTCCCTGCCTGCACATTTGGCCAAAACAACCATAAGGATACTACTTCTTGGGCAGATGATTCATTTTGGCTTTTGGTTCTCATGGCTGAGACGTGCTGACAAGGGTGCCGACACACTACAGTGCACTGAGGAGTTTGTGAGATGGATGTGTGCCTGCTGAAAGCTTGAATAGTTGTATGATTCACCAGAAACTGAAAAAGCATCTTTGATTTTATGAACAAACTCATATACTACCAAAAGTAACGCATTTCACCTGGGAAACAAAAAGCAACTTTCTGCTAGTAGTGGTTGCCTGCCATCAACCCTTGAAGATGGCATCAGTAATTTCCCGTACCTAAGGATCTGTGGGGGGTACCTCTCCTGTCTGTTTACACACCCCCACAGCCTGGCTACCCCAGAGATCTTGGCTTTCCAAAGCAAAGACCTGGCAGATCTTTACCCAGCTTCCTTTCTTGTTTGTCAGATTTGCGTTTCGACTGAATACCTGAAGGTTAAATCACTGCAGGCCCTCATCAAACTGGTAAATTACCTAATTCCCTACCTCCCCCAGCCAAAAGTTTTCTTTAACTTGTTAAGCAAAATACAGACAGCATGGCCTGCCATTCCTGCAGAACTTGCTGGCCTTCCAATGCCTGAAATAACTGGCAGACCTGTCAAAAATGACCTTCTTTCAACAACATCTCTCTCTTTTTTTATTCCCCCCCTCCAGGTAGGGGGTGGGGGAGGTTGGAAAACTGTAAAGATCAAGTCACAGCTGCATGTGGTACCTAATTAAACAAGTGTAAGAAAGCAGAGAAAGGTCAGGTTGTCAAAAATCATTGCTGTATCTTTACTGGATTGTATTTAGAGACTGATAGCAGCAAAGAAAATAACTCAATAAAGTGAATGAGACCTGAATAACAAACTGACTCCAGGGACAGGCTAGTTTTGAAACACAAAAGGCTAAGGCTTCAAGATTTATGTGTATATATATATGTATATATCTGTATGTGTGTATATACACACAGAGACACACAAATCGAAGGGAAACAAGCCCTGTAAATGAAAGGAAAAGTGTTTGCAAAGAGCAAAGTAAACAGATGACATTAACATGGGAAAGGAGATGGAACAGGCGAAGTTCAAACAGGAAATGTGGCAGAAATTAGAGGCTGAAAATACACAGGCACAAGCAGATAAAAGGAAAAAGAACTGAGAAAATGAATTAAGGAGTGGATAGAAAGGGGAAAAGTGTAAGAAAACAGAAAATACAGTCACAAAGAAAGAGGAGGAGACCAACATTGTGAGACCAGGGAGGGTATTCAAACTGGGAGTGAAAATGCTCTAGTTACCTGCCGTGATGTCCACACCTTGCAGAAGACATCACCTCTCACAGTGCCTGAGGTGTGATGGGGACATGCCAATTTTATCTGGGCTTTGAGAATGCTGGGGAACTTTTGGAGACAGCAGCCCACACAGACAAGACCTCTTGTGTTTCCACCTACTTTGCCTTTTCTGCCACCATCATACTGTCCCTTTCTTATCTAACTACCTGGGGTGAGACATGCTGGTGGAGGCAGGATCTGGGGGAATCCTGTGCTTGTGTCTTATTGACCATTGGCCTTTTGCCTGCCTATTGGGAGGGCGGGTCACTGCCACTATTCTGGCACTGTTCAGGGAGGATAGTGTTAGGAAGGGAAAAAGGAAAGAAAATTGTCTCCTTGTGGAGGAGGAAATCAAAGCAAAACAAATCTCTCACGCTACTGTATTACTTGGTTTAATAGCAGTCTAAGCAAGATAACAAAATCAGAAAGGTTTTGAATACTTTCTGTTATTAAACACGTCTCTTCATTTGTTCTGCCAGGGATGGGCTCCAACCATTTGCTCCTGCTAGTTATGTCTGCCTTCCTATGACACCATTTAAATTTTTTATAAAGCCTGCTATGATAGCATCTGTAGGCTGGAAGAAGCTGTATAGGGGGTGAAGGGGAGGAGAAGAAGATTTTTCTCCTTTTGACAGATAAGAATTTTTCCTCTTCTATCCCCTATAAGCAACCTGGAAAAAGACACACATGGTGTCTTGCATTTAACAAATTGACAATGCATTTAAACAGTGTACCACTGCAAGTATAATTGCAATTTGTTGTAATTTCTCCTCCAAATTCCACCCTGACACAGTTGATTTATTTTGCAAATCAGTGCATCTGGAGCGTGTGCCGTGTCACATTATGGGCCTTTGATACAGAACCTTTGTTTTATAACAGGGAAAATAATTAGCTTTCGGACAAGCTTGAGCTGTGATGTCAGAAGCTATCCATGGCTGCTGAAAGAAGTTATTAGTGCTGATCTAATGAAAGCTCCCTGGCAAAGCTCTTCCTCTTTACTAATTTGTCTCTCTGGGATTTTAGCAAAATTTTTAAAAATGAGGTAAGTGTAAAAAAATACATTTATTTATATATTAAAAAGATCTGTATTTGTATAGCATAAACCTCAGTAACATTGCTGCTAAGAACTACAGACAGCTGAGAAATAAACAAAAAAAAAAAGGCATTACTTTGTTCCAGTATAAACAACACTTTCCTCCGAGCAGAGAAACGTGTGGGCATTTTTTTTAATTAACTTCTTTTGTCCCTCCTCCTGCCCCCCTCCTTGAAGTTCACAGTGCTTATTGGCACATCTGGAAATTATCAATTATTAGTGGTGTCAGCTTTCCTCCAAATGTTGTCAGCAGAGCCCTCCTTCAGTGTCACATACGCTGGGGGGACAGATCCTTTCCTTGCTATCCCTGGCTGACACCAGGAGTAATTTCACTGAAGTAGAAGCTGTTTCTGCCCTACAAAGTAAGAATATGCCCAGGGAGAATCAGGCCCCGTCGTCTCCACTGAAACGCCAAGTCCCTAAAGTGATTGTACCGCACGATGGTAAATATTATGGGAAGATATGGAGTGGGATGAATTAAAAGTGCCTGGCAGGATCTACGGAGGGTTTGATTTCACCCAGGAGGAATGAATGAACGCAGATCACTCTGAGTCTTGAATGTCCGAGGCATAATCTAATTTCTCAATGTAGTCAACCAGTTGAAATTTGCAAAATACGGACTCTATTGGGAATCTGGCTGAGCTGTGTCTGATTAGCATGTGCAACTGTTCAGTGGCAGGTTTTTGTGAGCATTTAGTCTCTGCTTTAAACAGAATCATCACCAGCTGGTTATTTTTTACTGTTATTAGGTTAGAAAATAGCACTGAGGTATACAACAGTAATCACAAAGCTGTGATGCCAGGGAAAAAATAATCACGTTAAATTGACCTTCATGAATAAAGAGTGAGGTTCCATTTCGTCTCATTTCTGTTCATTTTAAAACCAGCATTAGCTTTTCTGGCACATAATTTTTCATTGTTTGCTGAGCATGGCTCGATTAGAATGATTCACTGTCTTTAATATTAGTGATTATGGTCCATTTCAATTACACAATGTGTTATAGTTTGCTGTATTACTCTCCTGCCATCTCTCTGTTCTGACTTTCTTTGCGGAATGCAAAAAGAGAGAAAGAATTAGATGCTGAAAGTGGGAGCTGGGGAAATGACCCCCCTTTCCCTAAACAGAATCTCAGTGGACAACTGGCAATGTCTGCTGCCTGTGCTTAACATTTAAATAGAGAGTTTCAAACCAGATTAAGTTGCATTCTCCAACCCACCACTTGAGATTCTGCCTGTTGTCACCTATATGTCTGTTCTGTGTATTTAAATTGAGAAAGCAAGCAAGTCAATGAATCCAGTATGCTCTGAGCATACAGTTTGGATTAAGGTAGGATTTAGGAGATTTATACAAGCGACAGATTAAGGGTTGTACCTTTATGTTGTGGATGTCAGTCGAACCATGGACTTCAGAACAGATCGCATTGTGCACCAGCGTGTTTACGATATCACAGCCCCGGCAGAAGTAGTTCAGTAGTCCACTGCCCAGCTAAACTAGTGAGGATTTGGTTTTACTGGAGCAGAGGGTTCTGTTGCCTGCCATTCTTGGATGGTGAATCCTCATGGAAGGTGTATGCCTGACCATTGGATCAGTGATGGGGCTAAAAAGCTAACAGGAAAGAGGTCTTACAAGGATGAAGGACTGATTGGACTTTCTGCAGTGCCCTACTCCATTGAGGGAGGGGACACTCCTGCTTCTCCACTCCATCAGTGAATCATGGGTGACCTGTGGGCTGCTCCAACTCACCCCTGTCTGGCTGATCCTGGTGGCCAGATTCAGTGTTCCCCGAGCTTTTGCAAGATGGAGCTGGGAAGCAAAGAGAATAGAGCTGAGGCTTTCAAAGCTGCTTTTAACTTGAGTTTCAATATTGACCTTCCAGAAATACAGAGTGACATGTAAACACAGGATTGGCAGAGTCACCATTCATGTGACTGGAGAGAGAGCTGGAGCAATAGGGAGAGCCAGATGCTGGAGAAGCTGCAGGAGCTTGGAAGAGAAAGGTGAATAACTGACCTGTGTTGTTAGATGTTTCTCCAGGCTCTAGGAATCAGCGATCACCTAAACTGTGAAGCATGAGGTATCTCTATAGATCAAATTCAGAACCTTTTGTCATGAAAAGATGCAATTATCCCTCTACTATTTCATCATTCTTTACCTATAGAGGTTTTTCCAGTCAAAGCCACAACTGGGTCCTCCAGGAGACTAAATCAGTGAGGCTCCACTGAAACCAGTAACTACAAAAAAAAAAAAAAAAAAAGATAACACTTTCCTTCCTCCTTTCAGGGCAGAATCTGTTGCATTTAAAACATCATTACAGAGTACTTGTTACTCATTCAAGCATGAGAATTTGAGTGACAGGGGAAAGCATGCCCTCTTCATATAACATCCTTCTTTTCACCTTTTGATTTGGTTACACTTTCTCACTTGCCAAGGAAATTGTATGTGTGTGGAGGAAAGGAGGAAGGGATTTGACACATTTAATGGACATTTATAAGGGCTGCAAAGCATTTATTATAGTAGTAAATGAATTAACTAATTATAGGTGACCATTAAATTGTGCCTGTACTCAGAAGAAACCCTGTAAAATCAGTTCGGTTTTATTCCACTGACCTGCTCTCTTGACCAAACCATGTTCCCAACCCTGTTGATGTAAATCCAGAGTAATTACTCTGACTTGGTGAAATTAGTCTCCTTGTTCCTTGGGGTAACCAAGAGCCCAGTCTGGCTAATTCCATGTCTTCAGATCCCAAATGCTTACTTCCCCAATCAAAACAAGTGGTTGTTCTCTTAATACCATGCACCTGATGAAGTTGTGGGTAAAGAGCTGGAGATAGCCTGTCTTTTTAATCAACCATAAAGTTATCAATTAAGTTTTAGCTGTAAAAGTTTAATTACTGAGGATGATGAAAGAGGCAGGAGAGACCCAGTTCAATGAGTGCATTCCAGATGGAGAATGTAGCACTGGGCCTAAGGGGAAAAACAACAATGCTTTTAGCTTGGAAATTGTGTCCAAAGACTAAATAGGAAGAGCTTGTGACATCAGGTGTCTTTGGTGTCTTTCCCTAGTTATCACAGTTCTTTCTTTACTACAAGTGGTTATACCTCATCCAGACTAGAGCTCTAAAACTACTACAGATTAGAAAGAGAGAGAAAACTGATGATTCTTGGGGTTTTAGGAAGGTTTGAATCTGCAACTATTACAGCTAATACAGTGGGTTTCTCTATTGCTGAATCCAAAGAAAGAACTCCATGTACTGACAGCCATAGTAAGTCTACTCAACTTTGATACAGAGGAGCTGCAGTAGGAAACACGGACTCCTACTTTACTCTCATGGTTTGCAGATGAAGTAAAAAGCTATTGCTGAATAAGAATAACATGGTATGGTGGCTGGAAACAAAGTACCGGGTTTGGCATGGAGGGAAGAGATTCTTTTGCAGAGCCATTTTTCCTTTGGAGCTTTGCTCAGGTTTGCAACAAGCCTGGCAGAGCCTTGCTCATTGCAGGGAGTGTCTAGGTGCCGCCTTCACAACATAAGTATCTGGGCTTAGCTATACTACTCTTTCTCCATTGAATACAAACCAAAATGAGGTGATAAAAATTGTTATAGAAGCACATTCTAATCCTTTCCCCCCCCAAAAAAAAAAAAAATCTGTAAAGAACAACACAGCCGAAACATAAACAGGAAGAGCATGCTTTTATCTGAGACAAAGAGTATGTGAGCAGCAGGGAGAAATGAAGAGACAGAGAAATTATGAATTGGAATTAATAAACTTTGGTTTCAGATTAGTTCTTCAGTTCAATAGCAGAACAGACAAACTTATGGTTCTGACTAGAAACAGCTTGCTATGTTCCTGTGTATGGCCAAATCTTGGTAAAGCATATGAAGTTGCTTCAATGGGAATGATGCAAGTGCTATTGATGAATAGCATTGTGTAAGATTAGGAAAAGGGCCTCTGATGTCAGCAGAGCTCATGCTTGGTAGACGGATGTGTGTCTGCCATAACACTATGAAGAATTTCCTTGGAGCAGGATTGTTTGTTCAGAAACAAAAATAAAGAGCGTATCAGTGAGGGGAGGGAAATGCCCACCGTCTCTGATTGAAATCTATTTTCATCTTGTGAAAAATATCTTAATTTTCACTTATATTCCATGCCTGTAGCTAAGGGCCATTAAAACTAATAAAAGTAAATCATTTGTGACAGATCTTAGAAAACAGTTTCTGCAATGCACCACACTCTCAAATGCTCATTAGAAATAGTGGTTTTCTTTTCGGAAGAATGCTTGCTGAATGCTTAAAACGTGTTGCCTCCAACTTTTGACAACTAGCACAGGCTATGAGAAGCTTTGAAGCAAATGTTTGACATAAAAAAGATGGTCTGATGCTATATCAAATAAGAATGGGGAGGAAGCATCAAAGCAGAAAGCATTAGGATGAAATGCAGTTGGAGGAAAGAAAATCAACACGCTCATTTCTGATTTTACATTTTTCTGGCATCAGTATAAACAACTGATTTGCATTTGCTGAGGACACTAGATTCCATTCTTAACAAATTAGCATTAAACAGAGCCTTGTCCCCCAAATCCTTTCTGACAACATAGGGCAAGGCCAGAAAAAAATTGTTGCTTACACAGTGATGGTTCCCAGGAAGAAAAGTAAGTATCTCTGATAATGGGATGACACCTGTTTTCCTCCTCCAGCCTCCATCTTGAATGAAAACCAAGGATATCCCTTTATAACACAGTCTCATGGTCCATTCTGAACAAAATCCTTACTGGAAACTAGCATGGGTTGAAAAAAACCCCACTACACTGTAAAATAACAAGTATGTCAAGTATCTTGGCTTAACTCCTTAGAGAGCTAGTGAAATAAATGTTTCATTTGTTTTACATGATATTTTTCTTAAGTACACTTTGAAGTATCTTGTACATTGATCTAACTAGACCACTGTGATCTTAACATCTAGAACAGAGGTGAGCCACTGTCAATAAAAACTGGATTACCTGAAATACCACTGAATCATGTGAGCAAGGTTTCACCTAGTAGTTCTGCTAAAGGGACAGTCAATGAGTTGGAATAAAACCCATGAAAACCAGGTCCTGTCCAAACATTTCTTCAGACAGGAAGGTGTAAGACAGGATTCACAGCAGTAATGTTCAGGTAGGTGTTCCCTGGAGAGGTGCTCCTCAGCTACTCATTTCTGGCTCTAATCTGCTCAGACTATACAACACTTGGATATGGCTCAGGAGAAGAACTCCAGATGGTCTTTTGTTTAGCCACTGTACTAATGTTTTAAAGGAGGGCTTAGAGTTGGTTCCCAAGTTTGGGATCAGGAGAAATGGGTAGTAGGGTCATCAATAAAAGTTATAAGAACATACAAGAACAGTCATATAAACAGAAGGAAGAGGCTTCTATAGACTAGCCTAGTCAGATGCTAGGTGTGCAGCCTTGTGCAGTTGCAATACAAATTAATTTACCTTGCATTTTAAGTACTAGTTATTCCACTTCAGCTATACTCTGCACAGAGCAAACTAACACAGCTAAGCATCTTAGAAGTCCTGCATCTTATGTTTCCCATCCATATTTTATTCCTTCTGTCTCCCCTTTGGCCTGCGGTCTCTCTCCATCGCTCGATCAGTTTTCATGGTCATTCAAGTCGTAGGGGTGATTTGTTCAGGTAAAATGGAAAATTGAAATGGAACGGGTGCTGGATACAACATCATCCGCTTTTTCTATTTTGTCAAAGTGCCGTGGCTGTTCATTTTTTCATGGTCATGAGTTGAAATAAATTAAACTTCCCAGAGGCGAAACTTCTCTAAGATCAAATTGGAATATATTGATTAGGCTCTTTGAGGGCTGATGGATTGGACTCTTATGCTTTATAAACACATTTACCAACATGCTCTCAGAAACAGTTGCTTAGCACTGGGCAAACTGATTGTGTTTATTTAAAACTGTGACAGTGGTGTACACCTGTAGCCCTCATTCCAGCCAATAAAGTCTCACTTCCTGATTGATGGAGACAAGTTGAGCTGTCTGGCTGCCTCACTCCTAGGACTGGTCCCAAAGGTTGCTAGGCTGATGGAGTCCAGCATAATGCATCAATGTCAGTAAAACAACTTAGCATGTCATTGAGAAGATCTGATCAGCAAGCACCCAGGAGGGAGGATGAAAGCAGTAAACTGGAAGAATTTTTGAGTGCTTATGATGGCAAAGGGGACAGGGAGTCCCAGAGCAAGGGAGTTTTGAAAGAGCATGTATACTAATAGCTTTAGATGCAAGACACTAGAGATAAATGAATGCAGTTACTGGCCAAAAATGTCCAGATACAAGAGTCCCAGAAAACAAAGCTTGGATGTAAATCACTCATATGAATAGCTGGGAATAGAATCATGGATTTCACATGATTAGAGAGAAACACAGAATTGAGAGTTATGTCCTATCAGCTGGGTCCAAGTCATGACCAATGCACGATCCAGAATGACCTCAGCCTGCCTTTCATTTTCCAGTCTTGATCTGCTGCTGTGACTTTGGAAATGTCTTCAGAATAAGAAATCTAAGAGAAACGTAAGGAGAGGTTGGCAGTGAAGGACAAAGATATGGAGGTAAGAACTGTGAACTGGAACTTCACCAGATGGAGATGAGGATTTAGACACTGGATTTGTGGAGACCGTGTCAGGAAGCCTAATAGTCCAAGGAGAAAAATCAGTTTTCTAGTTTCTTGTAAGAAAAAAAAAATGCAGACTTTTTAGCATAAAAATATAGTTTACTGCTGTATCAAAAAGAAGTAGTAAGAAGAATCAAAGCAGAAACCTTTAAATGAAAGAAAGCATCTTGCTCACATCACTCTCTAAAGGTATCTGTAGCGTTTCCAATCTCAGTTGCTAGTCAGAATCAGGAAGTGTGGGTGGCAATTGAGCACTTTTCTTCCAGTCTCTCATTGAATCTGCGTGGATTAGACCATGTGGGATGCCAACCTGCTCAGGCATGTCTCGGTGACATCTAACAGCCTGTTTTATGCCATAGCCCAGAGCAGCGTGGGAGAGAGCGTTAAGGGAACATAAGTCAAAGAGCAGAATTTTGCCTTCAGGTTCCTGCCGACAAACAACTTGAGAGGGTGTGTGCTTTCCAACAGGGAATAAGCAACCACTCCAGGGAGATAGTGATGTACATAATTTCCCCCAGTTCATCTTGTGTAACAACCAGGATTTGTGGTCTGCTTTGGTACACTTCGGCTGCCAGCCAGTGTGCAGATATACTATGTAAGTGTACACGGAGCTATTCTCTGAATTATCAAGGCACAACAAGTCAACGTGGAAGAGTTTGAGTAGGTCAGCATCTTCTGCACAGTCTAACAAAGTGTTCTTTACTGCATTATGGTCTGAAGTGCTTCATTTTAGTCTAGCTTAAAATGACTCAAAGCCATACATTTTTCACCAACTGCCTTTATAGACTGTCTCCCTAAATCACACATTTTGCTCTTTAAAGTTTGCACCATCTTCCTTTGAGACTATTCCCCAGGCTAATAGCTTTGGAGACAACTTCTCAGCCTAACAGACTTTGCTCTTTTATTCCCGTTAGTTGGCCTAAATTTTCCCTTTGCTTAATTCAACCCAATTATTTCCAGTGATACCCACTGGAGCACCCTTAACGTTTTCTTTTTCCTTTATGGTGTTTTAGCTCTTCAAAGGCTTGCAGACATTTGTCCTAATGGAGAGAGCATAGAGAGTTATCTGGCATGTCGGGGAGGAGAGGTTGCTCTGTTCCGATTCCATTACAGCAGGAAACAGGCTGGATATCAAAGAGAAATTTATGTAATGTATTCCTGCATTGTTCACAATACAGCATCATGTTTTATGCAAGCAAAAGGACCGTCAGGAGAGAGTGGAAGAAAACTCCGTTTAACTGGCAGTGAAATGACAATAAAACGACAAATGAGGAAACTGGCAGGAGAGAAACCTTAGCTTTTATGGGTGGATTCCTCAGTCGTTATCATGAGTGGAAGGCCATTGAGCACATCTGAGGGTGGCAAAGAAGAAGAGAGTGACACTGGGAGGGAGCAAAGGCTCTGGGGTGGATTTGCTCATTAGACACAAGTCAGAGCTGTGCAAGGATCTGGCCCCAAGCAGTACGGCAGGTACAGGCACAGGGGTCAGAAGGATCCCTTGCATCATAGATCTGCAGTCAAGCACAGCTCCCATCCATGCACAGTTCTCAGTAATAACCTAGGCCAGCTTTCAGAACGGGCCACATGAAGTAGAGAAGTATATACAAATGCTGTGCATGATATGGTATTTGGTTGTGGCATTTTGGTCCTGGCATTTCTGGTCACAGGCATAAACCGGTAGCAGAACAATGCCTGTAAAAATGGGAACTACATGCTCTTTAGCCCCCAAGCTGTACTTGTCACTGCCCCACAGCTCTCCTCTTACCCTGTTCAAAAATAATTTGTTTATCAAAAAGAGAAAATTCAGATATTTTCATCTGAAGGTTAGGGCTCATTTTCAGTGTGCCCAAATAGCCATCTCCATGTCTGAATGAAGACAGAAGTGGTTACTCTCCAGGAAAGATACAGTTTTGGGGGAGCCTGGGGTTTTGAATGTATCATTGATTTTCAAGCAAACTCTGATCAGTGGTGACAAAGTAATAGGATGAAGCAACAGATACAAGATATTGAGCACAGTAAGACAGAAGAGGTGATAGTCACAGTCACAGGGAGATGTTTGATTTGCTCTTTTGTGTAAACAGATCACCTTCTCTTCATCACATTTCCAGTCTACTGGGACAATTGCATGTTAGTACCTTCTGTTAAAAGGCTGTTAATCTGATGGCCTAAATACTAATATTCACTTAAATCAAACCCTTGTGAAGTTTTTGCTTTGATGCAGGAGTTTAAAGAATTAAGAAAAACTTCACAGGGTGAGAAGGTGACTCAGTTTAGGGAACCTGCCATGAGATCTAATTCCTTTTATTATTTTTTGTTGCTGAAAGAAATACACACACACACACACATATATATAAATAAGTGAACAGACTTTCAGAGACAAAAGAACATTTCCATTTTGCAGCAATGATCACAATGTAAAAAGGCTCCATCACCATGGAAACAGCCCTAAGCCTCATCATATTTAATGGTGATTTTCCAAAGAAGTCCTTGAAACATCTTTTGTTTCTTGCTTTGAAGTCAAAAGAAATAGTTGAGTGCCAAGAAGAGGGCTATCAGCTCCAGATCTCCAATCACAGTCCTGGTCTCAGCTCTGCAGGCAACTCGCCCGCTCTGTATGCTGTGGAAGGCTCACTTAAAATAATTGCCACACGCAAGTTAGCAGGGTGAAGAAAGCAAGAGGAAAACAGGAAAAAATATATACACATACATATACATATATATATATGTAAAAAATGCAGGTGGCTTATGGAGAAAAATTTTCTCAACAAGTGGCAAACACTAGATTTCCATTCCCTAGACAGGATCGTCTGCAGAGGGTTGTTATATTAACACACAAAGCAGCTGAGAAGTGAGCGGGTACTGGCTTTCCATGCTGAGCCCACTTTTTCCTCATGGCAGGGACGCCCACACTGCCGTGGCAGCAGCTTTGGTGTGCCTGATTTAGGAATTAATGACCTAATTAGGAGCACTGGAGCGGGGGAAAGGGAGGAGGGACGGAAAAGGAGACACCACAGAGTACATTGAAGAGCTTTGCCACTGCTAATGGAGTTTCTTGCTGTTTGCAGAGGGACTCACTAAGGGATTTGAGCGAACGGTTCACAGCCCGTTTTAAAAGCTGATGGTGGTTGCAACAGCACCATCAGGGAAAACAAGCAGCTTGCAAGGCAAAGAAATGCTTTTAGAAATGTGCCCACCCCATCGCTTTACAGCCATTATACTGACCATCTCCTAACCCTCAGTCATGTCCCAGATGCCTTGTTGTCATGGATGACAATGCCAGAATGGGGGAAGAAGACCCATGACCAGTGGGACAAAGAGGGTGGGAGGTGGTGGCCCTGGCTCTTCAATGTTGGAGGCCTGAAGCAAGGGCCCTTGGACTGAAAAAAATGAGAGTAACAGGAAAAAGACTGAAAAGGATAGCAGTGGTTCCAGAAATATTGCTTGCTCTGGGGTGACAAAGATAAAAAGAGAGCAATGTGCATAAGCAGGAATGACTGTCAGCCTCAGCTCACACCCGTGCCATGGTCTGGACTCTGCCTCATGACCTCACCCTTTCCTCCATGTAGGATCACAGCAGGGGAGGCAGGATAGTGTGATATAGCTGCATTAAGCCCATTAAATACAATGCTCACAGTAATGCGATGGGATATTTCCAAATGCTGCACGTACAGAAAGAACTGGAACCACTGGAAATTAGAAAATTAGTCCCCATGAGCCCAGCTTTACAGGGCTCTACAGAAATGGAAGACTACCATAAAAAAGCGACCTAGACTCTATTTTCACTTTGTATAAACAGCAGCTTCTCAGAAAGGCTGTAAGATTGAAAGCTCTGGTGCCAGAAAGAGCTGCACATGGACACTGGGTCCAGTGTGCCTCAGTCTTGACCTCTGGTTGCTCTGTGTCAGAACTGAGCAAGGAATTTTCTTTCTTTGCCTTAGTCACTTCTCCTCAGCTAGGCAGAATTTGCCATTGAAGGAGCTGGCTGAGAAGCAGATGCCCTTTCCAGTTGGAACCAGTTTGAGACTATCATCAACTCCCTTTATAGAGACCATCAACCCATTCTTTGTCTGCAGTTGGTTTTGAACCATTGACCTGGAGGTGAAAGACTTTCTGTTTCATTACCAACCCCCTGAGACCTCCAGGCACCCCTCTGGTCTCCTGAGGCCATGTGCTTTGCCCTTTTTCATTGCTAAAATAGCTATCTGGCCCCTTTCTTACCTGTCCCTTTATCCTGGTTTATTTCCTTGTGGAAATTAATTTTCCTTTAGACATTCAAGTGCAAAGGATCCTGACCTGAGACAATTGTTGCTAATAACTTCTTCAAAACCAGCTCTCAGTAAAGTGAGAGGGTTTTTTAAATTTTATTTTATTTCTTCTCCCTTTACAAAAAAATTTTTTTAGGGGAGGGTATTGCCTGCAACCACATGTAGAACAGTAAGATCAGCCCTTACAGATAAATTAGTGTATATTTTGAAGTTGTGCACATATCTACAGAATGTAGGTATGCATATGATTTTTTTTAAACAAGTTCTAACATCTTCAAATCCAAATATTCAATGTCCCTGTGTTGCTTAGAAAAGTACGAAAGAACTTCGTCCATTAAATAAATCCCGGTTGCTGGCTCTTGGCTCAGATCCATGAAGGCTTTGTCATTCAAGAAATGAGGACTTCAAATCTCAGAGCCGGCACTTTAGTTGCAACTTTACAGGGAACAAATAATAATAATAACAATAACAATAATGATTATTATTATTGTTATTATTATTATTATTATTGTTGTTGTTGTTATTGTAGTAGTAATACAGAAAGAAAAGATGGCAAGGTGCAAAGCAACAGGGACTCTACAGACAGTTCCCAGGATGCTTTTCTTTCAAGAAATGAACAGATGCGAGATGCACCCATATGAAAGTGTATGCAGATACCACAGTTTTTCATTAGCTGAACACGAATATTCTTCACCTGTGACTTGGGATGCAGGGAGTAGGCTTTTGTATTGCTTCCATCCTTGAGACGCAATCTCCCATGTACTGGTCTGAAGTCTTCAAACACTTGGCAGGCAGTGCCAGCCCTTTCACTTCACAGGGAGAACAGACCGTTTGCCAAGAAAAGGATTCAGAACTGGATAAACATTAAACAAATACTTCAGGGAGCTTTATTTTGTTTGTGATACATCTTTAGATTTTGCATTTGAACTCTTTGTGGAGGATTAAACTTGTGATGTGCTTGCCCCTTCTTTTCCCTCTCCCTCCTCCCCAGTATCTCAGGTAACAGTTGTGAGCCAGGATGACAGGATCAGCTTGATGGGAAGTTACAGGAGGTTTCAGCCCTCAAGGACTTCCCCTGGAGTAAAGGGTTAGTCCCCATGGGTTGTTGAGTGACCTTCATACCCAGCAGGATGGAAGTACTACTCCCAGTCCCCAAGAAACAGCTCAGACCTGCTATTTCACTTTGTCATAGGCAAGAATTGAAGGGTCAAAAGAAAGCTGAGCCTTGCACTAACTCATGGGGAGCCTTTCTCTTTTTCCAGACACCCCCATGTGCAAATTTCACAGTATCAAAACTCCAAACTGCCCTAAAGAAAGCAGATTGTTCTGCCTACTCTATGACTGCTCACAGCGTGACCTAGCTTCCCATCTCTAAATGTGTGTGTCCCCCTTGCTCAGGTCCATGCCTACTACATTTCTTGCTCATCCATCCAAGCCTGCCTGCTCCCAAGCCTGCATTAATGCATGCCAGTGGTGTGGGCTGAGTCATTGCATGAAGTAGTTCAGGAAATATGAGCCACTGGTTAGAGAGACATAGCACAAGATCCTACGCACCCCCTGGTCTTCCAGTATGTACTTTTCATTTGCTCTCTTGCCCTAAAATGAGAGTGAAAGAGAAGGGCAAAATTCCTTAAACAACCCAGGTAGGTGTCCACACAAGGATGACTACAGTGGAGTGCTGAGGACATAGGTGTGTAGCATGGGATGGTGAGAAAGAAGAACTAAGCCCATTTGTGCCTTAAGCTGGACCAGGGATCATGGTTCAGCAGCAAAGGGAGGCACAGACATGTATAGTACTTAGCCAATACAGAAATCAACCTTTCAGGGGAAGAAAAATCATGAGTAGCTTTCCATAACAGGTATAAAACAGAGATAAAATAACAACAGTGCTACAGGATAGAAGCAGATTCAGGGGTAAGGAGTTTTCCTTCAGGAAGTAAAATTAAGTAATTGTCTGTTTCTTAATTTGCTTATTTCTCTGTTTCTTTGCCTCAGCATCAAATTTCAAACTGTTGGGTGGAAAGGTGGAGTAAACAAACATACGTTCCTAGCATCTGTGTGACAAAGCAGCAGCTGGATAGAGGAGGGACAGGAAAAGTTTTGGTTGCTGAGGGATAGGAACAATCGCTATGCTTATTAGACATCAGAGACTCCACACTGGTTCCCATACCCACGATGCAAGTCCATAGGAAGACCAGCCTTTCAAACACTTATTATTCAGGGTCCCAAGTTTTCCTGGTTTCTAAAGCAGGACCTGATTTTCTGACATGGAGGTAGTTTCTCTTCATTGTGGAATGTTAGATTAATCATAGAATCATAGAATCATAGAATGCTTTGGGTTGGAAGGGACCTTTAGAGATCATCTAGCCCAACCCCCCTGCAGTGAGCAGGGACAGCTTTAACCAGATCAGGTTGCTCAGAGCCCCATCCAACCTGACCTTGAATGTTGCCAGGGATGGGGCCTCTGCCACCTCTCTGGGCAACCTGTTCCAGTGCTTCACCACGCTCATTGTAAAAAATTTCTTTCTAATGTCTATTCTAAATCTATTCTTCTTTAGTTTAAATCCGTTATTCAAGATGGTTGGACTGGATGATCTTAAAGGTCTTTTCCAACTTAAATGATTCTATGATTCTATGATATTCAGGGGCCTTGTACCAGTTGTGTCCAAAAGAACACAGCTGCCTGTGGGGCTGTTTGTTATTCTCATCACATTTGCAAAAAGCCCAGGCAGCAGTAGGGGAAAGATGGACATGAATAGAGAGTGTGGGAAAGGGGGAAAATAGAAGTACTAATGCATTTTCAGCTGGTGGGATTTTTTTGTAGATGTTCTGTTCTCTCTCACCTTGATGCCTCATTTCACCTGCTTGCCGCCACAGGCGATTGGACAGCGTGGTTGTGCTCCGCAGGAAACAATGAACAAGAAATTACAATAACAAAGTACGTCAGCAGCTTCCAGGCTCTGATCAGCTGTAGGATCTTTGGCAGCTGCTAACACTCCCATCTACACAGGAAGAAGAAGGAGATGCCGTACAAAAGGTGCTCCTCTTACTGCCCTTGACCGGTGAAAGAGTTAGAAACCAGTAATAGCTAGGCTTGTTTATCTTGGGATGTGCCCTATCTCGTTCAATTTTTAAAGCTCCCTATGTTCTTTGGCTGAGCATGAAACAGGAGGATTGTGCAGGCAGTGTGTGTGCTGCTCTGGAGGGATTTAAGTGAGAAGGAAATTGTGGCATCTGGAGCCCAGCTGAATGCTTGCGATGAGTCTTACATGCCCCATTCTGGAGTTCAGTTACTCTTGAAGACAGCAGCGTCCTGACATCCCTGTGTCACTCAGGAAAAAAAGCTAGCATCCTTCTGGAGGCAAAGCTCTGACACCAACAAAGCACCAGGACACCCAGTTCTGAGCTAGGGTGATTCAGTATAGCTCCAGGGAGTGATTAGGTCCTGTCTATTTACATCTGCTACACACCTGGTTCCTCCATCTTTAGGTATTTTTCTGTTCTAAGAAATGGGAGATGAATAAGCTAGGATCTATCTCATGTCATTATGGTGATTAGTATTTTCTGCACCAGCCATCTTAAGCTTCACAAGTGATGGAGCAATGGTACCTCCCTCCATGGGAGGCCAGCCTTCCACCTCTGCTTTGATTTCCTGCCACAACCCACCTCCTCTTGATAATCATTATTAGCAAGGGATAACTCACTTTGGAGGCAATGGATTTTTGGTATGTGAGAAGTCAGTCTTACAAGATCAGGCTGCTTCTGAGATTTCTAACTGGCTTCTTTCCACTCTCTGGAAATCCTTAGTCTTTCCTAAAGTGGGTTGTCTTTCAGACAACAAACTCATCGTGATCCCAAGAGATAACTCGGTACTGTTGGGCAATAGAGCATCTCTGGCTGTTGTTCAAAAGGGGTCACCACAAATGTTCAGACCTTTAGCATCTCCTGGCACTAATTACTCCCATGGACATGCAGAATCTTTCTAGCTGTGGCTAGAAGACCATGCTAACTTGCAATTTACCTGTCTCAGGAAGAAAAATGAAAATAAAATCAAAGAGAGACCGAGGAGAGCATAGGTGTCAATGCTGCCATAAGTACATACTACCTCCCAGAGGGCTTTGGAGCCTGCCCACTCCCATGGCACCAAGGGTCTGTGTTAGATGATTGGAACCTGGGACTTAGTTTTGATTGTAGAAGTGTGTTAAAGTGACAGCAGGAATACCTCTAATCACTCATTTGAGCTCTTTAAGACTCTGTAGAGATGGATTAGAAGAAGGACCCTTATAATGAACAGGAAGCTATATCCCACTGGGGCAAACTGACACAGTTAGTATCATGTGGAGGATCACATTTTAGATATGTTAGTTTTGATCTCTGTAGGAAGTTTGTAAAATCAAACCCGCAGGAACCATAATTCATCTGCAAAGGTAAAATGAACATCTCTGTTGCCTAACATAAAATCTGAACTAACTCCCATTGGGAATCTTTCTGTTGCTTTTGAAGAGGTTCAGAGCAAGCTGTCATTTAACTTTGTATTAATTCAGAAATGGTGCTCTTTGGGCCCAATCCTGCTGCTTTTCCTCAGACAAGTCTCCCATTCAGGTTATCGGGCCTTTTTGTCATCATTTCCAAAGCAATGGAATAACAGGTATAAGAGAAGAACAACATCTTGGCACCCTGATCTGGAAGGAGGAAAGGTACTGTATTTACATATTTTCATGACATCAAAACCTGGCCCCAGGCTCACTTGAGTCAACAGAAAGATTCCTGTTTATTCCAATGGGCTCTGAGTCAAACTCTAAGGATGACTTTAATCATACTTGATATTAGCTGTCTAAAACCTGGTCAACTTAAATCCAGGGTGAACAGCTGGACTTCTATAAAAGCATCTGCAAAGATGGGCACTTCTGGGACAATTCTTCTGATCTATCTTGAACACGTACCATCAAGTGGGATAAAATACCTAGCCCTTCTCCACTGGCTATAGAAAGAGTGTAACTATCTTAGTCTAAGTACCTAACTTTTAGATGGACTAAATCTGATTAGATCAATACTACCTAAATTGTTGTATGTGGCCCTTGACAGCACAGCAGAAAGCCCATCGACATCCAAAGAGATCTTTGACAGGAGAAGAACTAATAAATGCAGAATTCGATCCTTTATTATTTCTTTTTCTTTAGAAAGAGCATTGCTATTTCTGCAGCTCTAACCACAGCCTTGGTTTAATAAGACATGCTAATGTGTTATGACTTCTGGGAGCTCCAGAGTGAACCCATGTTGATAACAGGCTTAGCCTCAGAAATGATAAATCACAAGGGGGAGAAGAGATATGGAAATTCTTTTCAGCCCTTGCAAATGAAAAGAAGATGTGATTGTAGAATATGTTTGGGATGTATGAGTGGGGTTCCTGTAATCAATCATCCTAAATAAACCATTTTACTTAGCATCTGTTTGAAGGCAGAGAGTCAGGCTAGGTATATGTTTTCTCCCTGTAAAAACTCTTACAGAGTCTTATATCTGAATTTCTCTATCTTAAGTATTTTATATGAACCCTCATTTTATAACATGTGAGTCACTGGCAGACTTCAGAGAGGCTTTAGGCATGATATCCAAACCAAAAAATAATACTAGTTACATTTTACTGATTGAGCAAACAGACTTGCTCAAAAGCAAGCAAGACATGTATGGCAAAACAACACAAATAAAATCGAGCACTCTTATATCCTAGCTAGCATCCTAGACACAGAAGCAGCTTCCCTGTACTGGCTCCCTAGATGGCTTTTCTTATCCTCATAAACTACATTGAGTGTCCTACTTCAGGATGTTTTTTGAAAGGAAATTCCTCAATTTGGTAAACTTATCCTAAGACTGTAGGGTGATTATTGGTGTTTTACTTTGAGTTAATGTCTTTCAGTAAATAATCAGCCAAGCAAAACAACCCCAACAACAACAAAATCCAGTAACACAAATAACGTTGATTCTATAGTCCCAGAATCACAGGGTAGGAACAGGCTGCTAGAGTTTGTCTTGTCCCTGTCCCTGTGACAAGGCAAAAGTAGTCACACTTGTGTCATTTCTGATGTTTGACAAACACAGTCATAGCTCTCCTGCAAGTGACATCCCATGCTTCCCCCACATTCCAGCCTCTCAATCCTTCCTATGAGAAAGAAAAAAATTCCCTTATGGGAATGTTGGGGTTTTAGCCACCCCATAAGAACATGGAGAATAATATATCACCTTCCTTTTTGTAGCAACCTTATCTACGTGCAAAAATGACTATCATGCTGTGTTCCCTTTCACTTCTGGAAGACAACCAGACACAGCGTGCTCAGTCTTTACTTGTAAGATAGGCTTTAGTAGACCTCTAGCCAGTCTCATTGCTCTCCTCTGGATTATCTTCAAGCTGGACACCTTTCTTGGATGCAGACAGTCCTCCAGCTGAGGTCTCACCATAGCTAACTGCAACAGAGGATTGCTTTGTGTCTTATCAGCCTCATGCTTCCTTACATAGACTGGCGTAATGTTTGGAGAGTCATATTCAGGTTCTGATAGACTGTAAACCCCAGGGCCCTGCCTGGAGAAATTCTGCTTTGCTAATTTTCCCCTTGCACTTGTGCATTTAAGTATTACAGTGCTGTACCTTGCACTTCTTCCTACTAGCTTGCAGTACGTCCTTCTCAGACCGCATATCCCTCATGTCAAACTCATTTAAAACTTCTGTTCTGTGCTTTTATGCATTGTCAGCCCTGTCAGTCTCACTTGTGTATTAAACTACTGGACTCCATTCCCTCATCCAGATCAGTGATGAAATCATAGAGCAGAACTGCAGCTAGGACCATTTTCCACAGAATCCATTTCCTTGAATCCTCCTGCTTCAGGACAGACAGCCACTCAGGAGGTAAGTTAGATACCCATTGGCATTACATCTAAATTGTTTTCATGCTTCCTAGTTTGCTTCCAAGAACATTGCATGAAAAAATTATTAAAAACCTTATTGACATCAGGGTATACCACATCTGCTATGCATTTTTTATCTACAAGGCCTGTTGTCCCACCATAGAGGAAAGTTAGACTGACTTTCAAATGATTGGTGCGTGACAAATTCCGTGATGGGTGTTACTGATTTCCCTGCTTGCCTCTAAGCGATTTTGAATTGTCAAATAGACTGGATGTGTCCCTTGGACATGTAAGGAGGACTGCCCATATCATAACTGATATTTTTTCCCCCCCCGTCAATGGGTCTAACTGCCATCTCACCTTATTTCAGCTTCCAATTGGATACACAGGTATAGATGATGCACAAATGATCAGGATCAGGCCCAGGATGCCTGTGGTGGGAAGAGCTGCCTCACTTCCCTTGCATTTTATGAAGTGCTGAGCCTGATACAACAACATTCCTCCTTCATTGCTCTGCACAACTGAGTCCCCCCCTTTTTTTTTTCTTTTTTCTCCTCTTCTTGTTCATTAATGGTGCAAACACTTTCTTTTAATTTGTATAATATACATATGAGGAATATATAGGTGTATATTCCTTGTAATTCCTGCCATGCACAGTAATGTCATAAAGACTCACCAGTCATCTTTATTTTGTGCCAAGGAGTCTTTGTTCATCTACAGGTAAATGCATGGAAAGCTCTTACAGTTGTTTTGTAGAGTGTCTGGTTTTTTCCTCTGCACATTCTCTCCCTGAGGTATCATCAGTTTCTGGCAAGCTTCAGCCTTCTTTATTTGCTTTTAAGTCCTGGGCAGAATCTGTAAGAGCCTGGAAAATTCAGTTTTACTAAAGGGCTGATGTAGGGTCACTCTAAGCAGTTTGCACTTTCTGACAGAAGTGCCTCACCATCCAAGGGTAAGCATGAATGCAATGGCAATGTCTCGATGTGATTTTGGTTGTGATGATGTTCCCCCAGATTTTGGAGCACCTCTGTTGATTACAAGTTGCTAAATGAAGCTGTATGTGTGCTCATTTAGTTTTCTTCCCCATTCAAGTTCATTTACTGTCCTAGCTGTAACTTCAAACCCCGTAACTTCACAGTTCACAGCCCTACCCCCAGGCTATTTTATTTGCTGTGTTTGTTCACATTTAGCACAATCCCTACACTCAGCTACACATCAGGAGTATGAAGACATTCAGGCAGATATTCTTATTAATAGGCACCCAGGGCCTGATTCTGCTCAGTCCTGAGACACCAAAAGTCATCACACCAGTGGAAAGGAGGAGTGAAAAGCTGCCAGGAAGCTCCACAAGATGTTGCTGATGAGTCCAAACTTCTCCTACATGCAGCTTTGAAGGTGACTTTTTGCTCTCCATGTTTCACTCAATACATCCCCTTTCCCCGGCCATGTGATGCTGTTGTGGACACAACACAGACCCCCATCCCCTCATTCTTCCAGACTGACTGCTGCCCTGCTTGCGTCTGCTTACGAATAGCGAATGTCTAACTGCTACTTTGCAAGTACAAGCGTTTCCATGTGTCATTGATATTTTCTCATTGCAAAGCATCTGTAAAACCAGCCCTGTGAATTACACAAAACGGGCCAGAATTTATCACAAAACCTGATTAAAGGAGTTGCATGAAAGAAGAGCATATATTGTATGCAAACAGGAAAAGTAGCTTCCCATTCAGTCTTCATACTGAAGAGAGATTATTGTCTGACATTTCTGCAGTCTCCTCCTCTCTTTTGTGCAGCAAAAAGGGCAATATAAACATATTCTGGAAATATTTATTATTTTTCAAGGGAATCAAAGTTTTCCTAGATTTCAAGTCCAACCAGAACTGTCTCCAAATTAGTATTGAACAACAAGAGATTCATCAATGAAACAGAAGGGTGGTAAATTTAAAACATTCATGATTTTCATGTATACAAAAGCTCGTGGAACTGAGTGCGAAAGATGTGAGTGAGCAAGATTCAGGTAAGAAACAGATTTGTGAGAACAGAAGAAGCTCTTCAGCATCCAACCCTCTCCACAATCTTGAAAGAGATTCATTCAAGGGCACAAACCAGCTTCTCACTTACAGGGAGCTGTGAGACTCCCTCCCCTGTGGTGGCTTGTTCCATAGACATCTCTGAGGGTTTGCTACCCCACTCCTACTGATGATGTCCTTCCCTGGGACCATGAGAGGCCCTGGTCTTGGTGTGGGGTCCAGAGGAAGGACACTGCAATGCCCTGACATGAGCAGGGCTCTGCTTTGCCACGCGTGCTCCACGTGCCTCTTCCTCCCCAGCCCTGAGAGCTTGAAATGGGGAGTTACCCCCAGCAGAAATCCCTCTATGCAAGCTCCAGAGCAGATGGATGCTCTGATACAGAAGTCAGATTTTCTTTGTTGGCAGGCCTTGGCATCTCCCTTTTTTCTATGAAGTGAAGCTGACTCTTTCCCTCAGCGAGATCACGGAAACCCACCCCTTTGCCAAGTCGGGGCTCACCCCTGCAGTGGGTGGCAGGGCTAGCAGCTTCGTTGTGTTCAGTCTCACTGGTGCTGCATAATAGAGAGCTGAAAAGCTCCACAGGGGGCCCAGCCACGCACTGCAGAGGCTTCAGCTGCACACTTTATAGAGTAAAGCTACTGCACAGAGGCAGTTCCTCCCAACAGCTTCAAATTAGGGTCAGGTTTATGTTACATCTCCTTCTCTTTCACTCCTAAGACTATGGTCACTTTAGCAGGAAGAGCTTTCTCATTGCCCTCTCACTGAGACATGAGGCTACTGAGATGTCCCCCCCAGGCTGCTTCTCTTCTGCAGGCTCTGTGCACCACTTTGGGAGCTGCCAGGGGACGATGGCAATTCTGGGGATGGGTTGCTCTAGCTTATGTCAGGTGCGATAAGACACAACCAATCCAGGAGTGGCAAAAGGTAGGAAAATATAGGCTAGCTTCCTTCCTTTACATTGTACAGTTTATGTAAATGTTTCTTGGACTCAGTCTGGGCATTGGTTTTAAAGGTCTGCCAAGCATTCATTGACATCCCTCACAGACTGTTTGAGGGGTAAATCTTCAGTGTCTTCCCTATCTGTGATTTTTTTTCACATTTATGCTAATAACTTAATCTATCTGCTGTATTTACAAGGCATCTATCACCTCAGTATCTAAGTGTTACTACTAAATTACCCACTGTACAAGGCAAGTACAGGGACAAATTGAGTACTGGATCCCCAGCAAACAGTCTACGACATCTACTGGGCTGTTTCTGGTTTTGTTTCACTGTGCACATCACTGGCAAGCATTAAAAGCTGACATGAAGTGAGAGGGGAGAGGAAGCCAGGACCCTGCTGGGCAGGTTGATGGAGCGGGAGGGAGCTGCAGCCTGGTTCCCATGAACTCGCACCCCAGCTCCTCCAGCACCACCAACCTTGGCTCCCCCCATGGCCCTCCAGCACCCTGGCTGGTGGCTGTACACCTAATAAGCCACTGCGTTCAGTGGGTTTGGGGGAAGGGACAGAAAAGATCTCACTGCTTAAAATCACTTGTTTCTCAAAACAAATAATGCCAATCTCAAGACTGTATTTGTTTAGCAGTCTTGTTCAAGCAATACCACAGCAGAAAGTGTTCGTTTATGTGTAAATGCATGTGTGCTTACATGTGAAACTATCAGCTTTGCTTTGGCAGCACTAGCTAGAGCTTGCCCAGCCCCACTTTTCCAAATACTAAGACAATAAATAGGTGGAAAAAAGGAACTAATTCCAGAAAGTAATGCCCAATCCAGCTCCTCAGGAGGAAAACTGTGCCTCAGAAACAGTCTCCAGAATTTCTTCATAAGCCCTTGTCCCACTGGAGTGCGAGTGCTGTAGACTCCAGTAGTGGCAAGGTTTCAGCTGAACTGTTTTTTTTGCCTTAAATAATCTTGGCTGTCAGATGTAAGTTTTTCAAGAAGCTATTTCTAGGTGACTAAGCCCAGTCCTGGGTCTGCTTCTAAGCTTTGCTTTGAGACTCCTTACAGGCGGAGTAGAATGGAAAAAAATCTCTACTGGCTATCAGAATCACCACTAATTTGGTCACAGTTTCTGGGACTAGGTCAGATCTGTAGCCTATTAAAAGGATGATGAAGAAACTGATGCACCCACGAGCTGTGCATCTGCAGCCAGGCCAGATTCAATGCCCCTTCAAGGCAATGTGCCTTACTCATGTTCAGTGGTCACTTGTGGGACTTCTGTGGGATTTCTGGACACCACCTGCAGTTCGAATTATGAGAAATCCAGAATTTTGATAGCCTACAGTTTAAGGTGTGTAGGGGTTTTGTGGGGAAGAGGAATACATCGTAGTTAAAGCAATAGGCCACTGCCCTGCTCAGTATACCCAGCAGAAGAAAGAAGAAGGGTGGCTTGATTTTTATATCTTAAATAAATAAACCGTTCTGATCCTTCAGGCAGAGTCTACAATTCTGCAACGTATCCTTGTGAGCTGTTGTTTTACTGTAAATATCCTTTGCTATATTAAATCATACATCACTACCCAGTGTAGCTAATTTTCCATTCACATTGACACTTGTGGGCAATATCCTCATGCCCTGATGTCCCATAAAGCACCCAAGCAGCATCCCTCAGTCATGTCTCATTTGCATACTCCCAGATGCTCTGGGTGAGCATCTTAGTGAAAGAAAGGAAAATGAAATATTTACTTTTTGTTTTAACATGCCAGTGGTGAAAAGATATTGATGTGCTGAGGATGGGACATTAAAATCAAAATTATGTTGGAAATAAAAAGCAAGGCATAAATTAGCACTGTTTGCTTCATCTATGTTTTAACAGAGTTAGCATTACCCCAGTGCCATATAACATGCCAAGGATATTTGGGGAAATCTGCAGCACTGTATTTCAAGAAAGCATCTGAGCCAAGATGACATTACTAAAGGCCACAGCAGAATTAATGAATGGCCACCAAAAAGCCTTTGCCAAGGGCTGACTGTGAAGATGCCATGTGAGAAAGCGGAGAGGAAAGGAGAAAAGCAGTTCCTGACAGTCTGTCAAGACAAAAGGATAAAGACCAGCAAGAGAGGAAATGTGATTCATGCTTCTCTTCTGGTGACATCCTTCAGCTGCTCATTTTCTCTGTAACACACTATTTTACTGTTTGCATTGTTTCCAAGGGATACATGCCACCATCTTGCAGACCTTGCACTTGGTTTGACACAAAGATGCTCAAGGCTTTGTGTTGTCTGCATTCATCCTAAATTGTAAACTGGAGGGGATTATCCACATTCTTGGTTAATCATTCAGTCCAATTGAACAAGGCTGTAGCACATAAGACAGCAATAATACCAGAGGAGTTAATGACACAGTCTGTCTTCCAGCTATTCTTCTTTAACCATGGTCTAAATCAGCTGCCACTGAGGGCATCATCCTTACTTAACTCTCAGAAACATTGGGACAAAGAGGTGAAAGAAATCTCTTGTGTCATCAAATCCAGTTCTCTGCCATCTCAAGCAATCACATATATAACCCTGATCTGAAACACATCAAACACCAACTTATAGGCAGCTTGATTTCTGTCCCCTTTCCATTATTTGAAGAGTTAGTCCACTTATTCTTATAATACTTCTTTTAGTGTTTGGTCCACCTGTGACATTTTATATCCAAGAACTACTGTGCTACTAGCGTTGCTTAACCTAAATAGCTTTTCGCTCTCCTGTATTTTTATACCTTTCCCATTTTACTCTGAGAATGCAATCGCATTTACTTTCTGGTTCACTGAATTCCCTCAATCCTCAATCCCTAGGAGGAAATATAATGGACATAACTGAAACAGTAATTTTTATTTCTTTAAAAAACATACATGTCTCCATGGGGAAGACTGAAAAGTCTCCATTTCATAGTTCTCCTTTCAAGATAATGAAGGTGATATACTGCCAGGGAGGGATAAGGAAATGTGCTGGAAGTCTACAGTTCATACAAGGGCTTAGACACCCGCTGTAGTACAGACCACACACACACACAGTAAAAAACCATCTGTGCCCAAACCTCAACATACAATGGCAAGAAAACGGGAAGAAGTGAAGAAACCCCACCCAAAATCAAATAATTCATGAAGCATAAGTTGGCATGGAAACATTCATGCTTACTATGATAGACAGAGGAACAAGACCTGATTGAAGAGCACTCATTTCTACAGATGCGCTCTTTGAAGTTAAAGAGGAGCTGCTGAAGTTAATGGACCTACTCGCACATGTAAAGACTACTGGATGAGACCATCAATTTTCTACAGGTCACTGGGACCAGACACAAATTCAGAGGGAATGAGAGAGCAAAGAAGTAGAGCTATTAGCACAAAGCCTGTCACTTTTTTCATTAAAATCAGAACTCATGCCAGAGGGCTGAAAAGTGGCCAGTGCTGTATCCATCTTTAAATAAAGGTGTGAAAGGAGATGAAGGAATTACAGGCTGGCAAGCCTTACTTCAATTGAAGAAAAGATAAGAGAAAAACCATTGAAGGCAGAGTTACAATGCCCCCAGATGCTTGGGACAAACCAGCATGGAGGCTGTCATGGTAAATCGTAGTGCTTCTCAATCTATTTTAATGCATTTCAAAATGTTAACAAAAATAATGGATACCTCTGAACAAGCAGAGGCGATTTATTTAGGTTTTCAAAAGATTTTTTGAGAAAAGCCCTCACAAGGAGCTATTAAGGAAAGCTTAGTGGGTTACCTTGAGGTAAGAGGTAAAAGTTCTTTCATGGACTGAAAACAAGCTATGACATAAAAATCAAAGAGCTGTAATAAAAAGTCCAGTTCTCAGCATGAAAAGAGGTTAATAGTGGGAGGTGCTCCAGGGACTACTCCTAGGACAAGTATTGTTACAGATATGTATTAAGAGCCTGAGGATGGGGTGGTATAGTGAAAAAGGGCAACATTTGTTCAAAGAACAAAATTTCCCCCTCCCCCATTTTCTTCTTAGGTCACTTAGGTCTGGAGAAGATGACAAGAAATTAATTTAAGACAAACCTCAGAGAAGGGTGTAAGTGGGCCATACAATGGCAAATAAAATCCTACTGAGGCCATTGCATGAATAACATGCTTTGGAAGAACAATTGAAACTATTCATATACAAATGAATCCTATCCTCTAGGGGGCAGAAGATGTAGGCTACTGTGGGTAGCTCAGTAGAAGATATGTGTTCAGTGCACAGTGATCATTGAAGACCTGAATGAAATGTAAAGCTGGTTTGAGAGATATTATATTTCCTCCCTTGTTTTCTACCAATAGCTGCATGTTTTTGCCCTGGAAAACATGATAATTTGGGAGCAGCAACTTAAGGAAAGCATTGCAGAAATAGATAGGGGCCAAAGGAGGTAAGGAAAAGAATGAGAAATTCTGCAGATAAGGGAGGCTTTCTTGTCACACATAGGAAAAATGTCAATACCAGAGTGTCACCATCTTGCAGGGGTATCTAGGTGGTAGAAGTGCAAGAGGAAGAAAAGGTAAAGAACTGAAGAGTGGTCTTGTTTTTCTTATTTTGTTTATGCTGAAGCAAATATGCTGAAATCCCAGAGAAGCCAGTTGAACTGTGTGTGAGTACCTGGAGTTCAACAACCAAGAATAAAAGATATCCAGGTCAATCAGCTGTTCTGTTTGCTCTTAAATGGAGAAAAGGATCACTTGAGCAAATTAAGAAGAAAACAGAGTAAATAAGAGGAAACAATTTCTCTCTTTAAATGTAACTAACGTGTGCTATTTCCAGCTGCTTGTTTGTTTTGAGGCAAATAACAAAAAGATTTTCCTGGATTTCTCTGAGGAAGAAAGCATGGGCAGTAACGACAACCTTAAACCTCAGAAGAGTGTCTTAAATAAAGTAATTTCTCATTGTGTTAGTTCTGTACCCACAGCAAGGAAATGGGGCAATACTTTCCTTAAAGAGGACACATCTAAGTCTGAAGACTTACAATAGAGGGGAAACTGGGAAGGAAATTGCCCAGGTGATTCGAAGAGATGAAGTACCTTGAGCAGCACTTCTGTACACAGCCAAAATTGTCCCGTAGCTAGTGCAGTGGGCCGAGACCCATATAACCTCACCAGTTTCTGACTCTGATCCTAACTTCCCCTATATGCTTCAGACCACCACTTTAACATTAGGTATTGTCAGGAGGGATATATATCCATGAAGGAGTACTTGTTAAGTGAGCTGTTAAGTGAGCTGTTAAGTGAGCTATTAGAATTAACTTACCAGTCAAGTGATTTAAGGTCTTCTTCCAAAGCCTATAGGAGACACTGGTATGCCAGGTGCCCAACACAGTTAGAAAACAGATCTTGGAGATTATTTTAAGCTTCCAAGCTTATGCTGGAGGAAGCACAAATCAATTAATCCAATTCTGATCTCTCATGGACTCAAAACAGGTATGAGAGGAGGATTACACAAGCAAAAAAGCTATGAGAATCAGACCAAATATATGAAATATGCATCAGTCACCATGGCAGACTCCCTTCTGTTTATCACATGCGCTGTCAGGGCATAGTATATTGATTGTAGGTACTAGTGCATTATGCTTGCTAAAATTATAAATACGCAAGAGGACCCATGTAATTTTTTCTATTTTTGTGAGGGGTGCAAATCCATTTGAATTCTCATGTGAACAGGTCTGATGGGATATAGCCCTTTGCTTATATAAAGGGGGGATGCTTTATGACTCGCACCAAAACCTGGACCTGGGGACTGTTACTTTATTTCTGCTGTGGCAGGGATGTGTCTGTGCAATCTGAAATGCTGTCAGTTGAATTCCAGGTGACAGCCTGTTCTCTCCAGCATCAGATACCAGAGATACTAAAAAGCTTAGCCAAAATTTGGGATTGCTACACAGGAGTTACAATGAAGTAAGATACTAATCCCAAACCGGCACTACTTCCATAAGGTTATCTCAGCGCTAGGAGAACCTGAACACAAAGCAGGCTTGGGCCGGACACGAAAACACATCAGCAGGCATCTAGATTTTGATGTAGCTTGCCAGAACATAAACACACCCCATAGGCACAGATTACGGCACTATTGGCATCTGATTTGGCGCAGGTGGAGTGGATCCCTGTGAAAAAAATCTTGACAGGGATGCCTATGGGAAAGAGGTGATATCGAATGCCTCGGAGCACATCACTGCCAGGGTTATTTGCATAGCCCTTCTCCATTGCCTTGCTGGTTCCCCCACCTCCTTGTCCCTCCTCCCCCTCCAGAGTTTCAGTCTGCCATGGGAAAAGTCTTAAGAGCTCTGTTTGGCAGGATGACCCATGCCTGACAGCTGCTATCAAAGTCAGACATTTCTTGTATTTTCTTGTGTGTAGGGGGAGAGGAAAGAATCAGCAGGGAAATGTCAGCAGCTACTTCTAGCTTTGCTTATGTTAGCTGTATCTCACCATGATAAGCAGGTGGACTAGGGGGTAAAAAAGCCTCTCATTCTCAAAGTTAACATCCTTGTCTCTTTCCCACCGCACCCTCTTCTGCGAGTTTATTGCTGTCAAAGTTTGACACAGTCCTTTCTGCAAGCAGCCAAGCTAGCTCTTCCCAAGGGCAGCATCTTCCTCAAGGGTACACACTGTACTATGGGCAGGGACTCAGGAGCTCTCTGAAGGAGAGCCTGGATCAGAGAGAATTTCTCTCTCTCCAACTTCTTCCACAAAAACCCCCAAGCTTTTTAAAAATATTAAAGGTTGGATTCTTAGCCCCTTACTCATAATGAGTAATACTTTATTCAATGTGATTGCACACAGGTCAACGGGATTACTCATGAAAGAAATGCTACTGACTGTAAGTGTAGATATCCCAATACAATTTATTAATTTTGCTTTACAGAATCTTTGTGAGGCTTAACAGATGGGATTATTGACATTAGAAGTTCATGTGATTGGCTCAAGGTCAGAAAGTGACAGGGCTGGGAACTTAGCCAAAGCCTTGATTTTCTTTTCTCTCATTTCAGTCATGAGATCAAAGATTTAAAATATAGAAACCAGCAGCACCAGCAACTCAGGAACTCTTCAGTTTGCAAAAAGGAACTGTCAATTTGAAGGAACAGCCCCTCACATGCCAATGGAGGCAACCAATCTGAGGATGTGGAGGAAGTGGAGAAAAGATAAATATATTGAGGAGTTGGAAAGAGGGAGGAAAGTAAGTCAGGTGATGATTTTTTTCCTTTTTTCAACACCAACACTTCAAAAAAGGCTGAGATCATGCTTGGGATGATCATCAGGTTACTGCATTCTTTTGTTTGTTTGCTTAAAAACTATATTTTAGAACAAATGTTTTTTAAAGCTTCTGAAGGAGCTGAAGATAGAATCCTCTTTGCTCTTATCAGGAGACATCACACTATCATGTTTGACCCTTTTAGACTGAAAAGAAACTCCCTGAAGGGGCAAACCCCTATTTGAGTCTGTCTGGGCAATCTTCCTATTGTGGAGGTCTGCACAAGTCTAAGACTCCCTTACAATCGTGCACAGAGGCTTCCTATGATATCTTTTGGTTCAAGAAGGCAGCATTTTCTCATGCTCACTCCTCCCTCATCTCTCACCTTTCCCTCTTCATTTCTTGCTTCTAACAGGATAAAAATCTAATCTCTCAAACAGCACATTTCTTTCCACCCCTTGAAGGCTTTCTTGCACACACATTGATACTCCAGCTGTCACTTACATTCTGCAATGTCTCCATCCTAAATGTTTTTGAAACTCTATGGCACCTGCTCAAACCCATCCACTTCTGGGGGAAGCAGTCAAATAATTATCACGATTTTTCGAATGACCTATTTGTAGCTGATGAGGCAAAGCAAACAGAGTAGGGATGATGTCCATGAGCCCTTGAAGGAGCCATGACTGCAGGATTTGCCCCTAGCTGAATCACCCATTCATCTCTAATTCACCAGTCTTCTGGTAAGACCTTCATCCTCTCCATGCAAGACCTGAAAGATACCCTGCTTCCGTCATGTGCCAGGCTTTACTCTTGCCTCTGGTGGCATGAGGACCAGGCTGTCATTTCACTAAGCGGCAGTGAACAGAAGGATCCGAATGTAGCTCAGAGAAATCCTCAATCTGGCATTAATCACCTGCTTGGAGCTGCCGGCAGGCAGTGACATTTTCTGAGTGGCACACAACCAGACATCTGCTGAACAATCCAGCAGCTCGATCCAAGGGGAGGTGGCTGCCTTCTTGTCTCCTCCCTGTAGGAAATGAAAGGTCATGGCAGTCCCAGGAAAGCAGGGAAAGAAAGGTTATCCGTGGAGTCAGAGTCCCTGGGCAGCGAGGGGTCATTTCATGGAGAGCCCAGAACATTTGTGTACACCGCTCACTGTGCATGGATGTAAATCAATGTCACCTCTGAAGTTGTTGGGAGAATCAGATTTAGATAAAGAAATTAAGAAAAGTGAATAGCTTTCCTATGGGAAGCAAATGGGGGAAATCACTCAGACCAAGACCGTTGAGACCATAGTGTTTATGAGACTCTTTAGGGAGCTTCAGCTGCATCATGGCTGTCTGGGATGGGCTGGGGAGAAAATTCACCCAGAGCAGGTAACACCATTCCTGTGCTTCTTGCGATGGATTCTGAAATGACCTCTCCACTGTACTGTCAAATGCAAAATATGAACCTAATCGAACTCTGGATCTGAGCCAGCACAAGTAATTTACCTGTTTCTGAGGCTGCACTGCAAAATACATTTCTCTGAAATATAACACTGATCAAAAATAAAATAAGAATAGGCAGACAGATTTTCTATTGGAAAATGCTGATTTATTGAAACCAAGATGTTTAATAGGGATACATTGATTTTTTAAAAAATTTTGAGGACTTTCAGTAAAAGTTACAAGATACAATGGTGGGACAAAACAAGAAGCCAAATTTAACTCCTTAGTATCATTTAAGCTGAGCTTGAAGAATAATATCTAAATTGTAGGTTTGAAAGAGGTCTGAAAAATGTTGATTTTTCATTTCCAAATCCAGATTACTGCAACTTACTTTCACACTGGTAAACTTGTGATCACATCAACATTTAGCACTTCTGTAGTATCTTCAGCTGAAGACATAGAAGGCTTCTTACCCAGGAAAAAACCCTACAAAACAGCATTATAAATGCTGTTTGCCAGGGCTGGTTGAAAGGCCTCTGTTGCTTTGGAGGTGCTGGTGCTATGCAGGTTCCTTAAGACAACAGTGGCATGTAATGACATGAAGCCTTTCCATCCTTGGGCTTTTCCCAAAATCAATATGGTATGTCAGCTCACCTGACACCCTAAAGAAGACTTTTCTATGTCTGCTCCTGTTTTTTTATCATCCAACATTAGTTTTGATTTTTAAGGGACATTCTTGTTGATTTTTTTTTTTTAATCACTTTCACATACAGATAAAGATCATGCCAAATGTCAGCCCTAGCCAAAGAAAACGTTTTTATTGGCAGGGTTTGTGGATTTCTATCACTCTTGCTCTGTTGAACTGATGAGATTAGATAGGATAGGGCCAAGATTTCTCTTGGCTGTAGTACTTTCAAATCATTCAGTGCACCGCTGGGAAAGGGAGCATAAGGGACAGGATGCAGACCGTGCCAGATGAAAGCTGTTGCCTGTAGAATGGCCTGAGATGGCTTTAATGAAAAGCAGCAATGTCCCACATGCTGGGTGCAACGCTAACAACCTCTCGAAAAAGACTTTATTTAAAGCATTCCTGCCTTCCTCAAGGGGCTTTGCAAAATGTATACTCTGGACAGTGAAGCAAAGGAGGGTTTCTTTATGTACAGCCATCTTCAAGGGGCAGAAGAGGGATGATGGTCCAATAGCTGGTAGTGATGCCGCGTTGGGCAGTTGGGCACAAAAGGAAGAGTGACAAATGTCTTTATCCATTGCAAATTGCATGAGAAGTTTGGGGACCTGGAAGGTTATAACACAAGTTAAAATTTGGCTGGTACAACAGCATTACTAGTGCCTGTTCTTGGGAGCAGTGCAAGCATTTCCTTGGTAGTTACAGCTGGTCAAGACTTTGATGTGCTCTCTCATTCCAAAAAGGGCAAATGGAGAAGTCAGGTGACATTTAAAGCAAGATGAACCATAAACACATGAGAACGAAACCTCACATTCCCACCCAGGAGAAATATATGAATAAATAGGTGTATGTATGTAAAAATATATATATATATATATATGAATCAGTGAGGTGAAAACCTTGGATAGATTTCAGACTCCTGGCTGCTTTCCAACAACACTTTAGAAATACAGTACTAAATTTACATTGGTTTCAGTAATGCAAGCCTAGAATTTCCCCCTGGAGATCCCATCTGCTCCTCACTTACATGAATCCCCCAAACTGGGGAACAGCAGGGCAGACATCATATTAAATCACTGATTTTATCATACCCATTCAGTTTTTTCCCTGGATCTGATGATCTGCCAGGGCAGAAAGCTGCATCATTTGCTTCATCAAAATGTACAACGTGGCATGCAGTAATCCAGGCAGCAGTGAGGTGCTAGGCTCAGTGCCTGGTTGCTGGAGGATGCAACCCTTGTAAACACTTAAATGCTGAGTTCCTGGGAGCTGACACACTGGGGTCTCTCCATGATAGCCGGGCATTGGCAAATTAACTATTTGGACTAGCTGGGAATAGGAGAGGAAGTAGCTCAGAAGTTTTAATGGAAGTTAGCAGAGTGATAATAAACTCATGAAACAGAAGAGAGTTGGGCATGACACATGGACAGCCTTTCACAAAAACTGGAGAAACAGAGGGGACCAAGGTGACATGAGTTGTATGAGGCTTAGGTGACAGGAGCTCATTCATGCCCCACACAGTTTCTTACACTCTTTCTAAACAATTATACATTTTTTTCCCTGATTATTACAAGGGATCCAAAAACATTTTCTAAACACAGGGTGCATTTAAGCTGCCATTAAAATACCACATAGCTGGCATCATGCACAGCTAGAAGAAAAGAAGAAAGGATCATAAAATCATTTTCTGTGCCTGCCCTGGTGAGGAGACCACAGCAGGGCAGGGATGCATGGGGTGGTGGAAACAGAAGCTACTGTGCCTTCATTTTCTCTGCAAAACAGCGCTGCACCCAAAGCTAGCCATCAAAATAGGGAGGATGGAAAGAATAGGAACATCTCTTAAAATCCTGCCACAAAAGGCCCTTTTTTATTCACCAGAAGGCTAGAGGAAGGTCGAAAGATGACAGAAGACACCTGTATGAGCAATCCCTTCCCTGGGCTCAAGGGGGCATCTGTGATCTGCAGCAGCTCTGAAGGAAGCGGCTGTGCAGACGGTCACTGCTTCAGCCCCGCGTTTCGCAGGAAAGGCTCTGCTCTTACCTGCGTCTCCCCAGCCAGCATGAGGAAAAGGAATTTATCCTCTAGGCAAGGCTTTACCTGAGGATAAAAGGACAGAAATTCCTTTTTGTGGATGCCCACAGCTCCACAGCTTCGTATTCCAGCCCTCCGATAGTTCTGTGTGGCTCATGAACAAGCTCCCTAGTGTAACTGCTAATGAACAGTAACTTTTTCTTCCAGCTTCTGTCTCTCTGATAGTTTGATTCCTCACTTCAGCTGAGGACCCACCTCGGCTGCCCCGGGGAAAGGTGCCCCTCCCCCTGAGGAGGTAGGGTGCATGGCAGCCAGGGGCTGATGCACCACCAGTGCTGTGAGTTAGGAGCCTTCTCCTTGCAAAATATCTGGTGAATTTTGTCCTGAGCACAAGCTGTTGGGCACTCGACTGTAGGGCTTGTCCAGCAGGTACCAGTGGAGCCTCCTCCTGCACAGCAGCACTAAGGGACATAGGACTAAGGCTGGCTCAGAAGACTTAGACCACACTCTTCAAGATCATTTGGTTTTGGAGTTAAACCATATCCCCATGTCCAGCCCATTCAGGGAGCCTGACCAAGGCTGTGAAGCTTGCAGGTGGCTTTTGCTCCTGTAAGAGCTGCAGCAATCCAATCTAGCCCTGTCTGGCTTCCACAGAGGGACAGGTGAGGAGAGGAAGGCCCTCTCCTCCTCCTCCTTGCTGCAGCACTCATATGTGGTAAAATTAAACAAGCAAGAACATTTGGACAGCAGCAGGTGGGAAGGGCTTAGCCACATTTGGGTCATTTCAGACAAATTCTTGCTCAAACTGACATCAGGCCTTTTTCTGCCTAGACACAGCAGCACATCTGAGAGGTGAAGTTGGGCAGGAGAGGACCAGCAGAGTAGCAATGGTACAGGGCTGGGCCACAAGGCTTCAGACATCTTCCCCTTTCCTTGCAGAGTCTGTCCCCATCATGGAAACATGCATCAGCTCCATGGCCAGGCTGCCAGTAAATTTTGGTCCAATAGTTTTCCATTTCAAAGAACTTCTATCACTCCTGTATCACCACAGACATTCTTGACCGTATTAACCTCTGCAGCACAGTTAAATGTCACAAATACTCCCATTTTACAGGTGGAAAGCTGAGGCATAAAGAACAACAGTAATTCATGCAAGGTCAGGGGCAAAATAAGGATTTTAATCCACATGAAAGTCCTAGACATTATCCCAGCTCTGAATCTTCCCTTCCCCACCTTAGAAGCTATCAGCAGATCCTGCCATCCTGAATGGAGCATCCACCTCACTCGAGTTAAAACTACCAAAAGGAGCCAAGACAGACAGTCCAAGTGCTATATAAATCACAGAAAAGGAGAAATAGATCACAGAAATCCTGCCAGCTATTTCCCACCTTCAATTGCCATAACACAGTTCTGTACAATTATTTCTCTGTGTATGCAAATATACTACCCTTGTCATATCTGTTAGAATCTATAATATTGCCTGAAATAATCCAAAGGCACAATAATTAGAAATACAATGTTATCAGTGTTATAAGAAGTATATGAAGAGCACAGAGTGCCTACCTGAGTCCAGCGCTGTTCCCTGTCCTACCACATATTGATGTCTGACCTTGACCAAGTTGGTTAACTTTTCCATGTCTTCAATAAAACCTGTCTTGTAAAATCTGGATAATAGCATTAAACTTATCTACATCAGATGAAGGTTTTGATGCTTAATCAATAAAGATTTGTAAAAAGCTCTGAGATCCTCTTAAAAAAGGAAATGTCCACAAAAGGTTTCAGTATTGTCCAAGACTAATGAGTGAGAGGAGGTATAAGCTGCCCCATTGACATTTCAATGTTGAAGCAGGGCTGGGTGTTGAAACACCCCAGTGGAGGGGCAGCCTTGGCCATGCCATGGGACAGAAAAGCATGTTTGGACTACAAAAGTCTCAGATGAAAATGGCTGTCAAGCTGCAAGTGCAAGCCTTACATCAAGCAAGGGTTGACAGGTTTTTGGATCAGCCACTTCTAATTTCAGAGACACCAAAGACTGTTTATTTCTGAATTCACATTTCACTCCTTCTTTCCTTGCCTTTGCCCCCTTGGGCTCTGGAAATTTGCTGTTGCCTAGTAGGGTGGAAAGAATTATTTATTTGGCAGCATAATGGCACCACCAAAGCTTGATGCAGTGCTGGGTGATCAATATAATGTATATAAGAACGTATTAATATTGTGTTTACCTAAGCACATTTTGAGAGCCATCCCTAACTTTTTAACTTTGCAAATAAGAAGAAACTGAAGAAATGGAAGCACTTCCAGATCTCAAGTCTAAGCACAAAAAACATGTCTGCAGAGGGGACAAAAAGTCTATTCTTATGGTGTCTCTTGTCTGAGCAAAATTAAGAGATCTCAGGGTAGATACCATCCTGCTGAGAGCTATTTCAACTCTTTCTGAGATACTCTGATGAATTTATAGTACAGAGAGCTTCTGATAAAATAATCTGAATTAAACCTAATCTTCCAAATCTGCCTTTGAGATCCACATGTCACCTGTGTGTGTGTCAACCCTGGAAAGGCCAGGGTCACTGGTCAGTTGTCTGCCTTGGAATTGATCTTCAGTCAGGTCCCCTCAGACCTCTAGCTCTTTTAGTTCAAGAGCAAACAATTTTCTTCTGCAGTATTTAAGTCAGATATTTTCTTGGATGTGTAGGAAATAGGCAGGTGATGTCCTCTTATTCTTCAAACAAATGAGTCCTAGGTCTGTGTAACCTTCCTGACAGCAGCCAAGTAAGCTCTGCACACTTTAATTCCCAAAGATGAGCTGGGGATTCGCATGTTACTTACTGAGGTATTACATGGAATTTTAATAGGTCTTTAACAGGACTCCTGTGAGTTCAACAGCTGATCCAAACAAGATCTCTGCTCCAAGGCCTAATCCCATTATAGCCTAAAAGGATCTCCTTCAGAGAAATTGTTTTGTCTTCAGGCAGTGCTGAAAAGAAAGAGGAAGAAAGTGATGGATAGAAAGAAGAGAATGAGAGACAAGTTTAAAGAAAAAGTTATCTGAAAAGAGAAAAGTGATGCTAATGCAGGTAGAAAATTCTAAAAAAAAAAAAAAAGAAAAAATATACAGCTTTTTTTAAATCTCACTAGTTAGCACTTTATGTCAAAATCCCCTCATCTTTACAATCACTAGAACTGAGTGAATAATTTAAAAGGAATAATTTATTCAAAGAACGTGGCATACTGATGCATATTCACATATTGTCTGAAGAGATCACAAAGTTCTTCAAATTTCATATGTTATTCAGATCTATTTGCCAGTTCCTTCAGCTGACAATACTTTGCTTCTAGATACTTTACAACTTAACCCATGAAAGGAAATAATTTATTCTAAGCACAGACTTCTTTTGTTTGTATTCAAAACCTCCAAAATAAATCATTATTTCAATAACCACTCAAGTGATGCCACTGTACAGTCATGAGTTTCTCACAAGTACCCTAGTCCTTTTTTTCTTGTCCAGAGGTTAAATATCTGAATTCTATGTGAGTACATGCACACACTTACTTGCCCACATGCGTTTCACATCACTGGTTCCTATTTGTTGAGCTCTATAGAAATGAACAGAGCAACTGCATTTCTCACCCATAGAGCTCCCAAATCCAGCCAGGGATTTGGACAAAATTTGTCATTGGTGATTAAAGATGGCACAAGTGTAAATATGCATTAGGAGGTGTCAATGAGCAGGCAGGAGTGATCTGTGCTAATGCATGTTGTTTCCTTGTGGTTCTTAGCCAAGCTGATGAAGCCAGTGCAGCATCAGAGCAGCCATTCGCAGCTGATGAACATATGCCTTTCCCACATTTCCAAGGCCTGACAAGCCGGGAGCTTTGCTCTGATGATCAGGCCAGTCGTCCAGTAGGCAGTCCAGACAGCTTAGGCGTAACATTGTCTTCTTGTAATGAAAAAAAAGACATTTCATTAAAGAATTAGAACAGCAATAATAGACCTGAACTCATAGGAAAAGCCTTGGATCTCAATAAAAATTGACATATAGCTCAAGTCTGGTCTGTAAGTGATGCACTGCACCCCTCACATTCACAGGTTTCATTGCCCCCCCTTCCTTGCCTGTGCTACCATGAATAAGCAAATGGCATCCACAGCTGATTGCATCTCTGAACCAGACTTCCTGGGTGGTGCAGCTCCAGCACATCAGAGCTGGTGTTTCTGTGGCATTTAAGACTAGTGAAATGTACAGGTCACAGGCTGAAAACTATTAAGAAACAATTTGCTTCCACTGATCTGTTTGGGGCCTTCCCTGCATGGTGCTTCATCAGCACTATTCACCGAGTGAGCACACTTCACCTCCTATGGGGTGAAGGTAATTATCCCTGGTGAATTAGACCCTCAATCACTGTTCTGGAGACACCTGGTGGGCCTAAAATACATATATATGTGTGTGTGTGTGTGTGTGTGTATATATAAAAAATCAGTAATTGTGGACATATTTCTTGCAGAATCCTTCTTCCCTGCTTTTTTGCCCTCCCTGCAATATGTTTCAATTTCATAGTGTTCACTAAATTAGCTCTTATGGAAGTATTTCCATTTTTTTCTGCATCATGGCCAATTGCTTTCAGAGCCCTTCTTCATGTGGGTTGCTGAGCATCAATTGCATTAGCCCTGTAGGGAAATAGTCCACAAGAGTGTGCTTGCCCAAAGGGATAGAGCAGAACAGTCCTTCCTTTTCCCCTTTTTTTCCTGTCTGTCTGCATCCCAGGTCCATGGAGTCCACAGATCTTCTCACATGATGAGTCCCACCTTCTGCTTCCCTCCCCACATACACAAAACCACTGAAGCCTTCTACTTTATGGAACTGCAAGATGGCTGCAGGACCTCTCACTTACTCTGAGAAGTGTCATAAGTGTCTCTGATTGCCTTAAACTGGGATCTGCCAACCAGGGACACAAGAACTGTGAGAAGCAGGAGATGCTCTAAGATGGCACTGAAGGATGAGAGACCTAAATGCTTCATGCTTGGAAAGGTCCCAGTGGAAAGCACACTCCCTGTTTACAGCCTCATATTATGAACCCCACTATGGTCATTCAGGTTGCATACTACTATGTTTCTTTTGTTCTCTGTATTCCCAATCAAAAATAAGCTGAGAACTTCACTGGTGTCACATGAGAGGTATGATTTTGTTTTGCAGGGAGTAGAGGAAAAGAAGGTGAGAGATTCAGGAGCCTGTGAATTGAGTAGCAGATGGGCTTTTCATTAAGAGGAGCTCCAAAACCTAATGAAATCTGTCAGAGCCTTTTTTACTGGCTTTGGTGGACTTTGGAGGAGGCCCTAATTTAGGCACCTAGCTGCAGGGATACAATTACAGCCCTTGATCTTGGTGCTGGATGTTAACAAGCATTTCTGTCACACTCACAGGCGCTGACAGAAATTTGGGCATCATTTCTGAGTCAATTTTTGTTCTGAGATTGGCTTGAGCTTTGAACTCCAGCCTCGGGGCAATGCATACAGATAATGGATTTCCCTTCATCTGATATATAGATATTGTTGCTCATTTACTAGCTGCTGTGGTATTTGGTTGCTACAGTGTCCAACCATAATGTTTACAGATTGCAGCTGTACTGAACATGACCAAAAAGATGCTATCTAAGGCTGTTTTGGAGTGTTACTATGATCCGTGGGCTTTATTTTGTTTTGCTGGAGCTAAAACCAGTTGTAAAACTATCCTAGCTTCCTAAATAACCACATTTAAATATAACTGAATTTAAGAAATTGCATAAAAAGCTCCATCATTGCCATATTATTCCCACTGGCATTTCTGAACAAAAATGGGTTTACACTTTTAGTTTTGAAATTCTAGCTTACAACACAAAAAAAGCAAGAGGGGACGAAGGTCAACATTGATGTGAAATGCAAAGCATTGCACATCTTGATCAACTATAACCTGTCTCCCCACCCACTCTATATTTTTTGCTCATGATAGTGGTTAGAATGTTGAATTTTAAATTTCCAATATTTTTTTCTTTAGAAGAACAGGAAGTTCTAGGAAAGAAATACACAAACAATTCTCTGCTATCCTAATTCAGATACCACTTGACCTTTTCATATCTTCACATCCTGCAGCCTCAAAGAAAAATTCTGTTAGAACATCAGCTACTCTGGAGATGATGATGGTCATCTGAATGGCTAGGGAAGGAAGGTAACAGAAGAGGGAGGCTGAAAATAGACTGAGATGTACCTGTTGCTGCAAGCAAACAATGTGCTTTGTCAGAAACATGGAGTTGCGTTATATATTTTTTGGTTGGTGTAAAATATTGTTTGAAAAGAAAATCAGCAATAGCAGCAGAGAGAAGTTGTCCCTAGTCCTTCCTGTTCACCCATCCACTAAAAAGAGGAAAAAAACCCACCAAACCCTAACAAAAAGCCAATAAAATATCCCCAAACTGCCAACACATTCCACTAAGCATAATTTCTTGCCTGAAGTTAACACAAGATGGATATTCACTGTGTGTCATCACCTCCCCATCAGCCCTTCCTCTGTCTGGCATAATATCTCAGGGCCTGGGGACCAGGAGTGACATGTCCCAACAGTTGTTGTATTGATTTTAATTCTAAGTCAAGCTCTCTGTTACATACCTGATTCTACTGTAATATTAATTACAAAGCCTCCCTCTGCTCCTGCCCCACTATGTCATTTGTTATCAAAATGCAGCCACGCAAGTGACTGTCGCCTCAAATCCATTTTTCATTAACACGAGTGACCAGTCCTATGTTAAGCATCTCTGGGTTCTGGATGACATTCGTTAAACACTGTCTGGTAGATTGTAAATCACTGTAGTGTTAAAAGAATTCCTACACTGAGCAGCAGGGAGCTAATCTGTGTCTGCAGGTTTTTAATTGAGTAAAACAAACGATGATGAAACCGTCTTTAGATGCACTCAAGCCCTTTCCATTGGATTAAAATGAGCTGAAACATTTCCCTTTGGGACCATGTGTTGGCTAGTGAGGGAGGTTGAGACCAGCTAAGAGGGGGCATATTGCAATAATCCTCTTTTTCTTTCCATCACCTCTGCCTGTTCAAAGGAGCAGCAGATGGTTAGGGATTGAGTAGGAACAATACCAAGAAACTTAACAGACATCTCTGAGGAGACAGTCCTCAGTGGCACTGAGCTCCAGTATGATCCACATGATAGATCCCTTTCATGCTTTTTCTGAGAGTCCTTGTACCCATAGCTCTGAGACCCCTAAGGACATATGGTCATTATTCTTTCTGACGTACCATGTGATAGCAGTGCATAAGGAATTTCATGTTAGTAACTAAAAAACTGTGCCTATACCAGACTGCATCATTGTCCAGAAAATGAAGAACTAAAGGAGTTTTGTAAGCATGCAACAGGGCAAACATCTGGAAGAATAGGGCCACCCAGTTCCTCTTGTGCCTTTAAGTGGTCACCCTGGATCCCTGCACACATCCAACACACCACACATTGACTTCTCTCTGGCCCAGTTTGTGCTCAGGTCTAAACTGTCATGCCTGTGCTGAAAAGAGACGTTGCTGAAGAGCAGTATAGGCTGAAGGACAAGGTTTACACCAGGAGAAGTAGGCAGAGCTTGGCTCCAGTAAGGATGGGGATGGAGCCCTTATTTAGGAAACACATGACCAAGTAAGTTGCTCTGTCCTACACTTTCAACTTGATATTTAAAGCAGCAATTAAAACTACATCCCTCACTGTCATTCTGCATTCCCAGAGCCACTGTCTTACTAGCCATAACATGGCCTGAAATATTCAGACTCCTTCAAAGTCAGATATAAAAAGAAAATCATTGAGGCAAATCATCAAAAATATCATCCATGCACTAGGAGAAACACAGAGAAGAAAAGGAGTTAGATCTCTCAAAGACTATCAATTATTAAGCTGAATAGACTGTAAAACTTGTTAGTTTATAGTTCAGGGAGGCTGGCATCACCACAGCAACTTAGATGATGGTCCAGACCCTGGGAAGAGGTGTTGGTGGAATAAACTCAGAACAAGGCTTTTAAAAAGCAGTATAGACACAGTTCACTGCTCTGTGTAACATGTCCTGTTGGAGGGCACATGAGCAACCTGCAAAGCTGACTTCACCGAGTCCCAGGTTGAGACACTCAACATTTATGTTACAGACTTAAACTGAATGCCCAACTGCCCTGCCTGTCTTAGGTCTCTGTGTTAGTGCTGGATGAACTATGTTGGGGGAATTTAGAGTACCCTATTCCTGCTTTGTCCTTCCACTTTCAGTTTTGGCTTCACTCTGGTCTTAGGCCTCTATCCAAGGATCCTGGAGACACACTGTTCTTCCCCTTCTAATTTTGCCATTTTCCATCTGGTCAGCACTGATTGCTTTTCCCTCCTGTGTTTCTTGTTATGGTGCTGGCTGATTTATCTTCTTTCTTGTGTGCTAGCCTCATGCTATTGGCAGGTCATCAGCACCAGTTGTGAGAATAAGGCTGGTGTTTAACTTTTGCTCAGTGCGAGAAGACAGTTCCCAGGCTTTCCATAGATCTGGGGCTCTCCTTGCTTTGAGATCTCTCTGAGATCTCAAATGCACAAGAAAAGCAGAAGGAAGTTTCTAAGAAGTTATAACCAATGTAGTTGGGAAACCCCCCTTTCCTTCATTCTGAAAGGAGATACTCATAATAATGAAGTCATATACATGAGGCAAGTTTGTTAGATTTTTCTCTAGGCATTTTGCCTCTGCATAACATACAGCAATAGGTCCTAGAAAAATAAAGTATGTTTGGCTTTCTAAATATCTTATTGATATAAATGTGGACCAGAATGATCTGATGTGGGGAGCCCTGAGCCTACTTCCTAACTGGGTAAGATAAAGTTTTAAGGCAGAAAATTATGATGGTAGGTTGTTGTTTTATTTTAAGCTTCAAATCCCATGTTCAGAGATGCGTAGCACAGCTCCTTTTTATGATATAATTAATCATCATTTCATTCAATGTAGTAAGAGGATCTAATGGGATATATTGTCCCATTTTAATGATAAGCACGTCAGATAACATAAATAGGTCAATTGACGTAATTGCAGTAAATACAGAAAAAACCCTCAATATTTCAAGATGAATTATGTCATTTACATAATTACGTCTAAAAATGGCATGTCACCACTAAGTGTACTCATCTAGCCCTACCCTCTGCTTTCCTCCTTTCCGTTTGGCAGGAATGCGTTGCTAGACATTGTCATACGTGACTGGAAATTTCTCCAGGTTCTCTGCCTTTGTCAGAGATGTTTAATGTTGTTTAGACAAGAGCGTTATCTTGACTCGCTCGGTGCAGGAAAATGGCAGCCTCCCAGGCTGAGCTCTCAGTTGTCCTGCGTTGCATCAGGGGTCTGTGCGCAGGCGGCGGCTGTCCGAAGCATGAAGGTGGCACTCTGGAGGATGGCAATCAGGGATGGCATGGGCCTCAGCCAAGACCTGGATCTCCTTATAGTACCTGAAACAGCAGAGTGCTTGTAACATTTTATTTTTCCAACCTATGTCGCTTATGCTGATGGGGAATGAAAGAAGGTGATGCCAGAGACGCACAGAGCAGTCTTTTAGCCTGTGGCTGAGCCCTGCAGTGGGACTCACTGTCTTCTCCAGCAAGTGCGCTAACAGCAGCCCTGGGCAGGGGAGTCCCCTTTCAGAGGGCAAAGGTTTCTGCAGGGAAAATAATACAATCATTTTAAAACATTAATTTGCTGTAAAAAAAAAAAAAAAAAAAAGTGTCAAAATTACTGATCCCGAGGTGCCCAGCAGTGAAGATTTCAACAAGTCCACTCTGTGGACAAAGTTCAGGCAGCTATCAACAAGCTTGGGGTGCTGCCAGCCTGTCCCCCCCAGCCCTGTTGCTTCCTTCATGCTGTGTGTTTTGCAGCTGGTTACAAACCCAAACTCCCCCAGAGGAAACAGGAAAAATCTGCCCCAGACTTCAGTGGGTCTCTTCTCTGTCCAGATGAAATTGCCTCGCACGGAACAGGGAGAAAAAGACTGGTGAGTCTCTCCAGGTTTGCTTTTATTAGGACAAATATTTTGTTAGGATAACTTCCCCCGGGTTATTCTGCACTTCAGTTGAACAGTACCTAATGCAACACCTCTAGTACCCTGTTAAGCCTGGGTTTGTCTCCTTCTCCTGCCTGGGTTATACAAAGAGGATTGACCCCTATGGATGTATTTTAGCTCAAGTACATCCTTACATCCAGAAATTCAGGTTTTGGTCTAATGCGATACTCTAATGGGGGAAAGGGGAAATTTATTACTTGTGTAAGAACAAGGATAATAGGATCCAGATCTCAGACTATTAGAGAATTAATTGTTTAGGAAAAAACCATATCTAAATCATGTTTAAAGTTTAGGCAGACAGGTTGACAGGCTTGCTTTTGTGGAATGTACGGCTGAAGTCTCATTGCTGGGGGAGGAGAAGAGGTAAATCAACCCAGCAGCCATTCCCCCTCCCTATTTGCTGTTCCTTTTCACTTTCTTTTTCTCCTGACAGTCTCTGGGCTTGTCCTTGTTCAGTTAGCTGTGCAGAGAAAGCCATTTTCGTTGCCCCTGTACATTTTACCCAGCCACGTCTGAAAATCAGGAGAGAGAACTCCAGCTGCTGAAGTGCACAATTTGCTCTTAGCTACAGTCCAGTAATTGAAAACTGTCATTCTGCGGGAAAATGGCAATGCCGTGCAAGAGCAGGAGCAGGCTGGAGTTTGTCACACTGCATCTTGAGATTTTGTAACTAGTTTCGGCTGAACTTTTCCCCCTCTGGGCTCTAATAGCTTGCCTGCTATTTACCAGCCCCTAGGAGAATTGCTTTAGTTATTTTGCTATTGAAATACTTTGGAGGTTGTTATGTTTGTTTACACTTCCTCTTGTTTTCAGGGCCATGGTAGGGGGAGGGGGAGTAGAAGCTGGGTTTGAAGACAGGGAATTTGGGCTAGTTCAAGATTCCCATGACCTTCATCATTTGTTTCTAAGTACAGAGACAGAGGGACACTGGAAGGCTGACAAGTTATAATCTAGATTTCAGTTATACTAATTACCTTTGTTTTCTTGTTTGCATGACAAAGGTTGTATAATAATAATACAGCTTAAAAAGGTTGGGGAAGTGGGGATCTGGAGAGCTCTGGGGGGTGCAATAGCACCAGACAATATAAGGGGTGGAGACACAGGTCCTGCATATGACAGAGTATCCACACTCCTTGTTCAACCAGTTCCTATGCTGGAGAGCGGGAAAATACATCTTCACTAGCAAAATATACAACTGTCCCTTTTTGCTTGCTCTGAGGAGCAGAAGGTCTGATGTCTGATTATTTTTTCTAGGACATTTTGCTAAAATGTCTTTCTCATCTTCAAACCAGAATCTATAGAACATGTTGTGATGGTGGGAATTAGACTTGTGACTATATTTGAGTGACAAGTCCTCACATATCACTTACAGCCATATGCCTCCCTTAGCCATCACTGCTAGCCACCAACCATGAGAAGATACTTAGCTGCACCTTCCCTCTAGCCTGGTATGATCGTTCTTACACTCTTACAACCTGCAACCTATAAAGTTCTGAGATCCGTGATGACCCTGTCTGACCCTGGAGGTCTCCTAAGGTCCTTCTGCGTCTTCTAAGGGATCCTTTATCTTCAAAAAATAATTGCTGTTTCCTCTGCATTCTTGAAGATGCCACTCCTTGACTTGTTTCTTTCATGATTGTCCTACCACAATACTTGTGTACTTTTGCATACCTTATCTCTTTGCTCTGAGTCGGTTCTGTCATGAGAAGATTTAGGTCTCCTGGCTACCAGCTCTGAGTTGTACTGCAGCTGGATCACACCATGCTTGCCAGAGCACATTGGTTGAAACAAGAAAGTCACATTCTTCTGCATTATAGACAGCAGCTTGTAAAAAAATACTATAAATAGTATCCACAAATTAAAAGTTACTAATTCTAAGTGGAGATGGAGCAGCTTTATTTTTTTGTTTTGTTGTTTTTTTTTTTTAAATAAGTTGGGGGTGGTTTTTGTGGGTTTTTTATTTTGGTCTGGAATTTTGTTTCACAGCAAAGTTTGACTGTGATAATTTATTTTTTCAAAGTGGAAAACAAAATGAAAAAACTTTGAAACTGAAACATCTTTCCTACCTTTAAAGATAAGTAGCCACCTATCTGGACTGCTGCCAAGCTATGACAGCAAATGCCTCATGATGTCTGTTCAATTCCATGCAACACTCATGATAATGTCATTTCTCCTGGTTGAAGTATTGATCACAATTGACATTTCCTACAATGTTTCTTCCTTTTTTGATTAAAAAGCAGAAATTTATTATCTGATCCAGATTTTTATACAGACACTTATTTTTTTTAGAACTCTGGCAAAGAAGTGGAGGAATAATTTCCTCTGTTTTTCTGAAACTGGCTCAGTCCTTGTTTATGATAACATCATGGTTTTTAGTCAAATAGTGTGGCTGGCCACCTCTGTCATGGGAATTTGTCTCAGTCCCAAATTGCATGGCAAATATTTTAAGTGAATAATGAATAGTCAATATTGACCTTCTGGGATCTCTTCTCACATGAATACTCATTGTGTTCTCCACAGCCACAGCCTGCCCATAGTGAGGCTGCCTGTTAGGCTCCAACCCCCTTTGAGATATAACCATCTGCTCTACTTCTGGCAGAGGCACCTTTGCAAAAGCCAAAAAGGTCCCCAAAACAAGACATGAACTACTGTCTGCAGGACTGGTGGACTGTGAACGTTACTGTGTCACCTTGAAAACATGTATATTTTCCTGAAAAAAAAGAAGGAAACTCTTGCCAATCTCAAATATTTTGATTAAAGGGAAGTGCTTAGCTAGTTGTGCAAAAGGAAGCAGCCTTAGCAGGGACCTCGTGTCTTGCTAAGATGGTTATCTGAATTTATATCAGAGCTCTCAGTTTAGGCTCTCAGGGTTAGGTTCAGTTTTGATGCAATTGGAGAATGTACCTTCCTGTGCAAGCCAAGCATATACCAAAGAGGACTGGTGAAAGAGTTACAGACCTGTTAGGTTCTCCCAGTAACTCACCCTACAGCCTGGATGGAGATGACTGCTGGGATGTACTAAATGGCTTTGGGCTGAAATTCTAATTCTTCAGCACCATTTGGGGAGGGGGAGGAAGAAGGGGACTGGGGATGTGTTCCCATTTAAGACACCAGGGTTAGATGCAAAGAAGAAGGTAAGCAAGGAATATAAGCCCCATATACACAAACTGCTCAAAAACCTGCAGTTTGTCAGATCATTACCAGTAGTGCATGACAGCTAAAGCTTCTGAGAGCTAAAGCCTAGGGAGAGAACAGATCTAAGACTGAGCTCAGCTACATGGTGCCCTGGGCTGTGGAGGGTTGGGAACCTGGGAGAGCAGTGCAGGTTTTGGATTATCAAAAATATTCCTTCTAGGCCAGCTTCGTCAAAATCCAGGCTGCTGTAATTCCTCACATTTTTTTCTTAACCCTCAACAACTGTTTTCTCCTTGCTTTAGTCAAAATAAGCATCTCAGAAGCACACTCATGGCAGATAGGACTAGGACCAACAGGTTGCCTTCTGAAGTGTCATTCACTGTGAAGGAGAGATGTGGCTGGCTGATGTGTGATAGCTCTTCTCCTCCAATAGAACAAAAAGGCCTCACCAGCTTGCTAAGCAAGGATCAGGGAGAAGACATTTTGTGCAGCCTTCAAAAGTTCCCTATCTTGAAAACTAAAGGGGTCTTGGCTGACTTCTACACTCTTACACCATGTTGATCTCCCAAATCTTCCTACCATGGCTAAAGATTACTTTTACTGCTACAGTTACTGTCTGCATGCAGGTAAGTGTTTTTGCCTCGATAGACACTTCCTTTGCTGTGAACCTGAACTGGCCCTTTTGTTCTCCAGTGGGTCAGTAAGTAAATTATGTAATTAGGGGAAGAAAGCAAGACAAAGGGGAAGCCTCAGAGGAACAGAAGGTGATGCATTGTGACAGATGCCTTTTGTGATGCCATTTGTTAAACACTCTGCAACTTCCTTTTGTTCAATTCCCCAACTTGCCTGTGCACTCCCAACAACTGCATGGCCCACGCAAGACAGCCACTTTCCAGACATAAAGAAGAGAAAGAGTCTCCTTTGCACTCACCTCTCACCATCCCAGCCCAGCAGCTGAGCTAGTGTAAACTTCAACACCCCTCCCTTCCTCATCATTACCTCCTGTGGTCTATAGCTAGATAGATCCCCCCAAAATTATGCTATAGAGCTCCCTCTCAAAAAAAACCCCAACCCCTCTCCTATAAATGTTGGGCTATTTAGTTGTATACCTATATCCTTCAGGAGAAGTTATACCTCTGTGTGAGTATTTTCTTCCATGAATGTCTTTTTGAGCTCTATTACCTCTAGATCTGAGGAATTTCAGTGCCTCTTGCTGTCTCTGCAAGAGCAGGCTACCCCCATGGCAGACAAATCACTGCCAGATGAAGCAGAGGTGCTGGGGAAAGGAACAAGCAGCTGCCTCTGTCCTTTCTTTCCTCCTCCTTCCCACTTTGGGGAACACATATGAAAATGGCCATTGTGTCTGGCATCAAGGCAGATGGCAGCACTAAAACTAAGAGCATTAATTACTACTATTATTTTTAGCAAAAACATATTGCAAGCAGCATGATTCAGAGCTGTCCAAGCCCCTGCAAGAGGCTGAGGACTCAGAGCTGAGCAGGAGGCAGCTGGCAAGAGCAGGGAGAAGGGAGGGACTGCTCCTCTGAAATTTTGGGATGCCATCACTTATTTATGCTGCACCCTCAAACAATTTCCAGGAATGGATGTGCACTGGGTCTGAATTCAAAATGTGAAGGCTCTCAAATTCCCACTGTTAGAAATCAAAGTTTGGGTGGGATCATACTGTTGCTTTCACTGGCATGTTTCCGTGGGCATCAGCAATGTTCCTTTAGATGTACGGCTTTGGTGCTGTAAGTGGGAGACAAATCAGTCCATGTATTTTAATCTCTAACATTTTATTGGCTTCATAAAACACTGTATGAGATGCTGTATGAACAAGAAGTGAGCAACAGTCTTGGCTTAAAGAATTTACACCCAGAAAGATAAGACAATGGTTGGAAGGATAGTGAATACTCATTTTATAGCTTGAGAGCTGAGGTCAGCTGGGGAGGGTTCGAAGACACTTGTGTAGATCCTAATCACAGGAAACAAGGAAATCATATGTAACTTGTTCTTCTAATATGTATGTCCTACTGGAAAGGTCATAAAGAGTCAACAGCAGAGCTGATAACTCTAAGTAAACCAGTACTGCAATCATTTAAGCACAAGGTCAACCTTACTGCTGAAGTCCACGGTCCAGCAAAACATCTGAGGTAAGATCTAAACATGGGCTTAAAGCAAACGCTTGTTCAAGTGTCTTGCTAAAAAGAGGTTAATTTAAAACTATTGTCAAAGGTAAGTGTATTCTTCAAGGGTCTATTAAGTTGAGACAAAGACTTGTTGTCGGAGTCAAATAGAGGAGTGAAAGAAAATATGTGTCGAATATATTATTCTGAGAATTCTGTGTTCACTCATTAAATCATTTATTAATGACTCCTGGAGGAAAAAAAAGAAAAAAATCACCAGATAAGTTATTTAACACCCCCTCCCCTCCCCCCCCCCCCCCCCCCCCCCCGCCAAGTTCAGCTTGTAACACATTCATCAGAATCTATTCAGGCAGCTTCAATGCTTGGACAAACCCCTGTTTTTTCATCTAATTTCCCAGGCAGGAAGACTGCCAAAAAGTGCAAATGATGCTGTAAGAATGAAGAGAGGCTTTTCAGCGGCCAAATACCTAAATGATGTTTACACAGACACTTAGCATCTCACTCCCTAAAAGACACATACCTATGTGTCATTTGGACACAGGATTTATTTTTTTTAATGCTTATTTTGTAGTAGGGGGGAGACGGGGTATATTTGTCCACAGGAATGAACATATCACACTGGATTCATTAAAGAGGGATGGATTGGAGGCAGCAGTTCTTCTGTGCTGAGCTATTGAAAGTGAAATGGGATAATTGCCACAGTTACAACTAGACTGATCAAGCTGAGAGAAACAAGTTTCAAATTGTACCAATCAGCCCTAATCCGAAGGAGTTATTAACAGAGCTCTACCCTGGTGAGTCCGCATCTGCTAACTTGAGATAATGATTTATATCACCCTTTATGAAAGTTCCAATTTATCCTAATTCAATAAGCGAAAGCCAGCAAGCTCAGAGGGAGTCACAGACAAGGATTCAGTGTGAGCTCCTCAGATGCTCTCCTCCTCCCAGGCAGGGCAAGTGGCTGCTGCATGGTGCCATCCACTGGAGGAAGCCATGGGGACAAAGAGAGAAAGAAACACAGAGTCTGGACAGATTTTTTTTTTTAGTATCTTCAGAGGACATAGAAGTACAAGGTTCATATATACATCAGTATGATATTTATCCTTCAGAGTGATGATTAAGCCTTCAGAACTCTTGAATAGAACCAGCAGTGATGATGAGGTATGGAAAGGGCAAATGATGCCTCCATCGGGACAAAAGAAGCAATCCTGAATGCCTGGACAAGGGAAGTTTTGCTAGGTCCTCAATACAGGACACAAAAGCATACTGCTTCAAAGGCTGTGGGCTCACTTTACATCAACATGCACATTTCTGTGGATACAAAGCTGTTTTCACCATTGTAAAAGATCTACCTGGGATGTGGCCTTTGGAGCCTGAAATAACATCAGGGATGGAAGGTAGGCACTTAGTAGAAGTTACTCCCTTGAAACAGTATGTGGGGTTTTTTGGATTTTCTGTGGATGGTGACACTGTAGCCCTAGCTGTCACAAAATACACTTCAATGATCCCTGGCTCTTTGGTGAAATTCTTATTACAGCCCAATTCAGAGCTGCCATGAGGCTGCTCTAACTCATACAAGTCAAATATCACCACTGACTGCCACGTGTCCCTTACAGACTGCACACAAAAACCAATAACCGATTCCCTCAGGGTTTAAAAGGTTTATAATAGTAGGACACAACCACTTTCATTCTCTATTGGGTCCTGCACTAAGTGAACCAAAGCATCACGATTTCTTCATACTGTTCTTCTCCTGAGCAGGAGCTTTATGTTATTTGCTGTGTTTGCACAGTCCTAGTATCTGCAGTGTTTGCTTGGTTTTCTTTTATTCAAACACATTTGTTCCAGTTGCATTTCTGACCTATTTTACTGTTACTCTGTGAACACTTATTGAGTGATAGTTTTTGCCTTTGTTTCAAGAATATTCCAAGAAAGTAAAAATACCACAAGCACTTCAGTGACTATTTGTGCAAAGGTTCACAGGCAATAGAGCTTTTGCCCTTTCTTTCACTTTAAGGATACCTCAATATTTGATTGACTTTCTTCTAATTGTAAAATTTTTGACTACCCAGTCAGAGCAGAAATAACATCTGACAACTGAAATGGTCAGTGATACTTTGTCAGGAGTGACTGTTGCATAGCTGGATACAGAGAGATGTTTGCAAACAGGCTGTAAAATGAGATTTACTTGCTGACCTAGGAGTTAGTATTCAGACTTATGCTCCTAAAGTGTTCAGTGAACAATGTTTTGATGAGAGACATTGCTGATGCCTGTTTATAGGCCAATCCCAAAGAGTTCCTGTCCCCTTCCTTTCCACAAAATACAATATTAGTCATAATTTCATATTTAAGTTCCAGACTGTCTAGGCTTTACTGCTTTACACTACTTTGATGGCTACAGCATCTGCCTTGCATCTCCCTGAGGCTCCTGCCCTGATACCATGTTTGTTCATTAGCTGCTGAACAGGGAACATGTTACCTTTCTGGAGTAATGCAAGTTTGCAGTACTAGCACATGTCTTCTTAGCAGCCTGTTGAAATATTGACAGAAGACTACTTCCCATCAAAGTCAAAACAATCAGTCTTTCTTTTTTTTGTTAAGGACTTTAAACAGTATTTGAGTGCGTCCTCAATGGCTTACCCTATTTCTGTCAGGCTGTTTGGGAGCATGATATGCTACCCCAATGCTGGCACCTCTTAAATTCATATATAGAGTCAGTTTTGGATTCTATCTGAACCTGGTTTTCTGCCAACTTCCACTTTGTGTAGCCTGTAAAACAGGGTGGCAAAGCTTCAACAAAAGAAAAAAAAAAAATGAAATGCAGCAATGGAGAGTGAAAGGAGTCACTGTCAAATGTTAATGACATGTTCCCTGCAATCTGAATGAGACGAAGATTGGGTTAGGACAGTGGGGAGGAGGAAGGCATGCATAGCTCTGAGCATAGTTGAATTTTTAGAGGCACAGATTGAAAGGAAAAAAGTAAAAAAATATCACGTTACAGCTGAAAGAATACAGGAAAGTTATTTGTTCCAAGATCAGTTTCTACCCAGGACAAAAATAGCATCCTCAGGGGTCTTTACACTGCTGAAATGGGGATCTAAATCCCTGGGCTGTCCTGTCCAAACTAGGACTGATTGCTCCAGTGCAGAAGTGGTTGTGATGCATAGCCAGGCCACTATGCTGGCATTTCTCATCTGCTGTACAAAGACTCAGGTCATGCAAAGCAGTGAGTGTGGAGCTGGATTCTCTTCCTTTTGTCACATTGATTCATTTGTTATCTAGGGTCATTAGTTCTTCCATATGGAGATCCATTACTGCCAGCAATTTCCAAAACCCAGTGAAATGCTTCATACAGAATCTATATAAAGCGAAAATTACATTGAGACCCTCGTGCTGCACAGTCTTAGAGAGTTAAAAGTGTCTAAAATGTGTTCCTCTTTCTCAACACACCATTTGCAGGGCACCCTGAGTTTCTATTGATCACAATGAATTAATGCATGGACAACAGAAAAACTCCCACAATATATTAAGTATTCATCTGCTGTGCAAAGATGGATGATTTCTTACCAGCTACTACAAGGAAGCGTACAGTTCACTTAATTGCCAAGCAATCCCTTAAAAGCACAGCTTGCATTTGCTCTGCCATAACTACTTGGCTGGTTGATTGGACTCTGAGGTCAACAACGTTATCACCACAAGTTTTATTTAATCTCCCTATGACTTGCTTCAGCCTGGAAATAGTCCAGCAAGAACCCACTGGGGCAGAAATCTGTCTCCAGTCCTGTGATAAACCCACTGAGCCGAATACTACCTGCACCTCCAGAGAATGAAGGCCTGCAGTGACCCCAAAGCCGCTAATCATAGCCACAGCACATCCAATTTACCTGTGTGCAGATGGTTCTTAGCGAGAATTAACTCAGAGAGGGATGAGGGAGCCCGGAGTCCTGATGCTGTGATTTACTGAAGCCCACATGAGGCCTCACTGAATCAAAAAAGATGGGTCTGTGCTGCCAGCAGAAGTAGTTGTTCCTGAGCAAACACCAGACAGACTCTGCAGGGCTGATAGGGTGGCCGAGGCGGGGGCCCCGTGGCAGCAGGCTCCGCAGAGGCTGTCCCCTCCATGTCCTGGTGCCTGCTCCCCCCACACCAGCCGAGGCTGTACGTGTTCCCTTCCAGCTCGGTGCATGCCAGATGTCACAAGTGTTAGAGATTCAATCTATAACAATAAGGGAGACGTAAAAACAGTAACTATTAAATATTTATCAAGATTACCTGTTTGACCTTTATTTTTACAACTATTTGCATGCTAGCAAGGAGCTGCAGAGGCTGTCTGCAAAGAGGAGGCTGCGAAAGCAGCTGTGCCTGGCACCATGTCCTGGCTCTCACTTTCTACCTTCCCATCTTCCTCCCCCCCCTCCTCCTCCTCCTCTCACCTTCCTTCCTTCCTCTGGGCATGTTGGGAATAAGCCTCAGGTCTGATGAAAAGCCTGAAATGGCCACTGTGGTTGGCACGGAGCAGATGGCAATGGTAAAGCTAAGGCAGATTTGATTATTACTATCCAGTTGAGCCAAAGCACATCATAGGCCATCCAACAAGGCACCACTTCCCAAGCTCTTTGCATCTTAAGGAGGCAGCACAAGAGCTGAGCAGGACTGAGGAAAGATACACTCCTCTCCCTGGTGTGTATTCCCCTTCTTTTGTCCTTTTCTCCTCACTGTAGTAACCTTCTCCTGTGTAGGCACCATCCTTCTCCCATCCTTAATCTGCAAAAACATCCCAAGATGGGGGTGGGCTTCTGTGTCTCCAGGCTTCAAGATGAAATTAGAGAGAGCAAGAGAGGGGGAAAGGAAAAAAAAAAAATTCAATTGACCCTCGGTTTCTGTTTGACCGTCACAGCTAATTGAATTGCCTTCAGTTAGTGCCAGACTTTGATGGCTGCCTTAAGAATAGGGCTGGCAGAGTAACAGAGGATGACAGCTGCTTTCTGCAGCTGGTTCCAAACCAAGGAGCAGGTCAACGAGCATGGATGAACTGGAGCTTGAAAGCAAGGAAGTACATGCACACTTGCCTCTACGATATAGGCTGAGCGATGGGACAAATTGCCGTTTCTCTCTCTCTTTTTTCCCAATTCAGCATAAAATATCTGGACAAATGTCACTACGTTATGGTAGGTGCTGAGTTTTTGAGTACTTTTTTTTTTCCCTCTTTCCTTCCTATTATTTTTCTAAGCCCATTTTTCTGCCCAATGGCTGGGATGGAATCCGTAATCGAAAAGCAGCACTGCTGAAATCAATTGAAAAAGTCATTAAGCAGCTGTGGTGTAAAAAAAGCCTCCCCAGCACTGAACTCTGGAGCTGGCCCCATTCATTCACTTCTCCACCCCAGCTTGCTCTGGCTGCCCAGTTGGGACACCGCATCCTGAAGATCCATTGGCTGCAGCCAGGCATGGAGGAACCAGTCACCTGTTAAATTTAGATTTCTTGAATCTGCCAACAGCCTGACACATTGATAAACAGCCACGATTTTTAGCAAAGGTTGGGAATGCTCACTCGCTTGATGTTAATTGCTTTGTGGTACTGAACCATAAAACCTGCAGTGACTCAAACCTGAGCAACCTCCCAGCGATGCAGGCAGTGGTGACCAGCCATAGTGAGATCAAGGTCCCTCCATCACTCTTCAGACTGCGGGCCAGTTGATCGCTCTCAGAACAAAACCTCCCAGATTTACAACTGGCCCAGCCGCTGTGTCAATAGGAATTAGAAGCTGCAGCCACCAGGCTGTCACCGACAGACATGGACCTCCCAGCCAGCAGCCACCAACCCGTGCCATGATTCACTGCAGCAGGGGGCAAAGGTGCTCCAAGTACAGGGCGCACTCATGGTGCTGCGTGATTAAAAAGGAGAGCGCTGCAGATGTGCTCTGAGCAAGGTCGGGTGCTTCGAGAACTCCTTCCTCAGGCATCTCAAAAAGATTGTGTCCATATAAGCTCAGGGATGGAGCAAAGAAAATAAAAAAGAAAATAAAGTAACACTGGTGATTGTAATTCTTAAAATTAAAAAAAAAAAAAAAAAAAAAAATCTTGCCTTTTCCCAGATCTGAATTCTGGCCCTGAACACTGAGAAATCAGAAAATCAGATTTTTTTTTTTTTTTCTGCTATCTGGTCACAGATATTTTGATAGGTTATGTGAAGAAAACAAAAGCATAAAATACAGCTAACTGATATCTAAAGAAGGACAATGACCTAACTTGTCAGTGAAAGTTATCATTGTTTTTTTTTTACCAGTGAGTATTTTTTCCTAGCTTTCATTAAAAAAAAAAGGAACACTCTTAAAGAAGACAGTTTCCTTTTTTCACTTTTTTTTTTTTTTTTTTTTAAATGGGATATACCACAGATTATTTCTGATGGAGCCAGTCTAACCCTCGAATGGAAGAAATTAGCATGACAATCAGTGACTTCTCTATAAATAGAGCAATTATCAGGAGAAAAATAAGGTCAAAATGTATTTACTACTAATTCAGAAATCTTAGTGAGCCACTGAACAAGTGATTTGCTATAACATGGAAATGTCCTGGGGGTATGAATTGAGAAGCAGAGCTATACATGCCACTGTCTGAAATTTTATGAAGTGGAAGTATTTGAAAATACTGTCTTTCAAGGCTGTGGGCATAAGGCCAGCTATTTTTCTGGCATGTAAATGATATATCTCTTTAAACTTTACAACTCAAAGGTACCCCTATCATCAGGGGAGAATTAATTGAGAGGACAGAGACTGGGCAGCAACTGAAAATACTAGTATAAACTGAAGAATCTCTTATTCTTATACTCCTGCTGAAGTACTTGTTATTTTTGTTGTCACAGGAAGTGTAACAGGCTGGACGGACTGTAGTCTCTTCCGATAACAGCACTAATACATCTCTCACTAACACATGTTCACCTGGTCCAATGGTGTAAAAGGACAAGTCAAAAAAAATGCATTTCACTCATACTCCTCATGGCCTATTAATATTTTTGATGCTTCAAGGACTAACACACTATGGTTATTCATTCTATTGGGATTTGCAAATAATGGAGGTTGATCCAAATATAGAGCAGATTTCTTTCATGACAGGCACTTATAAGGTTTAGAGTTGCACCTAGGTTTATGGCCATGCATACAGATGTTAAAAGTTAAGGAGATGAGCAAGAAGAATCTAGAGTCAGACAAAAAACTTGTTATGCTTCCCCCTGGGAGTGAAATGTGGTCCTTTACAAGACACTGACTTTTTGGAGATGCCCTGAAAGTTTCTACAAAGTTTCAGCAGTGGATGGTGTCTGGGAAAGATTTAAGGTGTCGATGGTGGGGATAGAGCATCCCTTCTGCTGAGGTAAAAGATGAATTGTCCTTTTTATACCCACGGTTAACAGTGAGTTCCTTATGGTATGAAACATCCAACTCAAGTATCTCATGGGGCTCTGTAAACGCACTCCTTTGTCCATACCATGTACATGCATGGCTCCTATGAGTCTCTGGGATCAGAGGGTACCCGCGTCCTCAGGGGAGCTGCTGGTCTGTGACCAGGCTCTGTCTTTGTGCTCAGGATGAGGAGTCTGCAGTTCCACCACGGTGTTCATGCACTTTGTCTTCCCTCTGTCCTCCCTGTCACCGTGCCAGGTCAGAGACCACAGTCTCTGCATATCCCCAGTAATTAAGCCAGATAAATAAAACCACATTGCTCATAATTACTGTGGACAATTTTGTGTAATTAGATGTTAAGTGTGGTAGCCACTCTCCTTTATGGCCCTAGATAAGTACCTGCACCTTGACTTAGAAGGAGCCTGGTAGGAAATATAACTGCTTTGTTGCTCTCTGTGTAATTAACTACCATTAAAGCCACTAATTAGATCATAAGTTTTAAATAAGATGCCCTAATTATCTTTGGTACACGGTGAACCGATTTGCTGGGGCAAAGCCTTCCAAAATGAAAGAATACCTTTTGGCAGTGCTCAGGGTTATTTTTATTGTATTATTTTTCTATATCTCAGAATCTGCATGAGATTGTGCAGTGCACATTTGCCAGTGAAGAGGTAAATTTTGTGCCCACTAGTTCCTATAGCACTGGAAGACCCAGCCTTGGGGCACAAAGGCAAAGGAGTGAATAGAGGCCCACAGCACACATAGCAGATGATCTGCAAATAGGTGCAAATGTGTGCACTTGTAGGGGAAGTTTTTATTTCCAGAAAGGAATGTAATTTTGTTAAGATGAAGATGTTGTTCATCTGTTTTCTATTTTGCTTTTGTTGGCAATACTGCACTACAGAATAAGTTTAGAAGATTTTTGTAAAGCTTCCCCCCCCCCCCCCCTTAATTCTGATTTGTTTTAGGCAGCTTTCTGTGAATTGTCCAGCCAGCAAGCTTTCTTATCTCCCAGGCCCTAGGGTCAGAGAACACAGTGTGCACAGCAAAGAGGACATAATCTAGCAAACACCTGCATCTGAACCCCAATTATAAAAAAGTTTTGTCCAGTTGAAAGCAAATATTCCATGTGGTTTAGCATTCAAAGCTATCTGACTTTGCATTTCATGAGTTTCTGATGTTTAAGCAAAGGTGAGCCAAAGCCAAGGCAATTCATGGGGTGAAGACCTGCACAGAGATTTCATGGTGTAAATACAAGTGATACAGATCCAAAGAATATTCTCACTGAGCTTTTCATCCATTCTAATTGGGAGAAAAATGTATGCTAGTCTGGCACTCCACTGTTAGCTCAAGGTTTTAGTTCAATCCTATCTTGAATTTTGAAAAATGACAACTGCAAAAAGACAGAGAAAGCTGAAGAATGAGTCTGAAAAGGCATGGAAGGGCAGAACTGAGCAGCAGGAATCAGTGAAGGCCCAGAAAGAGCAAGCGCATCTTTCTTGTAGCCCATTTTCTGTTTCCCAGGGTCAGGTGAAGCTGGAAACTCCTCAGGGTGGGACTGAGTCAGGGCAGAGTACGACTGCTCTGAGAGAAAAAAAACCCATGTGGCAGTAGAGTCTTTACCAGAAACTAAGATACAGATACATAAGATACAGAAACTAAGACACAAATCTAAATTGTTTCATTATTTTGTGCTTGTAATACCAACCCTCTGCTTGGACACAGGTGATAAGAGAAGAAATATGGTTTGATACAAGCATTTTCTCTATGGCAGAAATATAGTATGCTGTTAAGCCTTTGTCCTAATCACTCAGCAAGGAAGCCAAGGAGCTGTTTTTTTCTGAAATCGCTTAAATGAGCCAAAATTTTGCAGACCTCAGACCACTGATCCTTTCCTAAGGCAACAGCCCTCTCCTACCCTCCCTCAGTGAGTCTCAAATGAGAAGTGATCCTCTGATCTCAGAAAATCCTGGAAGTCACTTTCCTTTCCCATCACATTAATAGAGAATTAAACTCCATTATTTACAGAGCCTGTGCTACATGAGATACCACTCCTGCCATAACTTGAAGTCTCCTTGAATAAGGAAAATATTGGTTTATCTTCCCTCATCTGATATATTATTTGATTCCTTTGCAGGTATGACACTGTCAATACATGAACCTTCAGGTTTTGAAAGATGATTGAGAAAGATGGAAGCATTTTAAGATAAATCAGTCTTTCTTTTACTTCCAGATTTGCACATGGTGGTGGACTTGCTGGAATCTAATCTGTTTATATTAAATTAAAAGAAGTATTTTAGCTTTCAGAAAGGTCTTGAGATCCAGGGCCATTTCCAAGAGGCTTGGGTATTATTTGCCATTGCTTCCTGCAGCTGCCAGATCTTTTTAGAGGTCTGAACCATGACATCTAGGTTGTAATTTAATGTTTCATTCCCGTGAAGTCCTTTAACTCCCAGGAACACTTTGAAAGGTCAAAGGAAATTTTAAACAGTCCTCTGTCTCTGTTGCTGTGTCCAAAAATAAAAATATGAATAAAAATACTTGATCATGTCCCATCAAAGACATAGCACATTATGGTATTTACTGTGGGGGTGGGGAAGCTGTAGCTTTCCTTGCTCTTTTGTATTGCTGTGTACAGGTGTCTCAGACAGTGCTGATCTTTTATCCTTAAGGCAGCTCCAATAAAAGTCAAATAAAAATGAATCTCACTCACTCTGGAGTGGAACACTCTTCCTCACCATTCCTTGTTTTACTTAGAAACGTTCAAGTTTCTGAAAAAAACCAAAGCAAAACCAAATCAAAAAAACCAACCAACTAACCCCAAACTTATCTGGCTATTCTGTTTTTCTTCTCAGTTGCCCTGCTCTTTTTTCTTACTTGCTCTTTCTCCCACAAGCTTAGGTCACAAAGAAAGGGATATTTCAACAGACAATCTGTTGTATGAGTGGAGCAGCACCAGGTGCTTCTGGACCTACTGGACTCTGGGTGAGTGAAAGGAGATGGGAGTCACCATAACTGCCACAGCAAGGCTGTACCTTGTAATTCCAGCTAAAAGCACTGTGGCGATAAGTGTGATTGCAGACTAGATACTTAGCCGCTCTGTAATAGCACTGACATGCTCGTATGCACTAATGTCTTTCTGATCCCCATTGAATGTAAGGGAAGACTGCCTTTCTCTTGCTTCCCTGCCCCCAGTAACAAAGCAGTAGTCTTGACTCTTTGAAGAGAGCAAGCATCTGTGCCTCTCCTTTTACCTGTTGGCTGAGCACAGAACAAGCAGAAGCAAGGGAAATGCAGATGGAGTGGAAAGTTGTGCACATAAGTCATAAAAAACCCCCCACTTCTTGGTATAATCCAAAGACTCACAAGTTATTTGTTACACCTTCAATTCCTAGATGAATCAAGAGAAAAAAAATAGTCTTATATTCTTATCTTCTGCTACCATGGTACTCCTCAGCCACTTAACCCCAGCAGTTTAATCTCTTTCATACAGAGCCAAAATAATGCAAGTGATAATGTTGTGTTCATGAATAACCAACAGGTAGCTGTACCAAAGCACACAAAACAATGGCAGCAATTATGGCCCCTTCTTCATGACTCACTGCAGGAGCTTAACTGCCGGTAAAGAAAGCTTTTGACACCCTCTCCCCACTCTGTTCCCACACACATGCCTCCTAGAATTTCAATTTAAGATTAAATTTAAAATGTGTAATTAATTGGCTAAAAGTCCCTTCCTCTACAATAAACACCAGTCAGCTGCAGGGCCTCACTTGATGTGCCTTTTCTGTAACTGCTGCAGTGGCTCTTCTGCCTTTAGTTTGGGATAGCTTTTAAGACCTTTTGAATAGACAATTTTCCAATATCCCTATGTGCTAATAATAGACATCACACTATTAACACACTGTTTGGATGGGATATTCAATGAAACTGGCTTTTACAGGGACAGAAGTCAGGAAGAAGCCTCAGAAATAATATTAACTTTTGGGAAACTACCTAATAAAGCATTTTCGTAGAATAGATAGGGCAGAGCTTCACTGGAAACTTGACTTGTAACACAAGTTAAGCCTCTGTCTCTCTTCTAAATAAAGTTTAATCTTTCACAAAAATGTGCCCCTTCGCAAGATTCCTATACAAAACCAACCATTTAATTTTGATTGCAAATAAGATGGAAGTCAGAAAAAAAAGTCAAGTTTTTCTTGAGAAACCACGTAGAACAAAACTGAGTTTTATGCAGATTTATCCCTGGCCCCAGATGTCGCAATGCAGTTTGTCCATAAGCCACCTGCAGCTACGCAGCCAGGCAGTCACTTCCTGTCTCCCACCTTCCCTTCCTGTCCTACTGTCCTGGTTTTGGCTGGGATAGAGTTAATTTTCTTCCTAGTAGCAGGCATAGTGCTGCAGTTTGGATTTAGTATGAGAAGAATGTTGATAACACACTGATGTTTTAGTTGTTGCTAAGTGCTGCTTATGCTGGTCAAGGACTTTTCAGCTTCCCATGCTCTGCCAGGTGCACAAGAAACTGGGAGGGGGCACAGCCAGAATAGTTGACCCAAACTGCCCAAAGGGCTATTCCATACCATATGGTGTCATGCTCAGTATATAAACTGGGGGGGTTGGTCAGGGAGCAACGATCGCTGCTCGGGAACTGTCTGGGTATCAGTGGGCAGGTGGTGAGCAATTGCATTGTGCATCACTTGCTTTGTACATCATTATTATTATATTGTTATTATTATTATTACTATTTTACTTTACTTCAATTATTAAACTGCTCTTATCTCAACCCAGGAGTGTTTCTCACTCTTACTCCTCTGATTCTCTCCCTCATCCCATCGGGGTAGGGGGACTGAGTGAGTGGCTGCGTGGTGTTTAGTTGCTGGCTGGGGCTAAACCACGACACCTACCCACATCAGTGCTGGTTGCACCTTTTGGGAGCTAAACTAATCCCTTTCAAGTTTACTTAAAAGACTCCCATTGAGTTCACATAGGTATCAGATCAAGCTTCATTGACTCCTGCTGCCACAGAGGCAATCACTCAGCAGGAATGAAGGGAGGTGATGTGTGGTTTATAACTCTCCAAGGGACAGGGAGAGCAATTACACACAGTCCAGCCTGGTGCAAGCCTGGGCAGTGAACCCACTACAGAGTGCTTGGGTCTGAATATCCTCAAACATGCTATTAAACATACACCTTCTCTACTGCCCAAGGTAGATAAGGATGTAGATTTTGCCTCCAGCATGCCCTGTTGTTAGACGGTCTGTCAGCTCCAGAGCAATCCCATTCACTGGAGCAGCCCATGTAATTATAAAGGAAGGGTAATTGAAATAAGGAGAAAGTAACACTTGAAAAGGAAGCAAATGATTCAGAACATGCAGAGCCATCCACCCACATCAGCAGGGTCAGGAGGTCTATCAAGCTTGGAAGCAGAAATGCTTTTGTCTAGAAGGAAAGAAAAAGAAACCCTAATAGGATATATTTATAATCTTAACTACTGGAACTTCTTGTTTTCTTTTTTCTTAAAGCAATCCCTCACTTTGCAAGATGAGAAGCAAGGAACATATTTGAGAGAGGAACAACCTTAACCAGCAGTTGACAGCCAATGTCAGACAACATGCAAGAGACTAGAAAAGGGGGTCTAGTGCAGACCACCTCAAACAGGTCTGCCTCTGCCCAGCACTTCTGTTTTTTAAATAGAAACTTAATCCCACTCTTTCTCCCTCCAACCACGTAAAGCTTGGCCAAGAAGATATCTTTCCTTCTGTCTCAACCCTAACAAGCAAGACCTTACAGTGAAACCTATTCCTTCAGGATTTGCAAGCCAGGTGTTTCAACTCCAGTGCCTTGATTTCTGGCACAGGTCTGCAGACTAAGAAGGAACCTCAGAAGCTGTAAATTGACATTGCTCCATTGACTTCAGCAAAGCTAAAACCATTTGCACTTGCAGGTGGTCTGGTCCACTGTTTTATATACCCATCTTTTCCCCTCAATTGCTTTATAATCACACCCATGCCAAAAGTATTTTAGTGTCCCAGTCTACCTCTGAAAGATTTGAGAGCACCAACCCTCCTCCAGTTTACACATTTGACACTAAGAACAGGGACAGAAACCGGAGAGATACAGGTTGCCCAAAAGAATCTCTGGTAATGCTAGAAAAAGGCACAGACCTTCCAGGTCCTAGTGTGGCATGTGATTCATAAACATTAGTATGTTCTCATGCTTATTTGAGAAATTGTTTAAATATTATATCTACATTTGCTGAATGTTCTAATGTTGGTCAGTTATTAGCTACAGATTTAATCAGAAGAACCAGCTATGAGTCTGACGTACTTCATTTCAAGATTAGGAGCAAATCCAGGTTTCCCGTTAGAGCACAGAGAGAAGGCTCTCAGAAACTGAAAGTTCAAAGGTAAAAAGCCTCTGGAACAGAAAAAGCCTAAGAGACAAATCCATAGTATGTGAACCATGGATTAGAAATAAGCTTCTCCACATTTCGTTCTGAACATAGGCTTCCCAGGCAACATTCGATGAACTAGATCAGTGTGCATGCTTACCTGTACATGATTCTCTCCTCTCTCTTTAGGAGAGTCTGCATATAGGACATTTTCCTATTACATACAAATACAGAACCTGTTTCTCAGGTAACACTTCTAGGAAGCACTAACTTAAGGAAGTGTGAGCAAGCATTTTTAGTACTTTGTATTTTATGTATTCCAGAAGTCTCCCAGCTTTCCAATCACACCTTTTTCATAGTCTGATAGCTTTCAGTTTCAAAAAGATCTGATCATCTAGTAACTTTTTTTCTTTTTCTTACTTCAGCAATTTTAAATACATCTTGTCACAGGCCAAATATTTTCCCAATTTTATTTCTTCAATAATTTGACAGATCTGTGGGGCATTTTGCTCTCAAGTTTGACTATTTGTCCAAGGAATAAGAAAGAGAACTAGAAGACACCTTTAAACAAAGTTAATTTTTTCTTCCTAGTTCACAAAGGCTCACTATTTTAAAGTAGTAGAAGCTTCATTTGTAACCACACGTCTTACTGTAATTTAAGGCTAGCCTTATACTATGTTAATGCTATTAAAAAGACTATAGAAAACAGCTAATACAAGTCAACCATTATACTTCTATATAGCATTACTTATGCCCTAAATTACAAGAATTACTAACCTAGTTTTCAAGCAATAACCTGCCTAGATTCCTACTATACAGATTTCCACTAGAAAATGCTAATAACAAGCCATATGAATTGCCTACAGAAGAAATCAGCTATCTTTAAGAAATATCACTAGTTCCGGCTTGCTCAGTTGCAAAGAGCTAACTTTACCTACCACCAGCTGTACCCTGGTCCCACTAAGGAAAGCAGCTTATGGTTCATGGTTGTATTGGGAGCAGCCTTTCCCAGCAGGGACCTCTTCTGACCATCAGCTCCTTAAATTCAGGTGGGATGGGCAACAACCTCATATGCAGTCTCTGTGTTGGGGGGAGAGGGAGTAGCTGGGTCCTTTACCTGGTTTTTTTTTGTTTGTTTGTTTTAGTGCTTGTTAATTCTTATTGGTTTTAGGGTTCTGTTTTCTACAAGTAATGAATTTTAAGACCTTCTTGAAATTCTTTCTGTCCCTCTTAAGGAGAGTTAGGCTGACTGTTATGAAGTTTATTTCTCTTATACTAAAGAATTTTTTTTTTTTCTATCAGGTTTTAGCTTGGAACTACAAAGTGGTTTATACAGGTTTTGCTTTTTGAAGGCCATAAAAATCCAGGATTCCCTAGAAGAAGATGCTAGGGAACAGACAATGGGGAAAAGTAGTCTATGTTTATTCTTATTTTCTTCACTCTAGGTGGAAGGTCTAGGGGATATATTAAGATGAGCAGAGAGGTTTGTAAGTACCTTAATAAGCAACTCCTGTTAACAGTTATGCTGGACTAGGGATTTTACTAGTCTTTGTTCTGAGCCCATCACTAGTAGAGGCTGTTGCTTTACCTAGGATTTGGGATACTTTTAGTATGTTATGTGATCTTTAGGTCATTAAGTTGTAGACTGCAAGCGCTTGCTTTGGGAGGTGATAACTTCCCAAAGAGCAGCTCCTCCCCCTTAAGAGGTATCTGTCAGTCTGCTTCCAGATAGAAATGTGGGTAGGTGAATGACTCCAGAGATGTGCTTCAGTTCTGTGGTTTATTTATTTTCTGGGGTTCTTCAAGAAAGGTCAAGATTGTTTTGACATGGATGGCACACAATGTCCCTGCCCCAAAGAGCTGATGTTTAAGAAAACTCTCTCAAAACTGTAATGAAGACAGGAGGCGGCTGTGGCACAATCTAGCCAAATTATATTGATAATATGTAGTAATTATATAGCACTTCACATGATCAGAGCACTTTACAAACATTAACTAATTTACAGCATTTACTGAAAACAGATGTGCTTTTTCTGGGAAAAAGAGGGAAACACTAACTGTGCTGGCAGTAGAGAGCAGCGGTCAGGTTGTAGTCTCCAATTTGTGAAGCTGGAAGGTGGTGCAGAGCTCCACAGAGGGACCTTCCAGAGGTCTTGTAACTGCTTGCACCTCTAGTTAAACTATGTCAAAAGGGAGAAGCACCTTCCTCTTCTATGGTAGTTTCTGAATATGAAGGGTAATCTTATTCTGCCAGATGATTTTTAATGTCCAAGAAGAACATAGACTGCAGCTGAAGGCAAGTAAACTGCTCTGCTGTTGTGATCATCAACCTCTGATAACACTTGGAGGAAGACAGCTGATGGTAGCAGCAACCTGTTTCCTGTGGAGCAACAAGAAAGGTATGATTGCCTTGGTAGACCTAAGGCTGTATTTTGACTTTTGAGTCTTGCTTTTTCTTCTTTCTTGGCTTTCTGTTTAACATCCTCTGCATATATGGCTAGCCTAAGGTGTTTGTAATACCACAAGTTCATCTCACACGGCACCTTGCATTAAGCACCATTAAGTAGTATGCAGCTATTAATTTTATTATGCTAGATGTCCTTTAGAGGCACAATAAAGATGTAACTTATGTAACTTTGACCTTTCACCATGTGTAGCCTGTTTGGTCACCAAAACAAGTAGTTTCTACAGTGAATCATGTACAGCTTCTTAGAAGGTGCTGGAAGAAAAGTGCCTACAAGACAGGGGTGTAAAAGCACAACTACCTGAAGTTCTTGTGATACTTTCCTTTTCCTCTTCCTGTGACCAGCCACTGTTTTCTTTGCCTCCTACTTTCTTTGCAGGGTAATTAAAAAAAAAAAAATTTACTTGGCTAAGTATTATGCTACCAATACCGTACATATTAACCTTATAAATTAGCCTTTTATGTGGTACTGTATCAAAAGGCTCTTGAAGTCCAATTGAATTATGCTTTACTTCTTCACCCTGTGCCTTGTCATTGTCACCTCCTCAAAGAAATTAATCAAGTTTGTTAGGCATGACCTTCCTTTAGTAAATCCAGGATGACTCTCTAAACAATCTGCACTTGCCAAGTGTGCTCCAATATTGTTTCTGGGCAGTGAATGTAGACTTCTGCACAAATATAGAGATTATAAAGCTGTGCTCAAGTGATGGAGGGAGGGGTGAACCTTATTATGGGACTGCAAAGCAGGATCTGGCTGAGGATGAGGGGCATATTGGGGCAGGAGGGGAATCCTTATAACACCACAGGCATGGACTAAAGAGCATAAAAGCTAAAAAAGCTGGGGGATGCTTCAGCAGTGTTGCAGCCTGGTATTGAATGGAAAGAGCAGAGCAGGGAAGAAAACAGGAGGTTTGATGTTCCAGGGCTGGGCTGTGCCACAGAGCACTGGAGGGAGGTGGCAGAGCCAGAAGACTTCTGCAATGCTGCTGTACAAAACTGAACTCTTGAGCAGAGATGTGGGAGACCAGGGAGGCTCTTGAGCTGCTTCAGCACAGGGCTGAGTGGCAGAGCAGTGCAGGCTGTAATGCTCCTGCCTCAAGGCTGCAGGTAAAAGAGCTGGGAAAGGAGTTTTCTGGTAATGCTGGTTTCTGATAATGCTGCAGTGCAGAGGAGTTGTGCAGAGACGGGGGAGGGAATGCAGGGAGGTTCGTGTAATGATGCAGTGCAGAGCAAGGAAGAGGGAAAGCTGTGCTGCAGATCCTAGAGCTCAGGTAGGATTCGGGGAAGGAGCAAGGATGTTGTAAGGCAGTAGCGCAACAGCTCTGGGCATTCACTTGCCTCTACCATTCAGAGCAGGAGGGAGGCAACATTTTTTAGGGCAGACTCAGAAATTGTTGATTTTAAAAACTAGGGTTTTTTTTTTTTTATTTTTGAGTCTTTTAATGATTGCTTTTTTCAAGTTTTTTGCTCCCTGAGATGGTGAAGTTTGATTTGACAGGTGATTCTTGTGTCATCATATGACTCCAGGAGCTGGGGGTTTAGGAAAAAAATTATGTGATCTGCAGATCTGAGCTTAGGAAGCAGAGTCAGAGTGACAGCAAGAGCAGAACTGTGCTCATTTGATACTTGAGTGATTGCTTTCTTTTAATCTCGGTTTTCACTTATGTTCATGTTTTGCTCAAGAAACCCCTCTTCCCCACCCCCCCCCCCCCTTAAAATTGCTTTCACCCAGTCTTGCACAAGATCCTTCTGCCTTACTGTGGTGATAGAATGTATTTACTGCACAAGGAAATGTCCACAGTTTTGCTACAGAAATACATGAGGCCCTTATCAAGAAGATTCTTTTTCCGATTAAATATGTATTTGTATTGTTTGTTATATGTGTCTGTTGGTGCTAACAATGCCTGTGAGGAGTTCCAGCAGAACTTGCAGTAAACCTCCTTGAAGTCAGGAGAACATAATTATTCTTTTTCATTTAGTTTCTGTTTCCTTTCAAGTCTCTACAGGTTTTTTCTGCATTAAAGACTAATGGGTTACAAATTCCGGTTTAGGGGAGGAAGGCTGTACTTGAGGGACAGGAACAGATAAAGCACAAGAGTGTTGCTTCCTCCTATAGCACTTGTCACAAATCAAGAACTTCACTGAACAAAAAAATGCTGAGGCTTGGAAGTTACTTTTCATTTCAAACTAAGAAAAGAAATGAAAAGTGTGTTTAAAAATATCGCATGATAGATCAATGTGGGGATATCTAGTTGTGTGGTGAGTAGGAGCTCCACTGAGGATGCAGAAAGACAAGAACTGCTGACGGGGCTGGGACTGTGGGCATCACTTCCAGAGTGGCAGGTGAATATGTAGCACTGAAAGGACTGTGTTCTTCTCCACCTGTACCAATAGATGTTAACCCATCCCAGCTTTCACCTGAAATACTCCACAAAATTTTCAGTGGAAGTGCCTAGGCTTCCTCAGTATATTTCTGGAAGTGAAAGGGCATTTTCCCTAACTAATTCTGATGCTTTTAAGTTCTAGTTTACAGTATGTTCATGGCTGAGATAGTTTCATCAGGAATCAACACAGATATAACTCTACTCAAGTAACATACTCAGAAGCAAACCTACAGGTTGCCTGAGAACAGGTCTACATAACCAGCTGGGAAAAGTGCTGTTACTTGCTATCATCTCCTTGATATTACTGCCGGAACTGTTATTACTCCCCAGTACAATGTCCTTGATTGTCAAGGAATTATATTTGACTTTTTCAACAGGTTGTAGTGTGAAGCACTGTCATCTTACTCAGCCCCTCCTGAAAGGGGAGCAAAATGCAAGAGGAAATGCACAGCTGATTATCTGGTCGGATCTGGAAAAAAGCAGGGAGGTTGATCTCTTGGTTGATTACTCACTGGTTTAAACATTACCTAGGTCTTTCTTCTATTCAGCTGCCTGCCTTCCTTATTCTTTCCTCACCAGGATTAACAGATAAGAAGATGGAGTGCTCAGTGAAAAGTGAGAGGTTTTGTTAGTAGATCTGTTCATCTATCTAAGTCCAGACTGCAGCCTTTTGTAAATTGACTCTGCTACTTTTCTTCTTTCATAAATTACTTTAAAAAATAGAGACAAAAGGCTGCCAACTGTGTTAGTTCCTGGAAAAATCCTTCTTCTGTTTAATATACAACTCTTGAGACATTTAAAAGTGAGATGCAGTCATGTGTGAATGCCTGCGTATATACTGAAGTGCCATATCACACTGAAGAATTTCAACATCCCACATGGTGACTTTGCTGCAGATTCCGTTTTTTCCAGAAGAAGCCTGTTTCAGGTTTGTGGAGGTATCTGCGGTCAGCCCTTGAGACAGGGCTCTTCACTTGCCCCCATTGACTACATCTAGGGTAATATTGGTACCCAAATCAACTGTCTCATCCCAGTCATTTCAGCTTGGTTGGGCACAGGAGATTTGTAAACGTGTTGCCATGCAGCCTTTTCTTTATATTTGTGGTTTGTGGACTTTGCTATAAAGACCAAGATTCTGAATTCCTTTTCATATTTATCTATTGCCATTTCCTCAGAGGATTCCCTAGGTTTTAGGAACTCTGCAGAAGAAACGTCACTCATTCTTTTATTTCTAACCACATGCAAGCCTCTGCAAAGTCCTGTGGCAATGGACACTTGCATGAAATATGCTTGTGGTTATGCTGCTTGAAGTATGGGTTTGCCATACTTTGGGTCATTTAGAAAGTGTGATGGTAGGGAATTCAGCTAGCAGTTCATATGACAAACCCAGAAGCAGCTGTTTATCAGAGCATGGGAAGTCTGGAGGTTCATTGATAAAAATCACACAACCTGCATGTTCATATGAACCACTCTAACCTCCAAAATATGACTCAAACTTGTAATATCTTTTCACAGGATTGTGTTTTCCTGATATTTTCTCTTTGCCTTCCCTCCCCCCCGTTAAGTCACTTCTGTTGTCAAAGCATCCACAGGGAGATCAGAGTACTGAATAGCTCATCTCTTTTCTGAAACAGGTGGTGATTCATATCTTTAAAAATGAATTATTTTTATTGGGAATTTGAGGTTTTAACTTCAAGTCACTATTTCTGTTTTGCCTTTCTCTGCCAGAGAAGTTCTTTCATACCATATATTTTCCTATTATGAACCTTCATTCATTGTCATGGCATCACCTCTTAATCTTTTGGCTTAACATATTAAGTGTCTTTAGCTCCTCTGAAAATAGTCCTTTAAGTGAGCACTATGACCTTTCTGTGCCTTCTCCATTTGCTGCTGGGCATTAAGATGATGTCAGCATCTGAGAGTGGCAAAGCATCAGGAATCTGTGATACAAGGTTGAGAACCTCTGATGAGGGCAGGGGTGAACAGAAACAAAAGGCCAAACCAATGCATTTTAAATTCTTGATTTCTAATGACACATGAAGTATAGGAAACTGCTAACTAGAGTGAAGCAGAAGCAAGCATTATTGGTGCAAGAAAATGCTTAAAATTTCTGCAGTATCTGGCAGGCCTGGTCCTAGGACACCAGTCTGATAAACTCTTACTGTGCTGTGCATGAGAGCAGTGCCCTCAGTTGAGATACTGATATGCATTAATTTATAAACTTTTGAAAAAATGAGGGATGGGAGTAGAACCTGAACCAAGACATACCATCTGGAACAGCAGCTTGTGTCCTCATGGGTACCAGCTTTGCCCAGAATTTCAGCCCCTTTTCCCAACCAGAAGTGAAAGGACCTTGCCAAGTTTGCTTTTATTTTGTCACCTACGGGAGGCACAACCCTGCTCAGCTGCCCCATTGTAATTGTAGAAAGGAGGCAGTATTTGGACTCAGACTTTGTGTTCTGATTTGGGGCCACAGAGCAAAAGGACTAAAATGGGCAAAATGGTATCAAATATCAAAGGGTGGCCAAGTGAGTGGAAAGGAGTCAGTAAAAAGCAACAGTTGGGAAAAGAAAATTCAAGACAGCATCTTTTTGCCTACAGGTTAACAACTTGAGAGAGTTGAGTTCCCTCAACTTTGCTTTCATTATAAACCACTGTTTGTGAGAGAACAAAATAAAGATTTAATCTGCAGTAGACATACAAGAAAAGATTGGCATTCGAACTGACGGAAGTGTTGGCAACTGTTTGACACCTAACTCTCGCAGATTCTACTTGTGAACACTTCATAAACAGGCTGAGATTTTCCTCTTCACAAAACAGTTTTATGCTTTGAAGCTGGTCCGTGTACTTGGAGTCAGCTCTCTTCAGCCATGGCTGCCCAGGCTCCTCGCTGCCAAGCTTCCCTCTGTGATCACTTTGCAAGATTGGTCCCCTCAATCACACGGTGCCATTTCACCCTGCTCCCTGCTGCCACTGAGGAGTGACGTCTGCCTGGGATGAATTTTGTCACAAATCTTGATTGTATTTTATGCTCCAGTGCATTCTGTTTATAAGGGCAAAACCCTCTTCTCTTGGCACTTTACACCAGGCAACCTTCCCTTATACAAATGGGTTTTCCAACCGAAATAAACTGATGCAAAGCCGAAGTTGTTTTCTATGCAACAGTCCCTGGAATGCAACTAAATATTTTTTTTCCTCACTATTTGACCAGCCCAGGGTGACAGACTAGCAGAACTGTAAAAATGTTTGTCAGAGAGTTTTGCAGAATATTTCCTTTCACTAAGCATTGAAAAAATTGTGAAGGTGAGCATCAGAGTGGGGAATTCATCTGTGTTACCAATGAGGAAAATTCATACTTTTTTTTAGTTGTCATGAAGTTTGCAAAGTTGCTCATGTCAGCTTTGGTTTCATTGTCAGACGACTTAGTTCCAGTTGAGCTCTTCCATTTAAGCTGTTAAACAAATGAAAAGCAAAATTGTCACTTTTAAATAGAGTCCGCACATAATCACATTTTGAAATGGTCCTCTGTGGTAGGAGCAGAAGTTGTGTGCATTATAATATTGAATTTTAAATAATATATTACACAAAATAGCTTCCAATTTGATTTGGGGGGATATATTTTCATGAATTATTGAGTATTTGATTATTGTAGAAAGACTTTGCTGTTATGCACTGAAACTGTCACTCTCCCAGGCCTATGATATATGAGTTTGGTTATCAATATTTAAAGTTACGGTCAGCCTGTGTGCATGGCTGCTGATACTGGAGACACGGACTAATCAGTAGTAATGTATATGTGCCTCCTGTCTCTTGTTTGCCAGGCAGAGCTGGAACAAATTGAGTGTAGAAGATTCCCAAGTGATTTGTGGACTGGTTTGTCAGTCTGAGTAGAAGCCCCTTTGACACCGCTGCAAAGAAATAAGGTGAAGAAAAGTTTGCTCTGCTTTCAGGAGAGGAGGTATACGAAGGCCAGCAGGCAGCATATATGAGGCTTCTTTCTCTTCTGTGGTGCTAAGGGCCAGACTGAGTACCAGTTTACAGGTATGATATTTAATGCAAAAAAGAGAAATTGCAATCATTGAGAGAGTCTGACTGGGGAGTACAAATTTACTGGCATCTACCAAAATGTTCTGAGTTATTGCATATGAGCTCAAGCCTCTTGTCTCTGGGGTTAACAGTCCGCCATCTTGGAGACTTGTGCGCAAGTAGGATGCGGACTGGGACTTTTTTGTTCTTCAAAAAACCCCATACCTTTATGTGGAGAAGCAACCACAGGACATTCATTTTAAGCATATGCCCACATGCAGTGTGTTGTGTGAAGGTGATTATGGGTAGAAATACTCATGATGCACTTTTAAAGCATTATGCAAAGCAAATATTATACAGCAAAGAAGAAGTCATCTGTTGCTTAAAACACAGGAAAGTGAAGGTCCGTGCTAAGTGACCTCTGTCTCTTGTTCTAGATGGTGTGGACATGGAGATGATTGCACACAGCTTAATTAGAGCAGGCCCAAACTGACTGAATCCAGTGGGACTGCTGCAGGATAAATTTGCACCCAGAAGTGGTGTTGTGCTGCGATTGCAGACATGAGCGAACCAAAATAAAAGAAGCACTGTTGCAGCTAATGTGCTGACTTGTACTTGTCTAATTGAGGCTGGATGTGCCAGTGGGTAACAACAAAGCAGACTACAAATATTGTGCTACCTGTCACTCTATGGAATCCTTTTATGAATTGAGGAGCACTGTGGTTTGGCTACCTGCGTTGCAAACTCGTATTTAGCTTTAATTAAATGATTTGGCTGAGATCAGAGACCAGAGGAGAACGCAATAATTCCATTTCTGTAGCTCTTGTATAGGTCTGGTACTCAGTTTTATTTTCAAAATGGAAGACAGAGGTAGGAGGAAGGAGAAGGAGCTGCTACACAAGTGTTTAAAAAGGTGAAAAGAACAATACAACTTTGTTTCTTAAAGCAGGAGGGAACTCTTATGGTATGGAACAGAGGAAGCCCAAGACAACCCCTTGCCTGTCCTTGTATTGCTCACGTATTTAGTAGGTGTGTATTAATCATAATCAACTGTATACTGCAGCACACAAAACCCCCCATCCCAAGGCCTGTGTGTCCTTGACAAACTGTTAAATATAGCCTAATCAAAAAGGCAGACTCCAGTAATTACTGGAGAAGTTGCCCCTTGGCAGCTGCTGAAAGGTAGCAAAGATGTCATAAACCACATCAAAATCACAACTGCCACTTGTCTCCCCTGGAGCCTTTTTGAACATCATCTTTCATTCTCCAAGTCTGTGCGCAGGCAGGGAGAAAGGGAAGATCTTGAAGAAGGTCATGCTCCTGCATTTGTGGACAAGCAGGGAACTGGGACAGCATGGCAGAAGCAGTGTTGTCTAGTGGATAGTGATGGCTCAGAAGGGTAAATAGTCATATTGTTATGCCTCCATTTCCTGCTTCTCTTCTTTCCTCTCATTTCCCTTTTGTGAGTCTCATCTCTCCTGGCCCCTCCCTTGGAGAAGGGAATATCAGTTGGTAGAGCTGTAAAAGATTTATCCTTTCTGCTGACTCTGTGCCTTTCCCCAGAGATGTTTTCCCTCTTGCCACTGATTGCAGTGAGGATCACAAAAGTTAAATATGATGCAGATTGGGAGGTTTAATGAATCAGAAAAGCTTGGTGTGGACAGAGGAGCGCTCAGGGCATGCTGTGCTGTATATGCTTCTCTATAAACCGCACATCTCCTTCCTAGTCCAGATCCTTCCCTCACCTCCCCCTCCTTCCTTATAGAAGATGGATTTATTCTGTCACTGGGGTCAGTACTGCTGGCTTTTATTTGGTCAATTTGCATAAGCCTGCAGTAAGTGAAGAAACTGATGGGGAGGTGTTCCTTTCTGTTGCTCTTACTCTCATAATTCAGCTCATAGCTGTGCTTGGCCTTTGCGGATGGCAGATTTCCAGCTGATGTGCTGTAATAACATGCACACAGGTTTCATATTTAAAAATTCACAGAAGCTGAATAATTATAGCATCCCGCCTAGCAGTATGTTTGGTGACATGTCCTGAAGAGCGTTGCTGACCTGAGATGTTTTAGAGACCAGGGAAGGGCAAAGACGCTGTGAGCCTTTGTTTCCTATTAACTTTGTGGACTCAGAAAAGGCAAGGTTGTGTCCCCAGGTGACTAGCACAGGCACAATAAAACCTAGCATTTCTCACTTTCCTTCCTCATATCCCTTTTCTTCGCGAACATTTTAAATAAGACCACCCGCATTTATAACCTGCTGCAGTTTCTGCATGGCTTCATCAATAATATATATCTACCTATTTTCCTGACTGGGGAAATGTGAGATTTTCCTCTTGAATACTTGAGATTGGACTCATCTCTGGTTCCTAGACAAGCTTTTATCTTTACTTCATTACAAGGGTTGTCATTCATGCCTGAAAAGTGACAAAGCCATCCCTTTCACTTTAGCTGGCCTCTGCCTTCAGTTTGCCCTGAACAAATCAGCAGCTTATGTTAGGGGATGTTTTTCTCCCATGTTGCTCTAAATATTTTTAAGAAACATACTCCTCCCCTGCTGCAGTTTCCTAGGTTGTGCTGGGACTACTAAGGTTGGTAAAGTTTCAAGAACATCTGAGCAGAATCTTAGTCCTAGTCATGTGCAAGGACAACTTAGAGCTCCTAGAGCATCTAGGGACTCCCTTGGCTCTCCTAAATAGAAACAGTCAGGTTAAAAGGGCATTCCTTGATGTATCTTGGAAGAAGACTTCATAAAGTTCTATCAGAAACATAAATCCATTAAGAATTTGAATACATACACATACTGTCCAGTAATGTGCTGGTACTGCTAGATATTATGCTTTGTCTTGGAATATGGGAGAACTTGGGCAGTGACATTCTGCAAATAATGTCTTCTAGTATTCTAATCGCTCATGTGTATTCAGCTTACTCAGTCCTGCATCTATAAATATTTTAACCCTGTTACTCTTACCTAGGTTCGTTAAGCACTTAAAAGCTCATAACAGAAGTAGCAGAGATGGAAACAGACCCCCATGCTCTACAGAACACTAGAACTTCCGTGCTGCACTACAGCATTTATAAAATGTTTTGTCTGGGTGTGGAGATGGCAGTGGTTGAGGAGTGTTTAGAACATCTTAACTCTATTTCTGTGTTTTAATAGATCTTGCTTTAGTGAACAACTTCTTGCTGCCTTAAGAGGATTTCCTGCTGTTCCTTTTCTCTTGACTTCTCTGACATATGCGCAACCTTAACTACAGCTTAACAAAGGCTTTTGGGCTATCTGGCTGGGTACCCAGCTCTATTGCTTTTTCTGCACATGATAGCTCTATAGAGATTTAAACACAGAAGTATCAGACATGTTTTAATGCCCAAGGACCATTTCCTAGCAATTAAGGGAGAGAACTGAAGGCATGAAACTTTTCCTACAGGCTTTTAACCACAGCTGCCCTTTAGCTATTTGGGAAGCAGGCTGAGGTTGATGCTACTGCTATTTTAACACAGCTGCAAAGGACAGATGTGATAAAACAATTAGAATAAGTACTTGTATCTCCTAAAATGGTTTTTTTGTTTCATGTGCGGAAGTGTAGAGTGATGTTCTTTTATGTAGGCTGGAGCATAGGTGTTATCACGGACCCATCCTGGTGGAGGAATTTCCTAGGATGGTCTGGAGGATGAGGCTGTTGCTGGATAAGTCATTCTGGCTAGTAGCTCACTGGTGATGGTTCTAATGAATGAAAAAAAAACTCTAGGGATAAAACACAGCCATAAACCCTAGCTGTGTTACAGAGATCACATGGGATCTTCCCCAGTGAAGAGTCTCCTGGGGAATCTCCTCTTGGCACTGGATTTGCCTTCTGCCTCCTAGAGATCAGGAGCATTCCCGATGCTTTGCTGCTCTTTGAGAAGAGACAGTCTCCTGATGGTGCAAAGTGGAGGAGAGCTTTATTCATTGGGAAAGTGCTGACTGTGCTATCAATCAGCCCTCATACAAGCCTTGAGTTATTAATAAAAAGCCTGGTAATCTAACACCTGCTCTCAATCTTCCTTTCTGAGGGCATAAAAAGCCGCAAGATCAGCCTCAGCAGTTTTGTGCATCTCCAGGACTTGTTAAATCTCTTTCACTTCCTTTAACCCACTTCCTGAAATCTTAAGCATCGATGCTTTATGCTCTGGCTTGTAAATGAAGCCTGTTATTATCATTGAGATAGTGTTTTTATGGCATAAATAATGAGCTGAAACAGGGGAAGAGGCGTTGTGTGGAATTACTGCCTGAACTGAGATGGAAATAATCAATATGTCCTCACTTACAAATCTCATCTGCATGTCGACTCCATCTCCCTGGCTGTCTCACTACCAATTCATTGCACAGGAGGCCCAATAAAACATGCTGGTGTCATTGATCTGTTTTATGCATAGCCAAAGATAGAAATGCATCATTCAAAATTAATGGAAGAGCTTCTACTTGCTGCCCTATCTAGATGGAAGTACCCTGCAACCCAGCATGGTTGGAAGATAGAGGTGGGATTCAAGCAAGCAGCAGCATGTTCAGATCCATCACAAGACAAGCATGCTTCAGGGTTAACCTCTGGCATTTGGAACTTGTGTCACCATGTTGGGCTGTATCATATATGGTAGAACAAAAGCAAAAAGGCTTTTTATTCTTAGGCCACTTCATCATATTCATCACTTCACATTACCGAGAAGTTTGCAGTGGAATCTGTCTGTGGTTTCAGTAGTTTTGTCTGGAGACATTTGAGAAGTTAATGAAGGGCTAGACAATAATGGCTTAATTAGGGTATTTGCGGCATCCATGTGGAAGAATTGATTTGTGACATATTGATCATGTGGAGGAAAAAAAGAAACATGGACACAGAACATGGTATTAGAGAAAGTGTTTATCAAATAGCAGAAATTGCAGCAGGTTATCTGTTTTACATGAACAAATGGATGGAAAACCAGCACTGAAAAGGTTACCTAGGGAGAGAAACTCATCTCTCTCCACACTTGCAGCTACCTCTTTTCCTGATAGAAGGTTCTTGTTCTATTTATGTATGAACACCTGGAGAAAGTCAGTGGTCTGTCTTCCTCTATTGATAATATAAAAAGCAGAACAGGAGTGTGGAAAAGATCATGTGCTCTGGATGACCTAATGATGCTGGCTAAAATCCTTGCCTACGGATCTGAGGAACTCTTTTCTTGCTGCCACTTAAGTCTCTTGAAGAGGAAGTATGTGTCTGATTTGAAGTTCAGCTGGATGAAAAGAATTATTTGGGATTCATCTCCAATGGTAACTTAAAAATGGATTTAGGGAAAAGTGTAACTAAGAGGAAAAGAAACTATGGTAATTTTCCATTCCTCACCCAGTCAAAATGACTGATCAACCTGTGATGCTGCTTTTTGTCCTCTTTAGGTTCTTTGGCAAAGAAATTGCCAATTATCTGCTGAGGAGAAAATATTCCTTAGAAAGCAGTTTTCTTTTCCAGGTATCTCATTTGCGACCTAGTTAAAGCTTGCCTATTGATCTTGGAGGTGAAAAGCAAAGGAAATAATCTATTGGATCAGCTGCCTCTGAGGGGAAGGAGGTTTGGTTAGTAAGCATGGCTCTAGAAGAATTTCCACTCCTTTGCTTTGTCACCTCTTTTTCTGTCCTCAGCTCTAGTCAGTATGACTGCTAAATCCCAGGGAGTCTTTTTACTGTGATAATCTAATATTTATACAGAAAAAATGTGGTCCTGCAGTATATAAGATCTTCACTTGCTACTTTGTCCTTTGCAGCCAGTTTTGAGATGTTGCAAATCTGAGTCTGTCCAGCCATAATATTTTTACAAATAGAGTAAATGAAAAAGGAGATCAAGGAAAAATGACTGAGGAAAAGGTGGTTATCTCTTGATGATATGAGTGCTGGAAATCATTCAAGCTATTCTTCCACCAGAGAGAACAAGACCAGAAAATGGTACATGGAGCTAGACTTAAGTCAGATTTATAGGACTAAGCTGGCTGCCAACAGACTGTCACAGAGTAAAGTCTAATTGCATCTGCAAACAATGTAGCCCATCGATGAGCACCAAGAGGACCCAAGTTCTTCACTCCCAGCCTGACCTGTCACCACACAGCTGCTCCCAGGTTCAGATTTACTGTGGCTCATGTCAGAGAAGCAAGCCAAACCGTCTGGCTTATTGGAAAATCTGCTTTCAGACACAAATTAAGTTCAATAATTGCTCGACCAATTGTTCTTTTGAATTTACTGCATCCAGTATAGGATTTACTGCATAGGGTATTTTCAGAGTTTCCCTCTAGTATCGGTCTTATTGGGAGTCAAAGTATTGGACTATATGGTAGATCTTAAGCTAGAATAAAGCAAGTGACACAGTTCAGCTGGCTTCATGGAGGACTTGGTATGTGATACTGATAAACCACTTTGGTACCCAGATAAGTTCTTGTTTCTTAGATTTCAAAATGTTTTCTAGTTTAACCTCATCTCCTTCAAGCTCCACTGACTTTGATTTCCACTGAACTTTAAAATAAAATTAAAGCAGAAAACTAAGGGTAAGGACTAGCACTGAGGACAATTTCCCCATCTCCATTGTCTGAGACCTTGAATACATCAATGGAAGGGGAAGACACAGCAGAGAAGGGAAGGAAAATAACTGTTAATCGCAAAGTTTGTTCTTTCCACGTTTTTATTTTAGTACTTGTCAGAGTAAATCAGTGCCTTTGCTAGGTCTGCTGGAAGGCAGCCCTCTTGGATAGAGCTTGCCTCTACTGCTGCTCCCTGCAGAGTGCACAGGATCCATTAAGGAAGTGAAGGACATGTTTTGAGGGAAGCTTCATCCTTTTACATGTTTAATAGCTGAATTAGAAGCCTTTCTTCTTGTGTTTCTTTTCAAGCAATTTTCTCCCTCATTCCTTTATTCAGATTAATCTGTCATCCAGAATGTGGCCCACTACCATCTGTGACTTCGTCACATATCAAGTGTGAAATGCATTATAGTTTTGAGGAGTTTTAGCAAAGGTGAATTGTGACTAGGCATCAGCTTTAGTCTACCTCAAAAGGCTGGCTTTGTATTCCAGCTTGGCATGCAGCCTACACTGTACCATAGGCCTGACAGTATGTACTGCAACCCAAGACTATTTTATAGGAATGATGGCTCTTGAAACAGTTAACTTTACCTTTTTGTTGAGGTTACAATTAACAAAATGTAGACTTTTCATTTCAACCAATCCTGCATTTAGGTTTTACAAATTCCAAGTTTGTTTAAAATATTTGGGGAAAAAAAAAAAAAAAGGCTGGCAGGTGATAATGTAAGATACTGGTTTGGATAGGACAATTAATCCTGTGTATTTTAACACTCCTCTTATGAACCAGTGTGAAGAAATAACTTTGAAAGCAAACCTTTTGGAAACATTTCCCACTTTCCCCTGAGTTCATTTTTAGTATTAAGAAAACTGCCTTTTATAAATGTTTAAGCAGTAGAAAACATCAGGTGGGGTTGTGCAGATATTTTAAGTATAATCCTTTGGGTTGTATTTTGCTTCCATGAAGCTATCATAACCCCTGTAAATGTCAGTGGAAATTAGGCATTTATATTAATGGAGGCTCCCCCTCCCCTCTTTGTTCTTAAAGGTGGGATTTTTGCATTGCATCAGTGATTCAGAAACAAGACTGAATTTCATCAGCATTTCCTCTGAAGGAGGTTTTGCTTGTTTGAGAGATCTGCTGGCAAACAGCAATTGTTTAGAGGGGTTCTTTAGAATCTAATTTACAATGAAACAAATTCAAATAATATGCAAAAATAAAATTAAAAAGTGTATCAATTAACATACAAAAGTAGAACTACAACACATGTTCAGCTTAACAACTCCTCGGAGGATACAGCAGCCCATAGAAGGGAAACAATGCTAAGCATGCAAAGTGAACAGCTCCTCGGGGGGTTAGGAATGGGAAAATAAGCTCAGCGTTCCTATTAGAGCAAACAAGATTTTAGAGTGAACTTTGTGGGTGAGGGGCAAAACCAGCCTAACAGTCTTTTGAAACTATCCTGTGCCTGAAAAAGAGCTTGTCTTTGGATTGCTTTGGGTTGGATAAACAGAATGTGGTATTGGATGTGTCCGGGGTTGTTACTAGAGATCAGTATCATGTTAGCAGCTGAAGATCATACCTGAGTGTAGATCCCATGATGCTTGGTGTTGTACATATTCAAAGATATGATTATTGCACTGAGCAACTAATGGACTTGAATTTTCATATATTTTCTAAAAGCCAACATGAGAAAGGACATGTTACATTTGCCCAATTGTACAGAGGAAGACAAATGAAGTGGCTTGCCCAGAGCACAGACTTCAACTCATCTCTCCCCAGTCCTGAATTAGAAGCTGTCACTCATCTAAACCTATGCCTCACCATAGAATCATAGAATCATAGAATCATCTAGGTTGGAAAAGACCTTTAAGATCATTCAGTCCAACCATTAACCTACACTACCAAGCCCACTTTAGACTAATCAAGGGTAGACCAGACTAAACCATATCCCGAAGTGCCACATCTACCCGTTTTTTAAACGCCTCCAGGGATGGTGACTCCACCACCTCTCTGGGCAGCCTGTTCCAATGCCTGACCACCCTTTCCGTAAAGAAATTTTTCCTAATTTCCAGTCTAAACCTCCCCTGGTGCAGCTTAAGCCCATTTCCTCTTGTCCTATCGCTAGCTACTTGGGAGAAGAGACCAACACCCACCTCACTACAACCTCCTTTCAGGTAGTTGTAGAGAGCGATAAGGTCTCCCCTCAGCCTCCTCTTTTCCAGGCTAAACAACCCCAGTTCCCTCAGCCGCTCCTCATAAGACTTGTTCTCCAGACCCTTCACCAGCTTCGTTGCCCGCCTCTGAACACGCTCCAGCACCTCAATGTCTTTCTTGTAGTGAGGGGCCCAAAACTGGACACAGTATTCCAGGTGCGGCCTCACCAGCGCCGAGTACAGGGGGACAATCACCTCCCTGCTCCTGCTGGCCACAGCATTCCTGATACAAGCCAGGATGCTGTTGGCCTTCTTGGCCACCTGGGCACACTGCTGGCTCATGTTCAGCCGGCTATCTACTAACACCCCCAGGTCCTTTTCGGCCAGGCAGCTTTCCAGCCACTCCTCCCCAAGCCTGTAGCGTTGCATGGGGTTGTTGTGACCGAAGTGCAGGACCCGGCACTTGGCCTTGTTGAACCTCATACAGTTGGCCACGGCCCATCGATCCAGTCTGTCCAGGTCCCTCTGCAGGGCCATCCTACCCTCGAGCAGATCGACACTCCCACCCAGTTTGGTGTCGTCTGCAAACTTACTGAGGGTGCACTCGATCCCCTCATCCAGATCATTGATAAAGATATTGAACAAGACTGGCCCTAAAACAGAGCCCTGGGGAACACCGCTCGTGACCGGCCGCCAACTGGACTTAACACCATTTATCACTACTCTCTGGGCTCGGCCACCCAACCAGTTCTTTACCCAGCGAAGAGTATGCCTGTCTAAGCCGTGAGCTGCCAGCTTCCCGAGGAGGATATTATGCGAGACGGTGTCAAAAGCTTTGCTAAAGTCGAGGTAGATGACATCCACAGCCTTTCCATCATCTACCAGGCGGGTCACCAGGTCATAGAAGGAGATCAGGTTGGTCAAGCAGGACCTGCCTTTTGTGAACCCATGCTGGCTGGGCCTGATCCCCTGGTTGACCTGTACTTGCCTGTGGAGTTCGCTCAAGATGAACCTCTCCATAATCTTCCCCGGCACCGAGGTCAGGCTGACAGGCCTGTAGTTCCCCGGGTCCTCCTTCCGGCCCTTCTTGTAGATGGGCGTCACATTGGCAAGCCTCCAGTCATCAGGGACCTCCCCTGTTAACCAGGACTGTTGATAGATGATGGAAAGTGGCTTGGCAAGCTCCTCTGCCAGCTCCCTCAGTACTCTCGGGTGGATCCCATCCGGCCCCATAGACTTGTGAGCGTCCAGGTGGCATAGCAGGTCATTAACTGCTTCCTCCTGGACTATGAGGGCTCCATTCTGGTCCCTATCCCTATCCTCTTGCTCAAGGGCCTGAGTACCCTGGGGATGACCGGTCTGGCTGTTGAACACAGAGGCAAAGAAGGCGTTAAGTACTTCAGCCTTTTCCTTGTCCTCGGTGACAATGTTTCCCCCCACATCCAGCAAAGAATGGAGATCCTCCTTGGCTCTCCTTTTATTGCTGATGTACTTATAAAAGCATTTTTTATTGTCTTTTACAGCACTGGCCAGATTGAGTTCTAGCTGGGCTTTTGCCTTTCTAATTTCCTCCCTGCAGGACCTAACAAGATCCCTGTACTCCTCCTGAGCTGCCCGCCCCTTTTGCCAAAGGCGGTAGACTCTCCTTTTTTCCCTGAGTCCCCGCAAAAGCTCCCTATTCAGCCAGGCCGGTCGATTTCCCCTCCGGTTGGTCTTACGGCACACGGGGACAGCCCGCTCCTGCGCCCTTAAGACTTCCTTCTTGAAGAGGGCCCAACCTTCCTGGACCCCTTTGCCCTTCAGGACCGCCTCCCAAGGGACTTTCCCAACCAGGGTCCTGAAGAGGGCAAAGTCTGCCCTCCGGAAGTCCATGGTAATAGTTTTGGTGCCCCTCCGCTTAGCATCACCCAAAATTGAGAACTTTATCATGTCGTGGTCGCTAAGCCCGAGACGGCCTCCGACCTCGACATTTCCCACAAGCCCTTCTCTGTTGGTAAACAGCAGGTCAAGCGGGGCACCTCCCCTGGTAGGCTCGCTTACCAGCTGCATTAGAAAGTTATCCCCCACATGCTCTAGGAACTTCCAAGACTGCTGCCTCTCTGCTGTGTGGTATTTCCAGCAGATGTCTGGCAAGTTGAAGTCCCCCATGAGAACAAGGGCTAGCGATTGCGACACTTCTGCCAGCTGCTTATAGAATGCCTCATCTACCTCTACCTCCTGGTTGGGTGGTACACAAAGCAGGAATATTGCATTCTTCTGCAACCCTATAAAAGCAAGAAGGATATCTGGTTCTGGGTATATTCCCTCAGAAAGCATGGTGATGTGGTGGTGCTGGTTATGACTGTCTATAAAGCACAGAGGTAACACCTACTTGACATAGCCTCAGGGCTATAGAGGGCACTCTGGAAAGGAGGGAGGGCTTTGGATGATGTCTAAGTGTGGGATGCCTGTGGAAGTGTTGTCATCTTGGTATGAATTCAGCTGTCTGTACCACCTTATTCCAAAATGAACTGAATCCACCTCTGGGGTGGTTCATCCAATTAGTGAAAAACCAGCTGCTGAATTCAGAAGGATTACAAACATGGGAACACAGGATGTTTGGCTTTGCAAAGTCTGGGGGGAAAGTAAAACGGGGAAGAATTTCTCCATTGTGTAGCCAAGCCCCAAAGGAAACGCATCAGTTCTTGTCTGAATGCTAAGAGTGTGATTAAGCACTTCGCTGAATCAAAGCTTAAATCATTACTGTACGCAAGGATTGTGTCCATATTTTTATCTCTACACAATACATTAATACATTAATGTGTTCTCTTGAATTTCAACAGATTTTTATTGGGTGTTTTTGTATTATGGTATAGTTGCTAGGGATCTTGAAATGTCTTGTATGCCAGTAATGATGTCACTATGGAATACATATACAGACCCCACAGATTGTCCTGTTGTCAGCTCTCAGAGCAAGGATGAGCCAGGTCAGCATTTAGGAGAGGGTCCCAAAGGGGACTGCAGGCAGGGGAGTGAGAAATGGACGTTTGGGGTTTTTTTCCCCTTCGGGTAGTACTTATTGACTGTTTGAGTGCATGGTAGGGGTTAATGTGTCCTTGCAGGTGAGATGCTGACTGGTGTAAGGTGTTTTTGCATCTGTTCTGTGGCTGCTGGATCCAAGCCAGGGCTTGGAGAGCTCTAGTGACTCATGCACAGCAGTTTGATAGCCATCCTGGGAGCCAGGAGAGCAAGGATTGTCCGTGTCCAGCAACTTCAATAGAAAATTCTCTTTGCATTAATCACTACTCAGCCCTGTTTACTCTCTGTCCTAACAGACCCTATGCTGACCACTTTGGATGATTAATGATCCAATACAGTTTTTTAAGGCTGCTGGAGCATCATACTCAACATCAGATTTCATCTTGGGCCATTCGTTTTATTCATTTCTCCCACTTCTTCCAGTATTTCAACTCAAATCACACTTTCCTTTTCCATTTTGCTGTATGCTATGTATTGTGGCTGGTATAGAAATGGGGTTCCTGTTTTATTCACAGGTGCCTGCAATTCACTGAATGACTGAAGTGGTCCTCATACAAAAGGTTTGCAGTGAGCTTTAGGATCTGTCTGCTTGAGAAGTACTATGTATAATGTGTTGTTATTAATATTGCTCATCATGCTGAAATAGTTACCTTTTCTAGATGAATCATCACTGGCATAGAATTATTCAGTATATTGAAACTACCAGAAAATAGTGTTTTTCTAGGAGTAATATTCCCTCAGCACATTAGTTAGTAAATGTCACACACAAATTGCTCATGATTTTCCTTAGATCAAAGGAATATTTCATAACAGGTGCAATATGATTTTTTGCCTTCAAAAGAGAATGTGAGAGTCAGCATGAGATACATCCTATGGAAGAAGCTGTCTGGGATAAATCAGATTATTATGAGGGATGTGTAAAAGGAAGGACAGTTTCTATTTGAGATCATGCGTGTTGTCCATGGTCTTGAAAGATGAAATATTCTGCTCTGGTGTATAGTACTTGAAGGGCAGGCTGAATGCAATGATTGCAGGCATTCTCGCTAGCAACTCGGGAAAACTACTCTCTCTTTTGTACTCAGTCACACACACCAACTTATGACTATGCTGTTTCCTTTCTTTCCCTTTTCTTCCTTCTTTCTACCCCATCAACAAGCAATGCTAAATTGCTTGACACTGCTAGTTTGGCTGTGGTAGAGTTAATTTTCTTCATAGTAGCTAGTATGGGGCTATGTTTTTGTTTGTGCTGAAAACAGTGTTGATAATACAGGGATGTTTTACTGCTGAGCAGTGCTTACACAGAGTCAAGGTCTTTTCTGCTTCTCACACCTCCCCACTAGTGAGCACGCTGGAGGTGCATGAGAAGTTGGGAGGGGACACAGCTGGGACAGCTGATCCCAACTGACCAAAGGGGTATCCCATACCATAAAACATCATGCTCAGCATATAAAGTAGGGGGAAGAAGGAAGAGGGGGCAACATTTGCAGTTATGGCATTTTGTCTTCCCATGTAACAGTTATGCATGTTGGAGCCCTGCTTTCCTGGAGGTGGCTGAACACCTGCCAGCCTATGGGAAGTAGTGAATGAATTCCTTGTTTTGCTTTGCTTGAGTGTGCAGCTTTTGCTTTCCTGATTAAACTGTCTCTACCTCAACCCATGGGTTGTCTTGCTTTTACCCATCTGATTCTCTCCCCCATCCTGCTGGGGGGCGGAGTGTGGGGGTGTGTGAAAACGGCTGTGTGATGTTTACCTGCCTGCTGGGTTAAACCGCGACACACACTATATTGTGGGGTACAATTGAAAGGGAGTGGAGCTGGGTACTGCTGTGTCAAATGGTCTTTAAAGCTGAGGATTTATGAGATGGTTCTAGCCTACATGTTTCCATGTAAAATCCTGGAATACTTCAACACAAGGGTAGGAAAGAAAAAACATGTTGTCTGGGTCAAGCTACCAGATGTTTAGACTTGTAGCAAGGCTAGATATTCCCAAGAATAAAGAAAAGGTTCAGCAGTGCCTTTCATACACTGAAAAATGAGACATGTAAAACTCCTGTAGGTGCTACAACCTGGCTCAGGACCCAGCAGGAGGACACATCTACCTCAAGCAGGATGTTTTGACATTTGCTCTGGATAAGAATCTTGGCATTTCAGAAGTTTGGGGTTATCACTGCCAAGAAGTGTGAAGCCAGGTTAGACAGAGCATCTGCAATCCAGTATGGCAATTCGTGTCCTTATGAACAAACAGCAGTGAAAATAGGTAACCTGATCATCATCTGGGTTTCATGGGTGGAGAAATTTAAACACTCGAATTATGCAACCTTAAATAAGTCTTAGTGAATGCATGACAGGGTGAAATAGAGCCAGCAGTTTCTGAGACCCAGATCAGCTCCCTCCTCCCACAGCAAAAATCTTCCCACACAGGTCTTGAAGTTATTAGCAGCTGTTTCCAAACTGAAAGCTGCTTTCTGAAATTGGAGCATAAAAATAATCTTTCGCCTTCTATTCAAGCATAACACAAACCTCCGCAGATAGAGGGGAATGGAGAATTAGGGAAAGCAAAATATTCCTTTTTATTTAATCCTGTAGCAAAAATACATCCTTCTTAAAACCATACAACAAACAGAAAACCTGTGCTGCTATAGATCTTGTTACTAAAAAGGAGTCTATCCAAGCAATCTGTCTGCCTGCCTTTCTTGCTGTGCTGGTACTTTTCTGAAACTGTTGAGTCTGCATTTTTATTCCTCCTCACACTCTGTATCCAGAGTAAATGATGCCAGACTCTATCAGCTATCTGGACATCTTTCCCATACCATTTTCAATCTTGTCTGGGGGGAGAGGAGGGGGAAGTTATCTGTTTCAGTTTAAACACTATGAAACAAAACAATTCCCTACAAGAAAGAGGTAGAGATCATCTGAATTTTACATACCTCGGATGGAGGAAGCATAACTTTGCTGTCATTGAGACTGCTTATTCTCCCTTCACACTTATGTTTGTTGTCAAAGGATCATTTACCAGCCTAAAATGCAGGTAAAGTGTAGAAACTTCATCTGAAAACCTGGCAGGGAGGAAGCAAGCATGATTGCTTTGCTTATGTCTTAAGGCCTTCCCCTATCCCCCTTCCTTATGTCTTTGCTTTGATTGTGAAATCCTGACAATAGGACTGTTTATAGCATCTCGGTTTTTTGTTGTGGAATTTTTTTTTTTTTTTTTTGAAGTCTCAACTCAATCCTGAGCAGGGCCTGGGAAGTGTGACTATTATAAATAGTATTGAGATGCCAATTGGACAGGTCATAGAAAACAAAACTTGCCTTTTATCTCTCTGGAATATTCTCTAGCCATGACAGAGAACAAATAAGAGATCCTAAAAAATAGTTTAACTCACTTGATTTCTTAGCAGACAGAAGTAGAGGGTGAAGTGCTGGGCATCACGTAAAGTATTATTAAACTCTTTGGTATAAATAGTGATTTATGGTCACTTAGTACCATGCTATCACTCAAACTCCTAGCCATCTGATCAGCTACAGATGACTTAAACCCCTGGGGTAGCAGAAACCCTCTGTATTGCCTTATGCTAGCGTTGAAAGATAAGACCCTGATATTTTACTGAAAGGAGAAAAGACACTGCACTTTATTTGAAAGTAAGTTTAGAAAAAGTTGCTTTCCTTGAAGAGAAAAAGTTCTTGAGCATGCCATTTTCAGAGCACAATATACTTCTGTAGCAAGTGGAGCCAGTTTGTCCATGTCACCTCAACATTTAGTTGTTACTTTATTGGTATCAATTAAGGAGGAAATTCATAAAGGTCAGTTAGTGCCCTATTATTCACACAGCCCCAGAAGTTATGAAATTATGGGTAACTCCCAGCTGGAACAGCTTGTTTCTTAGCTCACATCATGGCTGTTTGGTCTTTGAACTCTATTGCTTTTAGTTCAGTCCCTGGGATTTTAGCCAAGGTGGGTTCTGTCTCATCTTCATGTAGAATACCTCCTGGAAATTAAGACCATGTTCCCATTCCCTTTCATGCTGGAAAATGTTACCCATGCTGCCTCAGGTCTTTTATCAACTTATGTATAAATCCAAATAAAATAGAAATATCCAAATAATGTTTTCCTGCCTGCTAGTGGGCAGGTGGCACAATCTTAAGGAGATTAAAGGCTTTTCCCCCTCTTTAGAAATAGTTATTTCATTCTATTTTTAGAGGTGGAGACCGTCTCTGTCTATATCTACCCAGAGAGTTGTCCTTTACCCAACATATGTAAATAACAGCCAGCCTTACTGTGAAAATAGAACGAAGCCTCCTAAGTCCTACACAACTGGGACATTTCCACAGCAGGGACAAAACTCTGTGGTAAAGAGTGTTTTCTTCTCCTGGCACAAGGATGGCTCGGTGCTGTGCAAGATGCTTGGTGCATCTGTCATCTGCTGAGTTTTCCAGCCTGTGCCCCAGCAAACGGGCAGCCCTTGTAGTCATTCGGCTCACGCCACATTGCTGTCTGGGAGTCCCTCATTTAGCGATTTATGGGCCATGTCAGCGTAATTTAGTGTCTTAATACTGCTGGTCAAGGACCATCAGCGTCTTCTAAACCTCCGTTGTCCTTGGTAGGGAATGGAAGCAGAACTCGCTCAGAGTCAGCTTTCTGGGCAGCTGAGGGACAGTTGTGTTGAAGGTAGAGCTGATATACATCCTTGGAGATAAAATTATTTCTCTGCTGACAAAATTGGCTTAAGCAGCATTAAAACAAGTAGTGAGAAAGAATGAGGTTTGAAATATCCACTTCATGGGTCTCTGCTATTCCCTGAAGGCAGTGTTGCTCAGGTGTTTTGCAGAATAGGCAGATGAGCAGGTGGCAGCTCTTGAGCAGGGTTGTCCTTGGACCTTGCTTGCTGGCCAGCCATCCCAGCTGGACAATCATTTCCATACTCAAGGACAGGGAGAGAAACGAATGCTGTCTGAAGTGCTTTCAGCAACACCTGCACTTTGGGGTAAAATATTCATGGTTTTATATTTGGGATGAACCCCACTTTCAAGGCAAAAAGAAGTTGCGTAAGGGATGCCAGCTTTCCTAATCATCTGTGAACGAGCCTTTCACAACTTGCTCTAATCTAGCCTTGTCCGTGTAATATAGCAATAAAAAAAAAAATTCAGCTGTAATTGAAAGGTCCACTCACCAGGAAATGTATTAGAGGTGGGTTTCTACTGGGAGAATGTGAGAAGGAACTGTCTAAAAATCTACATTAAAAGAGAATAGTAGCTTAAATAGGAGATTTGTAAGCAAAAAGTAAGGACACAGGGGGCTGGGGATTGCCTGAGTGTATGTGTTCTCTGGAGTATTGCAGGGGGAAATGACATTATATTCTCTTTCTGAAGGATTTGGGGGAAAGTTTATTCCATTTTCTCTCACAGAAAGAAGTGTGTATACCCTGATGTTAGAGGTCTGTGCTGCTGGACTCGGGTCTTCCAGCCCTTTCTGTCAAGTTCCCAATGGGAGGCTCTTTCGTCTTAGTGGGTATTTACTTTTTTATTTTTCTAAGTGGGCTTTTGTTCCATTTAGATGCTGAGTGATTTTTTCACAGGATGTAGCACAGTGGAGGTTCACATGTGATTGTTCTTAGTGATTTCTACTAAAAAAAAAAAATTATTATTGTAATTATTTACAACAATATTTTGTGGTGAAGCCTTTTTCTGTCTAATTCCACTCCCTACTCCTCTGGTCCTGTCCCCTGTCTTGGCTCACAGAAGGCCCCAGAGGGAATAACTTTGCAAGTTTTCAGAGAAGTTTTTCTCCTTGCTCCTCTTCTGTTGGCTTTTTGCAGGGAGTCCAGGCCAAGGACACATAGTGAAACAGTTTGATTTGCAACTAGTCTTCTCAAGTTGGGGGTCAGGGAGAAAAAAAAAAAAAAACAACTCTGGCTTTGACATTCCCCATGCAATGAGAGCAAGGCTTTTTTTTTTTTTTTTTCTTCCTTCCAATAAGAAATTTTCAAGGAAAGGAGTGAGGAGCATTTTATCTTCCTGATAGAAGAATATTAAAAACACAGGAGGACGCCATGAAAATGTGTAACCTTCATTGCTCTGAATTCAAAGAGAGGCAAGAGATAAAGTGCTAGTACCTTTGTCCTATTAGCTGGTCCTGTTTACTCTACTGTGCAAGTCAGTTGAGGTGTTTAATGACTTTTCACATCACCATGGGGACACTGAGACAAGAGAAGCATTCATTTCCAGTCTTCTCTTTCTCCTCCTTTTTTTCCACTCCTCTGCCTCACTCTCTGATATTCTTCCATGGTGTCTCCTCTTTCACATGTAATGTTTCTATTTGTTGTGTGTTTGCCATAGGCACCGTCTCTGGGGCAATGGTGCAGGTAGCAGTAAACAAGCAAAGGAATTGCCTCTGTTTTGTGACAAGAGAGTACAGGGAAAGCATCAGTTGGTGCTGCTGCAGCAGAAGTATGGGAGAGATGTACAGGCAGCACTTCCCCAGTTTCTGAGGACTTCTCTAGTCCTGGTGCTGCTGTGCTCCTAGTGTTTGCTGGTGAGAGCCCCAGGCTGGCTGAGCTGCTTTGCAGTTTACAAACAGCTCTGCGTTCAAAAGTTCACTAGGATTTATAACGTGATGGCGCTGTGTGAGTCATCAGCGCTGGGGACTGAACTCGCAGACCTCTCAATCTAAATCCAAGAGCTGCTACAGCCTAAGGTAAAAGGCCACTTCTGCAAGACGAAGGTTGCAGAAGAGCCATAAAACACTCCATGGCCCCCTCTCTTTGGCAGGGAGGATGGTGTTGGCTCTCCCCTCGGAGCAGTGTGGAGGTAGCCTGTGCCATGAGGAGGCGTGGGGGGCTCTGTCTGCCCTGCAGAACGGCAGCTGCTGCATCGCCTGTGGTCAGTCCCCTGAGCTGTGCAACAAAGCAGTGACCGGGAGGGCAGAGAAGGGGCAAAAAAAGCACTCCAGGTGAAAACTGGAGGTGGGGCGCAGAGGTAGGCACTGTGACAGGTCCTGTGTTGGATGCAGTGGCTGGAGCTAAAAGCCCTGGGGTATTGTCTCAGCAGCGTGAGCTGCAGGGCAGTACCCAGGACTAGAAGGTCTGTGACAGAGGTGAAAAGTGGCTTTAACTGCCTTCTTGCTACTGACTCTTTAGCGTGTACAGGAAAAATGGATGTGTGTGCTTACTCCCTTTATCTACAGGCCCCTCGCTTTAGGTCTGCAGATGAGGCTTTAATAGCAAATACTGAGAAGGTTTTACTACAAAGGCCATTTTCTCCTGATAGCTCTCCACTCACCCCTGTTCAAAACAAACAGCACTAGGGGCATGGAGACAGGATGCTTGGAAGTTAAGCAGCAGTCTGTAGCCTTTAACGTGTGTGGATATTACTTATCTTTCTGCCTTTTGGATTCTGCCAGTGTCATAGAATCATAGAGTGCTTTGGGTTGCAAGGGACCTTGAGAGATCATCTAGCCCAACCCCTCCCTGTGTTTAATGCAGATACTGAGGAAGGGAGGGGATGGGAAGGTGAATAGCCCCTCTGTTCTTATTACATGTAACCAAGGAAAACGGCAGACATCAGTAGGACAGCAAGTCACAGTGTATTAATTGAAGAAGGTGTGAATTTTAGTGGTTCTTGACTCTGCTTAGCAGAGGTATCATGCTTGGCTCCTCTGGACTGCTATATAAACGTTAATTGATCAGGTGTAAAATGCCTCTGGCTTAGACTTGGTCCTGCAGTGCTAGGCTACAGTGGCAGCAACCTGTTAATGTTGTGTAACCGCAGTGTGACCCCAGTGATTTCACTTAGTACAGCGTGTGGCTGCTCCAGGCAAGCCAAGGGCAGCAAATGCTTGCCTGAGAAGCTTCTCTATGCACCATCTTTTGCATCCTGATTTTAAACCTTTGCAGCCTGCTTCTGTGCAAAGTGGGACTATTTGGGCATACAAAAGAAACACGGTGAATGCATCTGTTGGGAGTCAAGTATATGATTCTATGATTCTATGTACCCATCTACACTCATACGTAAGAGATTCAGTCCGGAAGTCTACACAATAAGCAAGGATGCAGAGTCCAGTTGCCTTACAGGTGCTAAATGGCAGTGGTGGTGAGAGATGTCTTGAGAAAGGTCCTCTAACTGGGAACTTAATCTCCTTTTTGGTGCTTGACTGCCAGGAGTATTGTGATAAGACAGTTCTGTGCAAGACATTGCAGACACCTGTGCAGAACAAGAAGGACTTTGGTTTGAAATAAGGCTGGTGGGAAAACAAGAAAAGAGTTTTCTGTTGCCCCTCCCCACACCTGAAATATCAAGGTCTGCAGCTTTGTTTTCATTCTAATGCAGTAGGAAGATGGAGAATTGCTTTGTGGAGCAATGTAAATTTTGCCTGTTTACTGCCCAAGGGTGAACCATCTCCACAGCTGCACATATTTGCATTTGTGATGCTGGTTGCATCTCACATGTTTCAAATGACTAATTAGTCTACTAGGCTGTTGCTGGCTCTAGAAGTTCCACCCTTAATTTGATGAACCAGAATTTTCCAATGGCAAAACCAATAAGGTCTGCAAGAATTAAGTCATGGGGAAGTTACTCAAGGGTCCCCATCCCATGGAGCAGAATCTCATGGAGGTGTTGATATTGTCAGCCTGCATTATAGCAGTGCCACTGTAACTGAAGCTAATAAAACTATGGATTTGACCCCATTGCCTTTTAGTCAGAGCTGAGACCATGGCCAATATTAGAGATACAGAGTGGAAGACACCAAAAACATCTTGAGAAAATAGTATGTGTTCCAAAAATTGTGGTTTTGTCAAAACCAAAATATTTTGCTGAAAGGAGTCTGTTTCAATGATAGTTCCAGCTGGGAATAGTTGAAACAAATCATTTAGATTTTGTTTTGATATCACTTCACTATTTTGATAAAATAAAAAGTGCCAACTGCATTTATTATGACAGTTCACACTATAATAAATACAAATGGCTATGGCCAGTGTTTTGTAATATACTACGCTACTTTGATGTAACCAAAATGGATCATTTTCCTATTAAAATGTAGTGTTGCAACACAATTGAAATAAAATATTTTAAGTAACAAATCATCTCTAAAATTTTAATTCAATGAGAAATATAAAAATCTCAACTTTTTTACTGAGTCAGATATAAAAAGACAGATAATTCTCTATATAATTCATTCTCCCACCAAAGTAATTTTGATTCAGAGAAAGAGGTGAGAAATAACCTACTTGACAATTCTGAAATAACTTATTCAACAGATTAGAAACTGATGGAACTTGTTCTTCTGCAAAATTAAGTGATAGGATAAGGCCACGTATGTGCATGTGAATATGGGAATGAATGTGTATATTATCACTACAGTATTTGACATCGGGATCAGACCCCTTCTGTGCTAAATATTGCACATTCCCACAACTTAAAATCTCAGTAGATGAGGCAAACAGAAGATATAGTTGCACAGCCAAATGCAGTTGTGTTTGTGACATGCTTTAAGATACCTTTGTTAATGAGGGCTTGTGATCACAGGTAGCAGCAGTAAAGATATGAAAGCTCTGGCTTTAGCCAACATACTGGCATTGAAAAAATAAATTTCTTGGAGGTGCTAGGGATGTGTTTGCTTGGCCCTTTTAACAGGTAACAGCAATGTGTAGAGGACTGTGGTGGCCTGAAGTCTCATCAGCTTTGCAGCAGAACAGAGATTGTCCTCATGTCACCTGAGTCCTTGTTGTGTATCGCAGCCACAACACTCCACCATGCACACACAGTTAGAGGCTGCTGCTTTTTAAAATGAAATGGGATTTGTGAGTTTATTTCAAAACCTACCGAAGACTGCACTTTTTTAAACGTTCTGATTTTTTTGTGGCAGAATGGTGACAAAGGAATTTGCAAGCCCTTTTCAAAGAATAACCCCAGCACACAGCAGAGTACAAAGGTTTCCTAGGAAAGAAAATGGACATTAGTACTCCCTTTTATATGTACTCCCTATAAATTAGTATTGTTTTGTATAAGAGCAAACTCTGTGTGTATAATGCTAACTGAGCTGATGTTGTTCAAATACAAGTGTTTTGTACTTACATTGCTTGAAAGACCCTGAGTCAAAACATGAGTTATTTATGCATACGTAAAATTGATCCTCAAATGATTAGCTCCAAGAATGCATGTCCTACAAGTAATTGTTGGAAGTATTTTAATAACAAGAAGTAAAGTCAGGAGAAAATCCTGCTCTTAGTTATTCTGTTAGAGAATGTAGCTGCTAGTAATGAAATAATAATTAATTCACTGAGTTATAAATTTGCTTTATTTATGGATTTATTCTTTACTTATACATATTTTTATTACTTAATATTTAAAATGCACTAAGGGCATGTAAGATGCAGTAGCAGAGCCGTTGTGCTGCTCAAATCCTGTGCCATGATGCTGTGGAAAAAACACGAGCAGCTCAATTTGCAGAAGGGGTCAGATCCCCAAGTTCTAGTACCTGCTCAGCTGTAGCCTAGGAGCTGTCTGGGTGGGAATGATGATGAAATTTTGGATTCCACTAGAGTCGGGAAAGGGCCAGAATATGGTCCAAAGCAAGGCTGCTTGTCTGGGCTGACAATGACACATCCCTGCTGCAACGCTGCCAATCCTGAGCATATGAAAATCATGGTGTAAAACATCAAAATCATGAAATGTACCAAAGAAAATAACAGCATATGGAAGGTTCCTTTTATTTGGCACGCATGCTTTTGAAAATTTAGGAGCTACACTTTTAAGTCTTTTCCCCTCCTCTTATTGAAGGAAGGACAGTTAGAATTTTGCTCTTAATTATTTTTGCAGAAAAGATAGTTAGAAAATCTTTTAATGCTTTGGCTTAAAAATACCAGGTTATTAGAAAATGTGGCACAATAAGATCTTTCAGTGTTGTCTTTTGCTCACATTTGCACCTAGATGTACCCAAGTCTCTTTGTACAAGTAAGGGATTTGCTCAAGTGGATTTTTGTTTGAGAAAAAAGGAGGTAAAAATCTATCTGCAAAAACTGATAGGAAAACAGACATTTTTTTCCTTTTTTATTCCCCCAAGGGGTTTACAGTCTGGTATCTTTGTGAAAATAAATGAGTGAGGCCAATAGACTGAAAGCACCGCTGAATGATGCAATCATGTGTCTTAAAGCACTAATATTTCATGGCACATCATCTTGCTCTAAAACAGAGACAAGATGCTGCCATTTTTCTCCTAGCTGCATCTGTTTTCTGCTTTTCTTACCTTTCTCTTCCAGAAACCTGGTTCAAATACAACCTACATCTTGGTGGCTGTACTTGGCTGATTTTGGAAAGTGATTTTAGTCTTGGTAGCATAAGCCAGTCAGTTGCAGTTCACTTTCTCAATGGAAAGTCACTTATGGTAAAGAGGAAAAACTTGGGGTTTTGAATCCCAAGCAACCTCTCAGTGGTAGATATGGTCTCAACAACTGGTGCTTGAAGGCACAGCAGAGAGATCTCTGATGCACAGGACAGCAGGCCTGATTGCTGTAGGAAAAGCCATGCAATTGGATAGTATGGAATGAAGACAGTACAATACTTTCAAACTAAGAATTTTGTGAGAACAATTCAATTTAGGATAGGGAGGGAAACCACAAGTATTATCACTGATTCTCCTTCTTTTTCTTCTTCCTTCAATTTGGTCTTTTTTCAGAATTTTTTATAACAAAAATATTGTTTCAGCTGCTTTGGAAAACACCTGTAGGCTTTTCTATCTCTCTTCAATAATCCATTTTATTTTGAAATATTTCCTTTGGAAAATTATCCAGCTAAAAAGAATTGGAAGGAGAAAAAGTAGTAGCGACATTTTCTTCTGTTAATTTTTTTTTAAACACAGACACACCAACAAACATCAGAAAGATTTTAAGGAAAAAATTGCTTAAAGAATTTTTAGTCTCCATGGTAGGGGAAAAAAACATCGTACTCTGCAAACTTCTGCTGATGGGTTTCTCAGTGACTCATGCAGGTGGACGATGCATTTTGGTGCATAGTCTCAGAAAGAAGATACTGGCTGCTTTTGCCTCAGGTTTGCTTTCCTACAGCTCTGATTCTTGCAGGGATATTACCAGAGACAAATCTTCCCAACCCAAGTACAGCATCACACAGGTGACTTAAGTGCATTATGGGTTTATTTTCACTTTCTTCTGGAGTGTCAGATGTAGGCCATTGCCTGAGGCAGAAAACCAGACACTGTGTACCGACGACCTTACCCAGCATTGAAAATCCTGCGAGCTGAACGCACAGCTGTTTCCTGGCTCAGGAATTGTATTGAATTGCTCCAAACCTTCTCCTTTATTATTATTGGTTTTAGATGAACACAAGGTAGGTGTGTTAGGACTGGGCACTCTGGAGCAATAAATTCATGGGCTGCTGCCGGCAGCCGGGGAAGGGGAGGGGTGGGCACAGGTCTGGCAGTAGAAGAGCACAGCCCCTTCGCATTGAGCTCAGCAGAGAGGTTTGCTGCAGGTGGATTCAGCACCAGCAGTAAAGTATAATTCGTGTGCATATGAAATATTAGTGTGCAGTAATGTGTATGTATGACTGGTAAGCTCCTCACGGGTGTACCCAGTGCTGACACCAATAGAAAGTATTGGTGTTCTTTTTTTAATTCTTTTCCTCACCTTTCAGTGAGTTTGCTCTTTTGATATGGCTGATGTAGGGGGCCTTAGCCATCCTGCCCACCCCAAGCAAATTACCATCGTACCTTTCACTGCCTCGTTGCCTCTGTGTGACTGCTTGCTATTTATCATTCAATTTTGGAAGGGAATGAAAAAAACCCAACCTACCCCTGCTCTGTACTAACTGAGTTTTACTGTCTCCCCCTTCCCTCTAACGCTGTTCATTAGCCTGAATATTTGCAGCGTGTTTGGTAGCCTAGGCAGAATGCATTGATCTTTTTGCTTTCTGCTAAGAGTCAGTGGGAAGGGTGAGAGAAGCAGGGGAAGGAGAGGCATCGACTGGCCTGCAATGGTGACTCAGCTGGAACTTGGCAGGGCTGTTTACGTGCTCGGGAGAGGCAATTGCAAAGCGTGTTTTAAAATGAAATTTGCAGGAGGGCTTCCTTTCAGCCTGGCAGAACTGTCGCTGTGTTGATTGTTGTGGGTTTTGTGTTGTAGCTTTTGCAAATCTGTCTCATCTCGAAATAGTCCAAAAGGTTTATTTCACCTCCTGCTCCTGCCAGAAGGGGTCTGAATATTTGTGTGTGCATGCGTGTGTGTTTTTATCTCCAGCCCTGCAGTGGTTTCAAAAGCCAAGCAAATGCTAAACAGAAATGCTTAAAAGGTGTTGGGTTTTTTTAATGCCCCTCTGGTTAAAAAAGGAAAAGAAAAAGGTAAATGGGAACAAAAACAGAATAGAAAACTGCTCCATGTACAAGGGAAACAGAAAATGTAAAGAAATAGGATGTTGAAAATGAAATGCCCCAAAACAGCTCTTCTGTAGACAGAAAAGTGTCTACACCATAAGCTTCTTCCTTTTCTCTTTTTTTCTTTTCTTTATGAAGATGTTTAGTCTGTAGCCACAGTTTGATGGTCTATTATGCTTATGTACACTCTGGCAGAAGCAAGTCAGGGTCCCTTACAATGGCACCCCCATTGAAGGCTCTTTTTACAACCAGAGCAATATAAAAAGGGTGTGGTGATATGGAAAGCAGGCTGGTTCACAGCCCCTACGAGAAGTGGCATCGCCACCATAACACACTCCTAAAATATCTGGCAGGCCTCTTCAGTAGCTCATTCCTGCAAGCTAGTGCTGCTGCTTCCAATAGCTGTTGTAGTCCTTGAGATTTACAGATTTGAATAAGCTTTGGGTTCTGAAGCCCTTGAGTGTGAGTGGGAGAAGCACCATCTACCTTCTGGTTCCACAGGTCCTGGCTTCATTGCCCCTATCCCATGGGTCTGTGAGGTTTCTTTCACCTGTGCAAGTAAGCCCAAAGGGAGTAATCTCGCCAGATACCTCACCCCATCCTTTCCTTCCTTTGGTTTATATCATGAGAAAAGTATCTCATTTTGCAATGCTATGTGCTGACATTACCTTGTAGGTAGACTAGGCCATGCTTCTTGGAGTCCCTTCAGGCAGTTACTATGCACCCAACCAGGCATGGACTCATGACCTGTCCGTACAAGTTAACAGAAAAAATCCCCTAGGATTTCACCTCTGAAGTTGAAGAGATCCATATAGGCCTATCACACCCTCGAGACACCTATTTTCCATCACCTTGCAGGCTACAAACGGACTCTCTGATGCTATCTATGAAAATAATTCCTGCTGCAGGCCTACTGTAAAACACTATGGGGCAAATTGCTTGCCCATCTGACCTGTGTTGAGTATAAGCTGAGGGAAGGAGTGGGATTAAATATCTCAGGGCAACTTTTGCACATGGATATTTGGTCACAGCAGCAGCAGGCACTGGCCAGGTTGGGCTGTGATCAGGGCTGCTGAGTCTTGACTGGCTGCTGGTGGTTGCAGGAAGGTAGTCCAGTAGCCAGGGCCTGTGGAGAGTGGAGCAACTCCAGCAATGTTTTTTCCCTCCAGGTTAGAGTACCCTACAGGCACTGCAGAAGCCCTCTGCCATCAAAGGATTTACCACCATAAGGAAATTCTTCTGAGACCACTTTGGATGGGGTTACGGCTCCTCTGCATCGCCAAGAGCATTGCCAGGTGACCAGATGGCACTAGAGAATCAGGCCTCAAAATATTAGTCAAAAAGCCCATATCCTCCTCCCCTTCAATTCCTTATTTGGCTGTTGACACAGAGAAGATTTCATGTTCCCAGAGCTGGACGCTCATCAGCATCCTTGCCACTCATCCATCCACCCTCCCCCCCCACCCCCCCTCACCTCCCGAACAAGCTGCTCAGACTACAGATGTGATGTGCCTTTAGCCATTGAGTACCCATTACTAAGGGATTTGTATTCAAGAGGGGTTAGGTTATGTATTTGTATTGCTTTTTTTTTTCTTTAGCGTACCTTGTATTTAATTTGGCAGAAAGCTCTGTTGAAGCTGCTTTACCTTTACTACATTATTATTCAATTGTATTTCCCTTGATGAAAAACCTGACAGTCTGTTGCTCAGTGACAGATGTGCTAGCTTTGGTTGAATCACCACCACTAGGCTTATTATCAGTTTTACTAATGTTTGCTGGTTTACACTATAACAGGTAGGGTGATTCATTCAGTCAAGTCAAACACACAGACGCACATATGCATACACAGATTTAGATACACTCCCCCGCACACACATACACAGAGGTGAATCAGCCTAAAATGATCCTTCCTTTATGCATTTCTTTGACAAAATGTTCCTGGATCCCATGCCTGTGTGTGTGTCCTCACTGAGCAGCTATCCACAAGTAAATATCATTTCCTAGAGGGGCAGGGCTGTGGGGTGTCTGCTATAATTTCAGTCACCAGGACAAAAAAAATCCTTACTAACCACAAATAGCTCTGACTAATGCTTAGGTCATGTATGTGTAAGATTAATGGAATGCTTCTTCAGTTAATTCAGGTTGTAGAAATTCATATTATACAATTCAGAAGTCCTGAATTTGCTTTTGCAAATCATTTATTCAGCACACCCACTGCACATGGGGAGCTTTCCCTGCTCTTGCATACACAGAAGGGATTTGCGACTGTTGAAGTTAATTGCATGGGTTAAGATAAGTGTGAGCCTGAGCCTGTTTTAACAGACCAGACTCTCCTATCCCCTACAGTGTAAATCCAAATGCCTCTGCAGAAGTGTTGGTATGCCAAGGCCTCTGGAGAAAGCAATGCTGCTGGCATGTGGAGCCCTATCATTGGTTCAAGCTTTTCCAGTCAACAGTGTGATGAGTGTGCAGCTTGCAGTGCTCAGAACAGGTGAGCCAGCTCTGCATCTCATACTCCACAGACGTTTTGCTGCAGGTTTTCCTTCCACAGGGACAAATCCTGTTCTTGGATCCCATAACAAGAACGTTATAAAACATTATTGACTGTCTTAGGTCTTTAAAATATCTCTAGTGCCTCCCAAATGCAAGTGTCCTAGCTTCAGAGGAGCTCGTTGCTAGTCAATGGACTTCTCCCTGCAGGAGATGGAGTTGGTGATGGGCCTGGGAGGAGGATCAATCCAAACACTTCAGAAATTGCCATCTGTGTCGCAATCCAATTCAGTGCTCCAGAGAGCTGCTTTATTCATTGTGATTTTCGCAACTCACAATGTCAGGGAGCCTGAAGTGTTTGCTGATTTAATTCTGTACATCCATACACTAAGAACTCTGGTGGTTGTTCTGAATTATGTAAATCTCTGAAGGCTGCAAAACTGGTCCAGGAGTCTCCCAAGAACAGGTTTTCTTGTGGCCCTGCACCCTCCAAACTGCTCTGTCTCCAAGCTTTCAAGGTGGAATTGGCCATGTAGTGGAGTGTAGTGATAGAAAAAAAAATTGGTTGAACTAGGAAAACTTTGGCTTCATATTTAGTGTGATTTTAAGGCACAATATTAGGCAGTTTATATTATATACAAACTGCTTGGTCTCTTTAATTAAAACTCACAGCAACTAGTTGTAAAATAATGAATGTCTCACTCTGCAGTATTGAAACTTTGTCTAATGAATTCTTTGCCTTGTCTGCCTCTGTTTCCATCTGACATCCTGTATTCATTCACAAGGTGTTCTTCTTAATGAAAACAAGGTCACTCTTTCAGCATTTGATGGCCAAGAAAGGAAAAGGTGATAGAACTGCAGCCTTACAGAGTGTGTTATTTTTTTTTCTCCTTCCATAATTGCAAAGAGCTTCCATTGATGTTGACAGGACTTAGGTTTGAATAGCAAGAGGAGAATAGGTGCCAGATTGGACCATAGGACAAATTGGAGTTCAGTCCAGATATTCAGTTTCTTACATAGATTTTCCACTTTTGTATGTCATTGCCTTATGGGACAATAATATCAGTTCATAAGAAGGAAGCATTTGTTCTCTGCTTATAGGCTGATGTCTAATACTTATTAGTAACTAATATTGGTGTTGCATACAGAGACTAAATTTGAGATCTGAACCTTGCAGCGCTGCCCTCTGTACAGAAACATAATAGCAGAAGGTGCTTGCTCTGACAAATGTACCAACCAAAGAATGCAAGAAGGGAAGTTTTATAAAATGCCCTTACAGATAGGGAACTGAGGAAGAAAGGCAAAGTATTTTTTTCACACTATGCATGGGTCATGTGGCAAGAATAGACCCTAAACCCCCATCCCCTTGTGCCTGAAGGTACAGGCAGGACTGGCTGGAGGAAGAAATATGTGATTGATCTAGCAGCCTCCTGTCACGTTGTTCTTCGGGGTTATTTCCTTAACTACCTCTTGGAGTGAAGAGTTATGCTTTGGTGCAACTGTGCAAACACTTCACACTGTGGAGTTTCCTGGTCTCTTGACTGTCTCTTTGGCCTCCTGTGAAGCTCTTGAGCATCCCTCCCAGACTTCTGCTCTGCTGAAAGCTGGGCCAGCAGCCACTGCAGTGGCTGCACCCTTCTCTTCAAGCAATAGGAGTTTTTATTCACTTTCCTAGCTTCCCTTAATGTAAAAGGCTATTCTCACCTTCTCACTACAAGTCACTACCCCCAGAATGGCTTCCCACTTGAATATTGTAGGATGGGATTGTAAGAGCCCCATTGTTTTTTGATACAGGTCCCATCTACTAAAATGTGTGTGTTTGTGAGGTTGTAGCAGAGAAATCCCATGCTGAAATACCGCCTTGTGACTGCTGCACTGAGGTACAGAACAACTTGCTCTTTGGTGTGCCTGAAGGAAACCTTTGCTGGGGTTGTTGCTCATGTGGCATAGGCAGGTGTGGCAAAGGTGGGCTAGGGAGAGGATGTACATGCAGATGTGCTAATTAAAGACTTGTCATTTTGTGTAATTTAGGCAAGTGCCAGTGATTAATAGTAGTCCAGAGGTGATAGCTTCTCCCCCCTGATCATCTGTAGCTGAACTACTAGATCACAATCCTGCAATGGCAGAATTATAGATCCATAAGTTTTTCTCCTATTGTGTTTTCTTAAATACAAAGAGTTGCCTCTCTCTCTGTTGGCCTGTTTGTGAGAGCTTAAGGCTTTTTTCCTAGTTCCCTGGGATCCTGTGTTTGGAAAATATTATTATTTAGCATAAATTGGCATAGTTCCCTGATACAGTCCTAAGAAAAATAAATGGCCCAGCATATCTGATAGCTAGCAGGAAGGGCTGACCTGCACTGCAAGGTTTTTCCCCAGAAGCAACCTGTAAAATAACTTTGAGCAGCACATGATATTGGTGGGTCGGGGGGAGAAAGGGGGATATCGCAACCTGCTCACAGACAGCTGGCAAATATTACCAAGAAAAGGGGCAAAAGTTGCAAAATTGTTCATTGATAATTATTTCCTATCCTCTATTGAAAAAACACAAACACTCCAGCAGCTCCAGAAAGGCCCAACCTGTAGCCCCTGCCAACTGTAATGAGTTTGGGAACTAATCTGTCCAGGAGGTGAGTGTCAATGCCAAGAGGGACACATTAGACTTCAGCTTCTAGTGGCATCCACTTTCTGGGGACACTAAGCCAATTTACCTAATTCCAATGAAATTTCAGTAATAAAAGTAAAGGTGGCTTGCTGAGCAGAGGCTGGGGAAGGATTAAAGGCATTTGCATTAATAAATAGAGATATTATCATGGAGAATTAATGTTCTTTGATATAGATCTTGGCAGCATTAGAAGATGTTAGGTACAGTGCCTCATTATCTCTCAGAGGTTAAGGGGTCAGCCTGGGACAAGAGGAAGTGATTTATGCTGCATCTTTGTCAGATATATGAGAATATGTATGAAATAATAAGACTTGCAGAGACCATTAGTAAAAATCTCCCAGGATCTCAAGGTCTCGCATTACACTAGATTCCCTATCTCTATGCCACATATCATTCAAGTACTTTCTTCCTCTTCTATGACCCATCTCTCTCTCACCCTTTTTATATCTCATATTAGGGTTGTTCCTTCCCCTTCCAGCATCTAACAGGCAAACATTATTTAAAAGGGGTGGTTAATCTAGAAGACAAGGGAGGTTTCCTTCATTTGATATTTCTCACCCTTTAACTCCTTAGGAGATACTGGCTTGGAGGTGACATTTAGATGAAAAGGACAAGTGAAGAGATGAGTGTTGTTCAGGTATTAATTAAATCATCAAGGACAAATGAATGGATATGCGGATCTCTTCTGCATGTGTGGGAATTGAGAATCATGCAGGTGCACCTTGGCAAAGTTCTGGGAAATGCTACCCCTTGGATATTACTAGCACAATAACCTGCCATAAGCAATGGCCAAGTCCTGGGTATGTTCAAGAACTCCTCTCCACTCTGTAAATACCATAATCTCCACATAGCTGTGATGACATTTTTATGTCATCTGAAGGACTTGCTGATAGAGGGGAGGAAGGACCCCAAGCAATGCTCACTATCTCACAAGGGACATGATATCAGCCAGTTTCCTAATACTGTATACAGTATAGTACAGTATAATATACATAATGTAGTATAATATTGTATTCTTTCTGATAGTTAGAAAGTGAATCCTTCCAGGCAGCAGTGAAGACCCAGACATGCACACAGGTGACTCCCGACATTGCCTGAAGCTGAGCATCTTAGGCTGCCAAGTAGAAAATTCTTTGCCAGATGCTGCTTTCCTGCACAACTCAACAATATCTTCAAACACTTGTTAGAAGGGGTTTTCTGATTGCTTTTGGTTATTATGCCTCTCCTCTGATCTCATTCAGGAGCATTTCAGAGAGGGTCACTCCTGTGAAGCAGGCACTATTCACTCCTTGCTGTCTGTGATGGGAGCAAAATCATGGGACAAGTAGCAAAGTTATTGGAGAGTTGTAGACACACAATAGACCAAAGAGGAATGACGAGGATGGCACTGCAGGCTAAATTTAACAAAAGGTTGCAGAGCAACATTTCTGACAGTAAATTCATCTTGGGAATCATTGAGAAGAGACTCAAACTAACCTCCTCACTGAAAACAGCTTTTGGCCAGGACAAGCAGAACATAACAATTTTAATTCCTATATTGTAGAAAAGACATAATAAACCAGGACTTTTTAAAGCTTGTTTGTCTAAGAAAATGAAGCTTACTTGAGAGCATCGTCTGGCTGTGTGCTTCTCCTGATTATCATTTGAAATTGTCCTATTTAAAAGAAAAAAAAAAAAGACAGGAAGATGGAGTCCTAAAAGCTATTGATTTTTTACACATTTTCTAAAAAGAAACAAGTGAGTAGCAGAGAGAGATCTAAATAAATGAGGGAATCTATTGTTGGAGAGGCTGAGATTGAGCTCAGATCCAGAGAAGCCATAGGAAAGAGAGGAAAAAACCCAGTTGTCATCAATTCCAATGCTGTGGGACTACTTGTATGACATAGGTTTCCCTGAAGTGCACGGAGCTAAGGATGCCCATTAAGGAAACATTCAAATAATCTCCACTTCTGTACTCAAGAGATACTTAGCACAGCACAGGCCCATCACAATCTTTCCTCCTCTGCATTACAGAAAGAAGCTGCAATGGGCTTCAAGCACCACCAGCAGGAATTAAGCATTTAATTCTCATTTATATTCCAAGGGAACTGGGGCCTGGACTGCACCAGCTGCTTTGAAGCCTTCCCATCTTCTCCCCTCTCACCTCTACAGCACTAGACTTGTCAATATCTTTTGCTATCCAGAATCAGGATAACGGGTAAAGTTAAAAATAAATAAATCAGAGTGCAAAGGAAATGGATGGAAGGATCTGGATCAGATCAGATGAAATACTGTCTTTGCACCTTTTCATATTTGGTTCTATTTTCTTTCCACACTTCTCCCCTACATTTCAAGAGAAATGTAATGCTTTTGAGCAAAAACACCTGAACTTTTCATTTCTAAAAATATCATTCTCTGTGATCACATCCCATTCAGCGTATTTGCCTATCAAAAGGTGTTATTGAAAAGTTGCTGTCCAGCCCTGTAAAAGTTATCATTTCTGTTAGAGACTATCCTGGGTCTGTCTTGAGCCTTATTTATGGACTCCTTGATTTTAAAAACTGAATGCTGTCAAATTGAGTATTTTTTTACAGTCAGTCAGTGAAGAAAAAGATCATAAAGGAGAATAAGAATGGAGACTATTATAAAGAAAAGCAGAAGCAAAACATGGAACTGTATAGGAGGCAGGAGACAGGAAAAAAATATAGCAGAAGATTTTGTTATAATATAATGAATGTTTTCAACTCATTTGAGCCAGCCCATTTCATATACACATGGGTGTGTGGAGGTTGGGATCGCTTTCGTTTGTATACCCATCCAGTTCATAAGAGATAGATAATATGGTGCTAGAGTGAATGAAATTACACTCTTTATACCTGTTTTCAGCATAACTTTGTGCAGGAATGAGCACAAGATCAGTAAAAATGTGTGTAATGAGCGCACTTCCATCACTTCAGCTAGTGGAACAACTGTATTACCCCAAAAGAGAGGATATTGGATGACTTTTACTCTTTGTGTAGTCTGGGTACTGAGGGTGAAGGGGAGGGAGTTTCACCAGAAGGTGTATACTCCTCCAGTATGTTCCTCTCCTAACTGGTTTGCTACATGATGGAGAGCAGCCTTCCATGGCAGAGGGTAACACCACCATGGCTATTTGCTTCTTGACTGCAGAACTTTGAGAAGGCAAACAGGCCTGACAAAGAACTGCAAGACAGTTCTCAGAGATCCTTTGAACACTTGGAATCTTTAGGAGTTAAGAACTTCTAATGTTCATTTTTTTTGTCTGCTATGTTTACATATGATGAGTTTGTGCCAAGGACCCAATTAGAATTTTTTTCTCTCTCTCTCCTCTTTCTTCCCCACTTCTTCCCCCAACTGTAATCAGGGACACCTGGAAACAATAGTTGTTTGTTTGGTTCATCCTTCTCCCCCTTATTTTCTTGTATATTTGATGTTGTGAAAGCAAGGCTGTTAGAGATCCATTAAGCAGTGTTTGTAATGGAAGGGAAGTGTTCTATCTGGTTTGAGGAAGATAAGGCACATAAATCGAACTCACCCTACATCTAAACATTTCTGCAAATAGCTGAGAAGGATACAAACATGTCACTTCTACTACGTGCTGCATGCTCCATCTTGCCACCACTGGAAGCCAGGAAAGCTTGAGAATTGAGATCAGAAACTTCAGACAAGACTGATGAACAATTTTCCAGGCTGGAAATAGGTATTTACAAAAAGATAATTCATTTGCTTGCTACTGTATTGCTTATGCAAGGAGCATCCAGCTTGTCCACCCAACCAGTGAGGCCATTCTGCAGTAATGATCCATTTGATAATTGCCTCCTCTGGGTTTAGGAAAGGCCCACTACTGCCAACTGCCTCAGCCATGGGGCTGGAGACAACACAGTCCTGTCTTTATTCAGTAATACATATGGAGAGCCCTTTTCACAGTCACAGCAGTCAAACCAAGTCTCATCTTGGCCATGAGTCTTGCCTGCAGGAAATACTGGCTGCAAGGGAAGCATGAAAGAGGGATTTGAAGAGTGATATGCAGCCCAACCAAGCATGCATTTGAGGGGACTGCCCTATTCCTCCAGCTTCCTCAGTGCCTCCTTCCTCCTGGCTTGGTCAGGTCAGGAGGTGCCTCCTCCACCCCATCTTGAGACCCAGAAGCCACAGCAGAGCAGGGACTTGCCAGCCATTACAGGTGTGACAGGTCAACACAGATGGAGGAACAGTCTCCTGCTCTAAGCAATCTCTTGCTTTGTCTGTATTTGTATCTGTCCTGCAAGTGTGTATGAAACCAGCTTGATCATATGCATCCCTGTGGGATGTCCATAGCTTTTTTGCTCTTTCAGATATTCAAGATTTTTCTCCCAAGAAGTATTCCAGAACTTTTGTTAATAATGCTCTTCACAGCTCATAGGGCAAGGTATGTGGAAGGTCTTTCCAGAGCTGTTTTATCCTGGCTCCCTTGGCTTAAATGATACTTTGTCCTTTCAACAAACTTAATATGGATTGGAAAGACTCCTAGCTGTAGAATGTGTAAATTAAAACTCTACTGGAATGATCAGGAATGAGAATATTCATTCTCACTCTTGTACCAACGTCTCAGAAACCCAGGTCAAAAAATTATCCCCTGCTTCTGAAGGAATGGATGAAATGTGTGCAATAGCCCTTGACAGACAGCATCTTCATGATTTTAGCTCAGAACTGAGTCCCTAGGTAGATAAATCAGTCCCCTGCTAAAGGATAGATAGTCCTTCGATTTAATCTGTACTGGAAGGGGCTTGTAGGTAGTTAACAGGTCAAAGCCTCTCACTGAGTACTAACAAAATCTCTCTCTTTGGACTTCTGGCAAAATTGTTTAAGGAATACATTGCTATTGGGTGGGCAATCAGGTTTAACCCTAACTTAGTTAGGGACTCCAGACTTAATCATCATGGAAAGCAAGGATGCAACTGTGGCACAACAGTACATTCATTTGTGCCCTGTGTTCAGCACAGAGGAGCTGAAGGGGAATGGACGAGAGCAGAAGGAAGCCAAATTAACAGGGGTGCTGCATTTTTCTCCAGCTCCCACTCCATGACTCTGCGGGTCACGCTTTTGAACATCCATCTACAAGTTATTCTGTGTTCCACTCTTAAAATGCAAACCCTAGTGGACTTTTATGGCCCTAATCTGATCCCCCTGAATGAGAGGCAGAAGCCACATCATCACAGAGACTCTGCCTTGCCAACTGATCTGTTTTATTATGATGTGGGAAAAGATTTTGGAGGGGCAGGGGGGAGTTCAAAGGATTTTAAAGAAATATCTCAACAAAATAAGAAAGAACCTAAAAAGCCAAAATAGCCGATTAATCTCTTCCCAAAGGCAGTTTAACATGTATTAGGAAGTAGACACTGGGCATGTTTCCCGGCATGGACACACAGACTTGGCTGTGGAGTTAGAGATGGCAACTCACTGTTTCAGGGACTGACAGAAAACTCAGGAGTCCATTCCCCTTTGGGGTGTAATTTTGTAATGTATTAAAAACAGAAGACACAAAATGTTAAAGATTACTTAAAAAAATGTTACTAATAACTCCCTGGGGTCAAGAGATCCAGAAGCACTCAGCTATTTCTGACTTTGAGCCAGAACTACCAGGGTTTTCACTTTAATATCTCTGGTCTCTGTGGCTGTGACGTGCTGCCTATATTTTAACAAGAGATTCTGACAATTTTGCCCTCTGAGTCTTACAGAAATCTACTGTCCCGGGGGAGCATGCCCTTGCAGAAGGTTTATACTTAATTTGTTTTTCTCCTTAAACAGAAACACTTTCTCATAGACATTTGCTAGGCAACAAGAGCGTAAGTGTCCTTTTCTAAAAAACATTTGAGCTAGGCCTGGTTGAAAAATTTTAAAACCCTGTGAAGAATCACATTATGCTGCTGTTCCATAGTTTACATGGCGTAGGTATGTGAAAATCAAAATTAAATGTTACATAACATTTTGAACAGGGAACCAAGAAAAGTTCCAAATGTCATGTTCCCAGGATATTTTCTTTAGTTTTGAGATCATTGAATTGGTCTTGTGCTTTTATTTTTGATAGCTGCATGAAATTTTTTTTAAAAGGTTTCTACCGAAATTGGGGATGTAATCTGTGTGTTTATTTTACACTGCCCTCCAGCTTCTGATACCGGCTCCAAATTCTCACTCTGCTGCTTCCAAATCCATATCATATGGATATGATCCATTTTCATTTCACAAGAATTTTGCCTGCTGTTTTAGGATTTATCTCTCGAAACATCATCTCTACTTGTATCGTGCTACTGAGCTCAAGACTGGGTGAAATAGCACAATTTTAAACTAGATCTGTCATTCTGATGCAACTTGGTCCATTTTAATGTTCACATTAAACTAATTTTTTTAGAATTAAAGATTAGTCACATCCACCAAAGAAGAGAAATTTCTCAACAGCCTATGAGCTGGAGAGGAAAATTATAATAAAAAATTTAGGGATATTACGTTTCTTGGCTAATTTATTTGTCAAGGAAGGAGATTATTGTTAGACACCTCCATGAACCTTGTCCTCTTCAAATCTTGTTCTGGACAACCTCTATACTGAAAACATAGAAGTGTGCTATGATGTGGAAATGCTCAAAGTTGCATCAGTCTCAAGGACCAAGGGCTTTGTTTCAGATGTTGTCCTCCTCAGGGTAGTGGTCCAGCTCTGCTGGTTCCCATGGGAATCCTAGGTCAGCAAGACCAGGGAGGGTCTTCTTTCTGTAGTTGCTGCCTCTAAGAGGGATTAAGCGAAGTAGTCACATATCATCAGACCCTCTGCTTCATGCCTCCATTTTCCTGAGTGCCTTGCTTAAAGGGTCAGAGTTACACCATCCAACAAGGTACCTTGAATCCCCAGCAGCTGTTCTTCTCCAATGTGAAGGTTATTAATGGGCATAATCCATCAAGTAAGAGACTTGAGGAAATGAGACTGCAGAAATGCACCTTTATGACTTGTGAAAGCTCAGTTGGCTGTTGACAGGGCTGAGAAGTCTTATTAAGAGGGGCAGAAAAAAAAACCCTTTATGAGGAATTAATTTCCTGTCTCCATTATGAAGTGCTGGGATGTTCATTTAGCATGCAGTAGGTGGGTGTTAAGATTAGAGCTGTGGAGGAAATGGATATCGGAATGTGCTAAATCTTCCTCAGTGCCAAAGCAAGAAGCTCTGAGAACATGCTGATGATCCTTCTTCATTTGAGCCAACCCTAACAATATCTTCACAGAAGCAGGAGGCCAGTGGTTCCCATTAAAACCCATTCTTCCTATTTTCCAAGCCCTTGAAACAGATGTAAAGTATGTCAAGACCCAGAAGAAGAGACACACTGATGAGAAGACTTTAAATAAGACTTTACAAATCCCTCCTTAGCACTTTGGGATTCACTCTATTAGGTTAAACCTGTACTTATCACTTTGTTTACATTCTTTATTGTATCCGATGCATTTAGTCTTCAGTAAGGAAATGGAGGGCTCGAATGTATGTAAGGGTTCTTACACACCTGCAGCCCTGGGAGCACTTGAACAGAGCTCTGCTCATCTGGTCAACAGACTGAAAGCTGATCTGATCTAGCAACCTTAGCCACAAAGTACTTTGAAAAATCTTACCTTAGGTCTGATTTCAAATATAAAAAGTGTCCTTGTTTTCCTCAGTCAAAAACAAAGTAAGTTTTGGGTCATCTCATGGAAAGCCATAGGCACGCTTAGCACTTCAATCTCTTTCTGAGTGCTGGAAGAAAGCCAAACTCATCCAAGTGGGATGTAAAACCAGGAAAAAGACAACACAGTTGCGCATGAAGTTGATCTTTATGCAGATCGCCAGCACGCAGCCTTTCACACCACCTAAGTCACGCTCTCTTTTTTGAATAGAACGGTACTCAGGGCTCACCCACTGCATGAAGACAAATATCACCTTCCATGCGTATGGAGACAGCTTTTTCAGGGACTTTGAGAGCACTCTCTGTTCTGGTGGACTAGACGCTTCACACTTTGTAAAACACTCGCCTCCTTCCATAGTGAGGGCTAGTTTCTGCTTTGACTTTTTCAGGAGGAATTAGATTCCTAACAGCTTTAATATCATCACACTGCTGCTTTGGGCTGTCTTGTCTGTTGATAATATTCACCCACTGGGAGACATTAGATATTTAGGGTGAAAGCTCTTTGGAGCAGAGCACCTTTATTCGGCACCTGGTGCAGTCCCTGTCTGAGCTACCACCCCAACAGAGATGATAATCAAGGACATACACCTTTATGGCTGCTGTAACATCTTGTCACCATTGTCACCATCAAAGCCCCATCCCTCACATCTTACGCGGTACATTTGCTCTCTCTTGTTCTCCCCTGGCAAAGAAAGACATTGTGTTTGGTGTGATAATGTAACTTAAGGTCGTATTTTGCCTTCAGCCATCAACATGTGCAAATGCTGTATGACTAATGAGGCAGTCTCAAATGACTATCCTGCACTGTTTTTCTACAAGATACTTTGTTGTGTTTGCAATCCCTCCTGACAGGTGGTGAAGAGCTGTCTTTCCCCTGGGCTTCTGACTTGAGCTGGAAATCCAACAGCAGTGTGGTTTTCTGGCCATAAGGGACTTCTCTCCCCTCCTCTTCCAAAAATGTGCTAAAAGGAAAATCTGCCTTTTGGTTTGTCTGTCTTGCTTTCAATTTGTTTTCAGTCCCTTTTCTTTTCCTTAGGGGACTCTTTTGCCAACTTGGGGAAGCTTTATTCTTTCTGGGATGTCAGATGGTGACTTGGCCAATTCACATGCCAGGGATAGACAGACAGATGTGGAGAAAACGGGACGACAGCAGGATTGGTGCATGGCCACAGTGCTGAGAGTTGAAATAAAGTTCTCCTCCCTAGCCCTCTCTTTCACTGGCAGAAATGACTCAGCTTGACAACAAAGAAAGCTTTCAGACAAGTGAGGTTTAAAGATGATAGATTATAGCATGCAACTCATCAATGACTCAGCTTGTCAGCGTTCATCACTTGAACTCTGACCCTTCCTCCTCTCCTCCCAAGCCTGCTGGAGTTTTTCTAGCCCTGGATCATTGCCAAGGATTGAAGGGGCAAACACAATATTTTCAAACAGTGTGCACACTTCTGGAGTGTGCATTCCATGTGTGTACTTTAACAAAGATGCTTTTAAAAAAGACCTGCTTTTCAGGAAGCACTGAGTGTCTTCTGATCTGAAAAATCAGGTCTCATTAAGGATGTCCATATTGGGCATCTTCAAAATATGAAAGCTAAGAAAAAAACCCTAACTAACTCCTGACTCAGCTTCCTTTGGAAAAATAACTTTGAGCTGCAAGGGACTTTTCAAACAGTCTTCTTAGAGGACAAGTCCCTGCTGGGTCAGACTGATGCTTCTGGTGTACACATTGACCCAAACAGGCAGGTAAACTTTCCCTTTCTCCTGTTATGATGTAGCTTGCAAACTTTCTTTCTCATTCTGCCTTACATTTTCACAATTTGTTCCCTCCCTGACACCCAAATCCATGTTTCTGCTTTGCTCTGAACTAGAGAGAGAAAAAAAAGGTTGATATGAGTTTGTTTTGATTGGACGCCTGACCCTCTCTCCTCATCTCTTTATTTTTTTACATGTTGAAGGGGATCCATCAAGATAATTTCCTGTTATTAGGTTTGAAGTGTTTTGAATTTGAAATGCCTTTTCACTTAGAAAGAATTGATGCCTATAACTTGTAATGTGTTAGCAGTTTCGTACAGTGCCTGACAGCCCAAACTACATTACAGGTAGCTAATCCCAGTTGCTGAGCTCCATTAAAGACTAGATTGTACCTGTTAATACAGCCATACTGTTTGGGTCATTGTGCTGATGTAAGGAGCATAGCTGCCTGGAGAAAGATTATGATGTGAGACGACATCTTTATTCTATTTTAAACTGGAAAAATGTATGGGAGATACACTAGTCATGATTGATTAAAGATATGAAAAGGATTTTATGAGCCTTCTTACACACTCCATGTTTCTCATTCTGTTTGTCATTCCTCCATGTTTGGTAAATAAATAAATACATAAACCCAAACCTTGAGGATAATAGGAAAGACAGGGATTCGAAGCTGTTCCTCTTATGTTCAGTGTTTTTTGTTATAATGGGCTAAGGAGAGTCTCAGGAATCATTTCCCAGCTCTGGCACTGATCTGCCATGTAGTCCTGGGCCACCTTTTCCCTTATATCTTCTCCCACTATTTTTTCATCGTATCTGTTTAAAATTATAAGCACAATATGGTAGTGGCTTTCCTATCCTGTTTGTGTGTGTGCAGTCCCTATCATACTGGCTATCCAGTCCCAGCTGGCTTCTCTGTGCACTGTCCAAGCAACCTCTAATTCCCCATCTACTGTTTTTCAGAGCCATGTGCCATTTTGCCAAGTAAATATTGATACTTCGTTTTCCAGTACTGGCTATTCAAGGGACACTCTCACCTAAAGCCTTGAATCTCCTTATCTTCCTTCTCCTTACATTATCAGTAACACCGAGGGACTGAGATCCTCTGCACCCAGAATAACACTTTTGTTCTTCCTCTTTCCACGTGTTGAGAGGTTTCTGTGTGTTGTGCTATAGCTGGTGTTCATCTGAATCCCTTATCTAGGCAGAAGCATAAATTGTGCTGTCTCTTGCTCTGTATCGATCTCACCACTATTGCCACGGCTGTTCATGTCTGACGTTGTACTCTGAGAGTGCAATGTATTCCTTGGCAAGCTTGGAAAGGAAACAGTCTTATAAAAAAAAAAAAAAAATCACATTAAGCATAGCATGTGTTTCATGCTCCTTTAGCATCTTATCCTGCTACAGAGTGTTGTAATTCCCCTGGCTGCTTTTGAATTTCATGTCACACTTTTAAATGTGGTTTGGTACATTCTCTACATGCTCTGTCAGTAGAGTTCTGCCAATAACCTCAGCACACGAGCACTAGGAAAGCAACTACTGATTCTGCTTCCTTGTGTGCTGAAGCGTGTGGATGTCACAAGTGTAGATATGTCCACCTGGGAAGGAACTGTCTTCCTACTGGTGGAGCCATACAGGAGCCTCTTCTCAACAAGGCAGGATTTTTTTAAACTGGGCCACTCGTGCAATTCTGCCTTGAGCAACAAGTAACAATATGACATGCCTACAAAGAAATGCTTGAGTATGTTAGTTTGAATTAACTTTTAAAGCAAATGAGTCAAAGCTTCTTGTATGGTCTTAAACATTCTCACCATGAATTACCTTGAACTTTAACAAAGTTTGACAAATCCACTTTGAAATTTCATTCAAAGGAATGTTCAGGAGTGTCATTCATGAAGACACAAAACCCTTGGCTGTCCTTAAACCAAACCAAATCTTAACCATCATATCTTTGCTAGGAAACAAGAGAATACCTGACTGTGGAAACCAACCTTTGAAAAACCTGAATTACTGATGAAATTGGAGTCAAACGCTGAGACCAATGGCAGAACACAGAAGACGGCTACTATCTTTGGGAAAAGGTGGGAAGGAAAGGGCTAAAAAGCACTTATTCTCAGTGAAAGGTGAGGGTAACATAGATCTGTAGAAGCATCATTATGTATATTGACCTTCAACCACTCCTGAAAAAAGCGTGGTATTTCTGCCTGTTGTCTAACAGCAGTCTCATTTATTCCATCTTCCCATAGTCCCTTTGAAATTTATTCACCATTTATAAATGCACCCAATGTGCCAACTTACTGCCTCTATGTTGGCTGCACAGGTATAAAGGAACTAAAATCAACTCCTCCCTGGTACTTAAGTATACGTTTGATTTGAAGACAAAGTAAAGGCTAGATTTCAGAGCAGTCTTTCAGATGTGCCTTGGTTCTTTAAGCCAAGAAACAACAATCAGAAATGGGTTGCTGAGAAAGCCAGCAGATACTATTCCAAAGAGAGAGGAAATAGATTTTTAAACTGAGAAGGTCTTGTTTAGCCACAGCCATTCTTCAGGGCAACATCACAGCTGCAGATGCAGTTTAGATACTTTGAGGTGTTTGCAAAGATTAATTAGCTGCCTAAATGGGAACTGAGCTCTGATGAAAGTCTGGCCCTTGTGGGCACTGAGCCTCGGGCTTGGTATGCTTTTGAAAAATCTTACCCCAGAGGACTCAGTGGATGCACTTTTCTGACCTGAGCTCATGCATTAGAGAAGAACCTTAGAGTTATTTCAGTACTTCCAGGAGTTCAGGCTCGTTCTTTAAAGTGAACAACCTAACACTTCCTAGTTCTCCAAGAAGTGGCAAAAATCCCCAGAGAGTTCCCTTTTCGGAGAAAGTTCGTATCAGGTAGCAAGTCTGGATAGACATCAGACTGTCTGGATGTAGATGTGTATTTTAACAAGTATAACTACATAGTGGGAACCCAGGCTGCAACAGCTTCCTTCTACTGCTGCTCTCCCACCCCTGCCTGCCTTGCCCCTCCACAGCACGGCCTGCCCGGCCCTCTGTCCAGGCAGCTGTGTGAGCCGAGCTCCTTCCCTGCCAGTCTCCCCACCTTGCTCCCCTACTTCATTTCCTTTGCTAGAGCTGTGCTTTTACAATGCCTGCTGACTTTGTGCATTTTGCAAACTTGCAATTTCACACTGCGTTTGTTGCCATGGCAACATAAGGGGGGAGTTCAAAGTAGGGGGAAAAAGTTAAAAAATCCCCAAAACCTCTAGAATCAGCCCCTTATTTTGTGTGTTCCCCGTAGAAAGTTGGACATGTAGCTGCATTAGAAGCAGAGTCTGTAAGGAACATTTTTAATACCCCCAGGCACTTTGGAGACCTCACTGGAGTTCCTAACCACTTGCCTTCCCCTCTTCCCCCTTAAAGCTGCCTTCTCCAACCTCTCTCTTAGAGGGTAGCCAAGAGACTGGTGCCTTTGGCAGTACCCCCAGACATACCCTATCTCAGTGGCAGCTTTTGTAATGAGTCCTGCTGTCTTTGCAGGGACTGTCCCGTTGCTTGGGAAGCTGGCATTGGCCTCCAACAGGCATGATGGCAACATAGGCAGTGCTCAATGGCAGCATTATTTTACCTTTATCTTTCATCCCAGCAAGAGATCCATCAGCAAGGATGATGGAGCACTGGCTTAAGCTTGCTCACGTCCCTCCACCCCTCCTCTTTCCAATCACCGTGGCTAAAGGAGCAGCAGCTCTTAAATGAAAACTTTATGGCAAAGAGCTGCTGACACTTTTTCATTATGAAGATACATGGGGTGGCTGGTAGCTAATGAATGTCAGTGCTCAAAAGGATAATCTCTGCTTCTCTCTGATACAATTTAACATTGTATTTCCCTAATTTGAGGCTGATTTAGTCGCTGGGGTATTTGGATGCCTCTTCTATGGTGCCGATAGTTAATTAAACAGATGTTGCAGAGGGAATCATTAATTTTAGTGCTGCAGATGGGAGCGGAATGACTTTGTGAAGTTAATGTTTCAGCAAAACAATAGGCTTCTGTCATCAGTTGGTATAAACCAAGTAAATTAAGAGAACAAGTAGAGTAAAGGGGATAGCTTTGAAACAATATCATTCATTCATTTTAGAATTATACTTTTTTCCCCCATAAATCATCAGGGGAGGAGAGGAGGGGAAAAATCTGCAAAAGCTGGGAAGAGGGCAAGAGAGGAATCCCCAAGTTAGCAGCCTGAAAGAGAGTTTATCACAGCTCCTGCACTCTCACTAGAGTGCTGCAGGGCTCCTGCATGAGCACGAAGAGCCGAGGGCCGGGGCTGCGGCAGGCAGCAGCAAGGGGCAAGGCAGGGCAGCCTCAGGGCCAGCAGATGGGGAGACCGTATGGTTCTTACCCACAGTGCAACTTTAGGCAAGCCTAAGAAAAATTTTCAAGAGCATCTGAAGTCATGTCAATAAAGACAGATGTCTTTTTCCATGCTTCAAAAGCAGGTGGGCACAAGCATCTTCCTTCTTTGAAGGCTGTGAAACTTTTTTCACTCAAGAATGGGTGTCCCATACCTACTGACAATGTTTCCTATATATTTGGGCAGCTGGCTGGATTTTTAAAAGCACCTGTGTATGCTGACAGTTTTCTAATCAGACATTAATATGGTTTATAACTTTCAGAAACTTCAGGGCCTGTGTAAAAAGCCCCTAAAACACTTATGAAAAAATTGCTGTAGGGTTACACCTGTGTATCAGATGTGGCTATTTTGCCATGGAGTCTACAGCTGGAAGTGGAAAAACTGCAAAAGCTTGAGGTCTTTAGGAGTTTCTTGCTGGCACTAAATGTCACTAATTTCTGTTGAACAGAGGTTCCTATTTTTGAACTAAAAATAACAGAGAGAAAATCCAACCGCCTCTAAACCATAAAACGGCAGTGGCAAAAGAGGATCAGGGAAACAAATGAAGTCCATCTATCGTGCTGGAGTGAAAGTACTACTGACTTGCTTGAGTGCCTCATAATATGAAAATTATGTTTCTTTTTTAGGACAGATGAGTCATTTGACCACTCAGACATCTATATGAACACATCTATGTCCATTTATATTATCTTTCTGTTTCTCAATATGTGCATGTTTTTTTCTTATTACCAGCTACTCCTTTCTCCAAAAACAATAATCATTGGTTATTCTCATTTATTTGATAAGGCCAAACAATTTCAGTGCCCAGAAAGTAATTACAAATTTGGCAGTTCTGATTAATAAATCTTTCATGAAGCATGCTCCATTTTGTCCATAAACAGCATCTTCCAGAGATTCATTGAGAAAATACAAAGTAATAGAAAAGACACAAAGCAAAATACCCCACATTCTTCCTGGCAACAAAGTCCGGATCTCAATCTTACATGTGTAAGGTGAATTTCACCATTGGATTTATGTCTTAGCAGTCAGTCTGTACTCACCTTTTTATTTTAATGGATACTGTTCTTGTTTTACTCTTTCTGGCTTTACAATGCCATATACTGATTTAGCTCCAGCTTCACAATCAAAATGTCCCAAATTATTTTTAGGAGCTAATTTCTGTCCTCAGACTTGCCACAGAGTAGCATTGCACAGCTTGAAGGCCTTGTCCTGTGTTACAACTGAAGTAGCTTTTGCATCAAACACCCACTAAACTGGCAAAATACTGGCTGCTTTCAGTTGGGTAAAAAGAGGTGTCTAGTATACTTTGAGAAACCATCAAGTATCCCAGCTAGCTGCCAGGATGCCAGTCTGCTCTTGGTCCTATGCTGTTTCTGCCAGCCCAATGGAGATGTTTAGGATGCTCTAAGGTCCCTCAGATGGTGCTACTAATCTTCTTTTTAGCCAACTGAATTGGTCCCCTAGGCATTGCAAAGAAATCTCTTTGGTATAGACTTCAGCAATAGACACTGAAGTCACTCATAACCAAAGAGAATAAATTCAACACATCCCAAAGTGTCCTGTTGCAAGTCATGAAAAAGGCTGTGATTTTTGCCTGGTCTGAATATGAGGGTACTGAGAATGCAGGATCCTGAGACCTATCTGCTGTTGCAGTACATTAGACTGAATTGAAGGACTTTGACTGCTTCCTTTAGGAAATATAATTTTCATTAAAGGCATGAAATTGAACTCCTTGGAGACCTCAGCTTTGGTCTGCTGAACATAAGTTTTCAGCACTACCAGCTTCTTGCTGTATGTGCTTGTGTCTCAACAGTATGCTATAGGGATTTGCTTCTTAAATCAAGTCCTTGGGCTTGCTGTGTTTGTTCACTGGTGTCCCTTTAACCCCAGCTCACTGGGATGGCTCTTTTAGCACAGAATTCTCCAGGGATCTGGATCCCAACCACAAGAATGCCTTTGTTTCCCTCTCCCACAGCACAGGTCACCAAACACCTACCAAGTAATAGTTTCTGGGCTTTCCCAGTCCTGCTCAAATAAGGAATAGGGTGCTTTAAAGGGGACTAGATCTCACCACAGTTGTGGGAAAGGATGCTCACAGTGCATTCTTTCAGATGTTTTTATCTCCTCCTCAGGTCTGGGAGAGCAGATGCTCCCTAGGGGTAATAAAGACTCCCAGGCACAAGGGCACCTCCAAAGCAGGGTGGTTCAACAGCATTTTCACCTGATCTTGTGCTCTTGGAATGTGTCACAGTGCCACTTTGTGGCAAGCTTCCTGGAAGCCACCAAATGTATCCAATGCACAGGGCTCCCCAAAGAGCACACTGGCCCCCTCCTCAGCAGGGAGCCTTAGCATCCTGCTGCAATTCCTTTTCTCTGCACAGCATCACCTGCCAGTGGTGTCTGCCTCTGCAAGAGGTAATTGATTCCCTTCCCCTTTAGAGCCCTAATTAAAAATGCACTGTATTAAACTTGAATGCATTGGAAACAATTAGCTTCCTCTTTTGTCTCCTCATTTGAGCCGGCAATGCGAGGCAGCCAGGTGTCATGTTCAACAAATCTCCATCAAGTGATTGCTGTGGAAGGAAATGAAGTTTGAAGAACTCCTTTGCTGCTCCTGATGCTTTGGCTCTGACCTTCTCGTGCTCTCAGCTTATCTCCATGGAGATGCTCATTTTGCAGATTGGCTCCATCTTCTGCCAGCAACCGCATCATGTGGAGGCAGAAGGCAGGGGCCTAGGCAGGGAAGCGAGGTTGTTTTAAGGATTCAGCGCTGTTCTTTTGAACACAACAGCACTTTAAAATGGACAGTGGTATCTGATTCTCCTGCAGAAAGCATGTGTTTTGAGCCACTCCAACCTCCCATGTTAGCTAAGACCCCAGAAGAGGAGAAATTTAACTTGAGCTACAAGCTTCTATGGCATATCTGTACCTTGCTGCCCAGTGGTAGAATGGCCCTCATCACCTTGAGGACAGGTCTGCACTTTCAGAGAAGCCTAATCATGTCCACTCTTGCCAGAACTGGAGGAAAGAGGGTGACATTTGCTGTGTCCTACAACCAAGAGAATAATGCCTGTCTACAGGCAGAATGTACTGCTGGAGGCACAGTGCTGCATTGCTGCTGGGATTTTGGACACAGGACTACCTCCACTAGTAGAACTGATCACAACATGTAGATTAAAAATAATATTTGGGTTGGGGGAAAAGCTGAAAATGTTACAATAGGTCTACATCTGCAGAAGCCTCTTTAAAATGGGAAGCCTAAGATGAGTGTCTGCTCTCATCACCCAGCTCCAAATCCAGTGCAGCATTTAGCTCAGCTGATATCCACAACAGCATAGATCATGTGAAGTCTGAGGGGGTGATCTGCACCCTCCACAGGGAAGGGAAGTATTAGTAGGACTGTGCTCAGGGCACTCAGTAAAAGCGCTGGTCGGGAAATTTTCAACAAACCATTTTTCATCAGGAAATGCTGATTCTTTGAAACAGGCTTTCTGTGAGAATAAAAGGGCAATTTTTCCTCATTTTCGCAACTTAAAGCAGCAGCTTTAAGTGAAAAAAGAAACAAAGAAAAGCCCTGCTTGAAAGTTGGTTTATTTTCCCCTTGTTTCAGGTTGTAACTTTATTATGATGAAAACAAAAAGAAAATCAAAACAAATGGCGTAAAAGTGAAACTTTTAAGACTGATGTAAAAATAAAATCCATTGATCTGACTAGAGTTATTTTTCCCCAGTGTTTGTTCCTACCTTTTTTTTTTAAACTTCAAATACTAAAGAGAGGAAAAGGATGACAAGATCCCACAAGAAGGGGAGAATGTTCTTAGCCCAGGATGAGCCTATGGACCAGGCTGTGCATCTGCAGCAAGCAGCTGTAGTGAATGACAAATTACAGCTTCTCATGACTTTGGAGGTCAGAGGTAGAGTCCATTTTAGGGTCAAACCACTTCCCTGGTTTGCCTGGGACCACCTGCCAGGAGGAGCTGGGGGAGTTAACAGTGCTTAGGGGTCATTACACCAAGCTCAGCTGCAGTGTGTCATGAAATGTGGGAGGAGGGAGAAGGTGGTGCCTGAGACATTGACCAAGTTTCCCCTGAATTTAAATGCAAACTCAAGTTGAAGCCAAGGCTCTGCCCAGTGCCAGATTGCTTGCCAGCCAGATGGCACCTTCTGAAGTTCTTCTACCTTCATCCAGGCTTCAAGGGATGCAGTGAAAGTGTTTACAGGCAAGTGTCTCTTCCTTCTTTCCTTGGTGATTTCACAGCCCTGCCTGCAGATTTATGCTGGTGTAAGTTGAGAACAGAGCACGCTCTGAGTTCCAGGGCTCTAGCATCTCCTTTTCTATTGGCCAGAGCAAGTCTGAATATTGACAAGAGACTCCCTCATGTATGCCTAAACCTTTGTCCTTTTCTCAACACCACTTATACTTCCTTCTGCCTTGCTTGTGCTCTCACATCAGACATCCCTTAGGGAGTTAAAGCACTGTCTTATCTCTCCATTGGTCTTATGCAGTTGTTGTTGGGAATAACAAGGATTTTCCTTGTTTATTTGTTCTGCAAAGTTTTTTTGGAGATGGATTTGTTGTTTTTTTTTTTTAAAGACTTATTGAAGAAAGTGAGTTAGAGTTGGAAATATGCACAGCAAGGGGGAAACTTAATTTCCCATGCACTCAGCCTTTGGTGGAATTAAGACAATGACTACTAAAATAAAAAGCAGAACATGTCTGAATCTTTAGGATATGTAAGGACTTGAATGGTGAGAGAGGAATGGAGCAAAATGCCTGTGCAATGGGCCTCTGGGCTGGAGCTCTGAGAGCAGGTGGGGTTTTGTACTTATGCATTGCTGTTTTCCCCTCCTCAGCCAGGTGAGTGAAGAACGGCCACTCGGGCTCAGCAAGGGGACTGCGTATGTGTGCACGTGTGTAAATATGTATGGATTGTGTGTGTGTATATATGTATGTTCATAGTGTTTCCACATGTGGATGAGCTAAAGACATCAGTTTCTCTGAGAAGTAGATAGGTTGTAAGCTGAAGCAGGGCCTGTTCTCAGCCCTTTTCTTGCCACCTATATTTGTCAGCCCATCTCAAAGAACGGTTCTTACTAGCCAGTGTGATTAGTGTTTATAGGGATCAGTGAGAAGGGCTCTCATTCAGTACAATCCAAATTAAAATTTGTTGCCATTGTGCCAGAAACTGTAAGCTCTGTCTGCTGCAAGTCAGCCATAGTTCTTATAACTTCTGTTTTTCTGGCAGTTTCTGATCCCACATAAAGCTGAGAACATGGCTGCAGTCTTCAATCCCCACTGAAGAAATAGTTGTTTCCCTTCTTAATTACCTTTTCATGTCAGGACAATATGAGCTGGCAGTAAGAAGCACAGGAGACATCCTCCTTGTTGAAAATGTGTTGGTGATGGAGTAGGTTGAAAGATGGGAAAGGGATGGTGGGACAGAGGAGGAGGACTGAGTAAGAAGCAGAAAGATCATCCATGAAGAGGTAGAAAGATGTAGAGTTACAGCTCTGACATTGAAGAAATGCTGGCTGGAGAACCAGCAGAGAGGACAAGCCAGCCCTTGTTAAAGGTCTCTTTGCCTCTTTGTAGGGGTGATAATTTGGAAGATCAGAGCCTGGCAGCAGAGCCTGTCTGGATGAGAGTGAGAAACACGTCTTCCTTCCCCTTTAAAGAGCAGAGGGAGCCACAAAGCAACCATATGGAGTTGCAGCAGAGTTTGCCAACACCTTCTGTTTTTTGAGGGCCAGATCCAATAAAGGATGTAGTTAGGCAGTTTTGCTTTCTTTTTAAGCACCTGAAGTGAACTACATGTTTTAGAAGGTGGATCTAAAAATCTCAGTGCTAAACCAGGAAACCTGTGAGGAATACTAAAGAATGTGATTTTCTGATGAAGTTTAGAGAGTCCAAAGACTTCTTCTGAGGGTGATTGCCAAAGCTTTTCTTCTGAAGACCTGCACAAGGTTCCCTCTTTTTGTTTGAAAATGTTATTGCATGAGACCACCTCCCTGGTGGAAATGTTGCCCTAGGAAAAAGAAGACCTTCAGTCCTGTCCATCAGGCTGGGTGGAGGGGTGTCATACCAGTACCTTCCTTCCAGGCAGGGTCCCAGCCACTGTGCAGAAAGTGGGGTGGAGACTCTCCATCCCTTCTGCTGGAGCCAGACCTGTTGTGCCAAGTATGCAGGAGTGAGGGACTTCAGTGAGCCCTCACAAGGAGGACCAAGTTACTGTAAGTCATGCGGGAAAAGGGAATTGTGGATTCTGGACTGTGTTCCATGTGTCACATTCATTTTACATTAGATAAATATTGAGTTAAAAACCATGTCCTTCCACTGATGGAGAGGAGTCCCAAATTCCACCCTCCACCCCTTTTTACCTGGTGCAATACTACTGTTGGTGTTGCAAGGAATTTGCAATTATTTCACAGAAGCTGCACTGAAACAAAGAGGACTGTGTAATCCATTTATCACAAGCTATTTCTATTCCTATCTTGGGTAAGAGAGGAGTCAATTAACAAATGAAAACAGAGTACCAAAACACTCTCTCCATTTAGATCACAACACATCAGTAAAACTCTCTAGCAGCATGGCATGAGCATTGTTTTCCTGGATGTGGCTTTGGAGATTGCAGGAGAAGGTAACACAGTCTGGGATTTGAACTTTGAAAATGGATCGTTACCTTTATGATGAGATCTCTCTGCTTTTATAGCTCCATCACCAAAGTTTTCTAGTTTTGTGGATTTGTCTGCCCAGCAGATGTGACGGAAAGAAATATTAGCTTTACAAGTGGGGATAAAAATGACAGATACTGAAAGCCAAAGCTGGTTAATGAGAAAGGAAACTGGATGAGTGACATTTTGAAGATCCTACATTTAGTTTATATTTCCAAGAACTGGTATCCCTTTTCTTTCCATTAAAAGTCCATTTTCCACCAAACTTCCTTCAATCTACTTCTAGCCAAATAATTATTAGTTTCCAAATTAAAGTAATTTAATTTGTTAGTCAAATTAGAACCCAGCAAAAAGGAAACCACAAAAGTATTTATGACTTTATTTTATCTCTATTAAGACTAACAAGGTTTAAGCAGAAATGATCTCTTGACAAAGCCATTAAGAGCAAAGACAAGATCACAGTCCGTAACACATCTGAAAGGGCACAGCAGAAAAGTCAAATGCTCATCTTCTGGGAGACAGTCAGAGCAAAAATTATGCTGGAATTAAAGAAAAATATAGCAACTGAAGGACCAATCCTGCAATAGTGTTGATAATTATTTATTGCTTTTTTTAAAAAAAACCAATAGATCTTAAAGAGGGTTTTTTGTGTGTTGGTTGTTTGGTTGGTGGGGGTTTTGTGGGGTTTTTGGGTTTTGTGGGGTTTTTGGGTTTTTTGTTTGTTTTTTTTTTAAAAGAGTCTGATGGCCATGACCATTTCAAGACACAGAGAAATTGTGTAAATGCTCAGGGTAAGAGGTCGGTGGACACTGCCACTGGAGCGTAGCTTGTGGCTGTGTCAAATCCCAGGGGTGTCAGGGTCCCTCTGCAATTTGAGCAGACCCAGCTTCACCAGTGGGTCTTAATGGCCCAGATGGGGCATGGCTCCTTGCATACCATCAGACAGGGCTGGGTGCAGCGAAGCTTCTCCCAAGCCCCAGCAAATCTCCCCCCAGACCCATGCCTGAATGCACCAAGCATTTCTGGAGCCACCTGGACAGAGGTCTCCAAGAAGGGAAGTGTACTACTCCTAGCCCCAGCCTGGCTGCTTGGTTTCAGTGTGCACAGCCTCAGCTTTGAACATCTCAGGAAATTGGGTGCAAAAGCTGCTAGCTGGGGTCTCAAAATAGTGAAGTTGTATTTCCACTCTCTGTGCACTCCCCCTGCTTCCCCTGTCCCCTTGTTGCCCTGTGTAAATTTAAGAGGTGACTTGAATGATGTCACTGACTGAATGATGCATGGTCATAAAACCTGCTGATGTGAGCACATTTCTAGGCTCTGAGATGCCATCTACTTAGTCAACCTGTCTTCAGGGAGAAATTTAAACTGCCTGAGGGCTTCCCTGTATCTGACCGCCCCTTCTCTCTGCACATAAACACAGCCTTTGGGCATCTCTCTGTTGCCTAAGGGTAAAATGGACCAAAATCCAGAACGAAATTGGAATGGAAATCAAGCAAAAGTATGCAAGCCTCCACTTCAAGTGAATCTAAATCTCTACAGAGCTCAGAGAGCCTTGGATCATCTGCCTGTCAAAATAACCAGCAGGTTATTGCCTTTATAATCATAGGAGCTCATCCTCTCTGCTAGCTCTGGGTGCTGTGGGCACAGGCCAGTGCGGATGGAGAGGTTTATGGGAGCATGTAATGGCTCTGCAGGCCCACAGGGAGGGCTGGAGATGAGAAGGGATTTGAGGAGAGGCTAGGCATGGGCATGGGGTAAGGTTTGTGGCTCAGGTGGGCAGGAGGTTAGCTCAGCCAGAGCAGCCCCTTGTGTGTCTGCCTCCTTTTTCTCCCTTGCTCTCTCTGCTGACTTTCACTCTGAAAGCTCCAGCTCTGCCAGCTATTCAGCAGCCTAATCTTTTTCCAGTCTCAGCTCTTGCCTACTAATGCATTTCAGGCACAGAAATTTCATTAAGGCTGTACCGATGTCCACAGACTTTAGCCGTGGACTTCATTGTTAAGTGGGTTTTATTTCAGCCAGTACACAAATTACCCTCTGCTCTTAGGCGGGCGAAAGGGGTGTGGGGATGGAGGAAGTGTACAAAGAAGGAAAAGCAGCAAAGAAAAATCCTTTCCTTCCATCCAGGGTTGTCATCAAATAGCTACCCCCTGTCCTCATGAAAACAGATGCACAGAGATGAAAATGAACCAGTAAAGACCACATTTCACTAATGCTGTGACAGTGCTTAACACTGCCAGAGATGAGAGTGAGATTCAGAAATGCTGCCTTGGAAATGCTGCTTGTCCCAGCTGCCCTCAGAGACTCCGAGCCTGCTTTCCCCTCTGCCTTCAACCTGGGTGCTGACCTTAATGTTTCATTTAATTGGAAGCATTTGGAAACTCAATTCTCTCATTCAGCTTTGTGGAAGGTTTTAATGTGGGGATTATTTAGCCATTAGCTCAGGCTCTCGGTTTTTCTGGATTAGGATTCCAACAAGCTACTTGTCTGATTATCCTCAGTGACATGGATGGACCTGAGCAGCAGAGTTTTGAGCTGGAGCCAAACTTATTTCTCATTTGGGGATGTGGCTGAGTTCTTCCATTCCGGCCTTTGTTCAGACCCCCTGGCACCAAGAAGCAATCTATAATTCCCATCAGTGGCCTCATCTGCCTAGAAAAGGGAGCTCAGAAAGGAAGTTTGCACTGCCTGGAAACAGCTAGGAGAGGATTTTATGTTCCCCCAGTGACAGAAAAATCCTTCCAAACGTCTAGTAAGAATCCCAAAGATTCAGGTGAATCTACAGTTCATGTCATATAGGGACATCAAATGTGTGTGCAAGCTTAATCTTAGCTATAGTCTTAGAAAAAACCTTCTTCCCTTTTTCAGAGTCTGCCCTGTATCATTAATTCAAGTGAGGACGCTGCTGGATTTTGGTGGTTGTGGCTCTCTGCTGTAGCACAGCTTTTTTTATATGAGAAAGGAATATAAATAATGTCCTTAGAAACAATGGTAGGTTAGTCAGTCAACCCAAAGCAGATACAGGGTCGAGGGAAGATGGATGCTGGAAAACCAGAAATTCCACTGTTCCTCCTTGAGTGGTTGCTCCTGATTCTGTTCCCAGAAAAGCCAGTGTTGATCACAACTGCAGACTAAAGCTAACTCTGAACACTTTTGGAAAGACTCCTTAAAGCTTCTCTAAATTTTTATTATTGCTATTCTGAATTCAGGTCCAATCATGGTTTTCCAAACAGTCCTGGGCAAAAAAATATTTTCCTTCTAGCAGAAGGAGATCTGCTACAACATCAGGTGTCTTTAGCGGAGTACATAGAGCTCTGTGCATTCACTACGTGCAGGGCCATGGGTGACAGGGAGCGTCTTATTTGAAGCTAATCAGAACAGCATGCAACAAAAAGAGCAGCTGTCATCTTTTCCTTACCCTGAGCCACTGCTTGATGGATCAATCAGATCAAAACATTTTCAGAAGGATTTTTTCTGTAAGGATTTTTTGAAGCAATTTCTTTTCCTCTAAAATGCTTCCATTTAGAAAGGAAATTTGTAAAACTGAAACAAGTCCTGTAGGTTTGTAACAGAAATAAAACTCATTTTTTTCCTCTGAGAGGACATACATTTGGCAATCCATGCAGCTCATCTGTGAGAGGCAGAAGCTTTCTAAACCTCCAGCACAAAATTCTTCCAAAATTCAGACAGCATTAAACGAGTGAATTCATTTTGTTCTTTGTTAGTATAATCCCAGTTGCATTTCCTCAAGGGTATGAACTGCAGCGCCCTGTTCATGACTAGACAGTCTCAAACTGGATTTCAGCTGATTGTTGTAAGCAGGATGCACCACCGTGGCTGGTGTCCCTCTTGCAGGCAGGAGGTCCTGAGGTCCTTGTCTCATTTTTCCAACCAGAGTGTCTGGCTGCACAGGCAAGGGAGCTGGTAGTAGGGCATTTGTTGACAGCTGCTGGCTCTGGGATCACTCTCTCCTATTGCTCTGTTCAAGCCCTTTGAATATGCTTGCAATGACCCTCCATTTATCAGGAGCACTGTAGGGAGTGCTGGGTTGGAGGGACACAGTAGGACTCCATTGTGCGACAGCCACAGTGTCTTGGCAGGGAGAAGCGAGCGGCTTTATTGCATGAGCTCTGTGGAGTACCCAACGAAGAGGGAGAAAAAAAAAAAATCTCCTGTCACCTTTTTCCAGCCAAACAGCTTTTGCCAATTATAACTTGATGTCTGGGCCAGTTTACTATGTGATGCTTAGATTTTATTATCTGATCACATGAACTTTGCTTTATCTGACCAGAACGTGGGCAGAAGGGTGCCTGCTGCTAATTTATGAACTGAAACGAGTAACTAAATTTAAGTAACATTCATTCTGTCTTTCCGGGCTAGCTGGTGGGATGCAACATCCCTGCAGTGTTACAGCCTTAAGCTGCCTGAAGGTGCCACTGTGTTAATTGCTTCCAGTTGGAAAACAAACACAGAGTCTGAGGGTCCTGGGTTAGGCATCTCATTAGCTGGCAGTGGTCTCACTGGGAGGGAGCAGGGGCAGACAGTAGGGAGGTGATGCTGGAGCTGGGAGTCTACAGGGTGCACTTAGGGAGAAGATGGGACCATGAGGGAAGGCAGCAGCCTGGCTGGGATGACCCTGGGAACTGCCCTTGGCATGGGCAGTAGAGGACCCTTCATGTCTGTCCAGCAGCTCTGGAGAACAACAAATAAAATCCCTTATCAGTGCCTGATGCCTGTCATTTAAATGATGCTTGATCTTATACTATAGTCCTTATACTGTGGTCCTGCTCCCTGCAGGGCCCACAGGGCTCCATCCCTGCACAGATATGACTTGCTTTGTTCAACCCCATCATGATTTTGCCCCTCTGATGGTTCTTCACCAGTGTAAGCCACTGTCTGCGGCCATGGGCCATATTAGCATTGATTCTTCCAGCTGCCAAACCAGAACACAGATTTTGATTGAGATGTTTCCCCTTCACAGAGTTCCCTTTTCACAGATGTTTAGCAATGGAAAGAGAGGAGGGATGGGGGAGAGAGGGAGGAAAAGAAAAGAAAGAAGCAGAGCAGTGCTTGCTGCTGATGGGAGAGTGTCAGACAGACTCTCCAGAGCACTGTCTAATATGACCTACTTCAATCATCTTGAGAGAGGTATTTGTCTTGCAACAGTTCTTTTTGGAGGAAAACAAACTATGATCTCAAGTAGCTCCAGGGTAGGAACCTAATTTGCGATGGAGACTCTGGCTGTTGCTCTGTGTTCAGCAGGGAAGGGAGGAATCTCAAGGCCTGTCCTGGCATGGGAGGCTGTGACCCGCCCTTCAGCACTGCTCAGCACTGTGGTTACATACACTGGGATGTAGGAAGCCTCTGGCCCTGATGTAATCCCAGTGCAGTGACATTGCTCTTCCTGGTGACATGCAAAGTCCTGCAAAGGTATTGCAGGGTGCTGAACGCCAGCGTTAGACGTGTTTTCCATGCACATGGTGAGTGTGACTGCATTCAAGCAATGCTGGAGGGAAGACCCTCTGCACCTCTCCTCCCTCATGTACACCCTGAGTCTCGCCTGGGCCAGCTTTCCACTGGGAGTCTGTATGGTGGCCGCCTAGAAGATAGGCTGTCTAGGGAGAAAACAAGCAGCAGCAGACCAGAAGTGCATGGCCCTTACAGATACTACTTTTTGAGTCGCTGAAGTTTCATAATCAATAGGCTGTGTGTACATAAATGTCTCCATCTGTAGAGGGTCTACCTAGTGACAGAGAATCTCCTCCCAGTCTAAGAACTGGTACAGAATCAGGATCAGTGAAATGTTCTTCTGTGTTTCAGAAGCCAGAGCACTCTGGAGACCTGGGTTCAACTGGGATTTTAGCAAGATCACTGTCTTTCTGTCCTCTCTGAGAAACACAGGGATAATGAGGTGTTTAGTTTGTTTTTTTTTTTTTTTTACTGGACCCACAATTTTGGGGAGATATGAAGAGCGCTCAGGACTACAGGGTTTGTATTTTAGTGTGGAGAACGCTGCAGGGCTGCTGGAACACCAGTGAGAATCTAGATGCTCTTAAGTCAGGCAAAGACTCGTGGCACATATCTTGGATCCAGCAGGATATGAATCCCTCCAGCTACTGTCATTTTGTCAGTGCCCCTGGCCAGAGATTTATCTTAGCCTTTTAATACTTTTGCATAATGTTTTGTTACCCTTCTTCCTCTCTACCTCTCCCTCTGTCTCCATTTTTTTATTCTCCTTTCCCGGAGCACTTTGTGCTTTCTGAATATAGCTACATGAAGTAAATGGTAATACCAGACTGATAAATTAGCAATGTATTAGAGCCTTGTATTAGCTCAGGCTAGTAATTTAACCTGATGCAAGAGATGCTTGCATTTGTTATATTCGTGCACCAATAGATAGCAACTATCCCAGAAAGCTGACACTTGTGGGCAGTGCCCTTCCCATAAAGCACCCCTGTGGCAGACCACAGTTGCTTCCTATTTGTCTAACCTCAGGGCATGCTGGGTGAGCTGGTTTGGGCAAAACCTTTTAAGAGGGAAAGAATGGGAAATGAAATATTTACTTTTTGTTTTTACTTGCTAGCGGTGAAAGGATATTGATGTGGTGTAGATGGAACATTAAAATCAGAATTATGCTGGGGAATAAAAAAAGCCAGGCATAAATTAGCACTGTTTGCTTCCTCTGTGGTTTAAGAGAGTTAGCATTACGCCAGTGCCATATAACATGCCAGAGATGTGTTTGGGGAGCTGCTGGGCCATAAATCACAGGCAGCATTTAAACCGACAAGAAGAAAGGCCACATAGAGATGGATGGGTGTCCAATGAGGGGACTGTCCGAGGGGCAATCATAAACAAGTCAGGAGACGAGGCAGCCAGAGTGGGAGGAGGAAATAGGATTTGAGGATTGAAGTCTGAGCACTGAGGGCAGAGCCAAACGCTTGCAGGGTAAGTCAGAGGAGAAGCTGACCTGAAAAGGTATGGGTTTTGAGAAGTACAGGCCGTGGGATGGCAATCCTCTTTTGTCACACTTCAAGATTTCTGAATTACTTTTACTTTTTTCCTCCTCGTGAAACAGCAAAATGTTGTAGTATTCATTTTTCACTAAAAAGGTCAAGTTTCCGATTCTGCTTTCTCCTTCTGATAAGAACTGACCAGAAAGCCCAAGACCTTACATACTTTCTACAGGATTTCTTGATCCTATCTGAGGTGTCTATACAAAATCGTTTGCATAAAATACTCTGCCAAAAATGTTCAGTGATGAAGTTCCCTACCTCATGTTAAACCAGAATGACAGTCTGTGATTTTGAGGGGTGCTGAATTTACCCTGAAGAGGAGGGGTGCCTTTTCTTTACCTTAACCTGTCTGTGGGACTCTGCCTGGAGATGTTGCTGTGACTCTCGGCACTGTAGGACTCTGGGGGCTCTGTTCAAGGACCCTTGTTGACTTTACTGGGATTATTTCAGGAACAGTGTTGTGAAATCACTCTCAGCTTTCCACCCCCTGGAAATCACAGTTCAAATGTGCCTGCAGCCAAGGGAGAAAGTTCTTGTGTGACAGCAGCTCTTTTCAATGTTTTTGCACTGTATAAACTGCTACAGAAAGGTTAGTGATTTTTTTTTTTTTTTTTTTTTTTTGGCATGGTCGCCACGCACTTTCTCACACTTCCAATAACAAGAAAACAACAAGGGTATTTGCTCTTTAGTGAAGTGTTTCAGTAATGCTCTTTAGAAAGAGAACCTGAAAAAAGAGTATGATTCAAGTTAGGCTTGGGATCAATACACTGACCTGGGGTCAGGACTAGAGTAACACTTGGGGGATGGAGAAGGCAGGAAAAGCATCAAGGAGAAGGAGTTGAAGGACAAGGATAGATGGCTCTTCAGAGGAAAAGTGAGGCTTACTGGCAGAGCTGCATGGGCTGGATGGGTGGCAAATGAAATGGGCTCAGGATGGGGACAGACAAGGTGGCCCCATGTCAGAACTGGAAGTGTTAGTACAGTTTGGAAAAAAGCTTAATCCTAGCAGCTGGGAATCTCTCAAATTCCAGCACAGCTCTTGGCTTTGAGTTTTTCCCTCCCGCAGGAAAGCAAGTCCCCTGCTGAAAAGGCAGATGCATGGTAACCTGTTCCAAAACCAGGCAGCTGTCAGGACAAGGTAGCTACCTTAGCAAGGGATGTGTTAGATCTCAAGAGAGCCCTGCCTCTGCACAGCAAAAGGCAGAAACTGCTTGAGAGGGTGATTAATTCATCAGTAAAACATTAATTATCCTAATGACTCCATTCATTAACCTCTGAAGTGAGAGGAACTGGCCCCTCTCCATCTCCAGAGAAATTTAGCCCTTTCCAGCTTCAGTGCTGGAGTTCCAGGTACAGAAAACTAGGTACACGAACCTGTTAAAAATGGGTCAATCTGGGGAGCAAATATCCCACAGGCAAGGTCATACATAGGGCTGAAATCTCACACAGGCACCAGTGCAACATCATTAATGTCAGCAGAACTTCTGACTTACCCAAACATCTATCACTTCAGGTCTGAACATCATGCTTGCTCTCCAACACAGTTTTTCCCATAGAGTAATTGTGGTTGTGATTCCCCAATTCTACACAACCAAGAAAATATCCTGTCTTTTGGCCAGCAGAATATATGTGTCTGTCCCACTGGGACTGCAAATAATGTTCTGTTTAAGAGTTGGTCTGAAGAATGATAGGCTTAAGCATGTGCATAAATATTTTTTTTGATGAGGACCTTTACTATGAAGGCAGTTCACATGTGTGAACTGATCCTGCAGTCTCCCCTGTGTTTGTAAAGGCCTGCATCTGTTAGATAAAAATAGCTATGAAGTTTGGAAAAGGATGGAAACTGTTCTTCAAAGAGGCTATGGTTCTGCTCATGGTTCTGCTCCTGGTTCTGACACTGACTGGCTTTCAGCTAGCCCTGCTTCCTCTCTGTGCCTGGGTTTTCTTCCATGTAAACTACTTTCAATCTATTAATTACAAGTGCTACATGAGAGCTGAAAAATAACATTATTTCTGGGATGCAGCACACCTCTGCCCTTAGGAGACATAATGACTGTTTCTGAAGTCATGTGCTGGTTAAATTAAATTTCAAGATCTGCTCAAGTCATTGAATTAATGCAGCTTGCAGCTTCCAGGGACCTCAGTAATGCATTTTCAGGTGGGGTTAACACTTAACACCTCAGTTTCCTCTTAGCTCCTAGTACCTGTATGTAGGTACACAAGCCTTTCCTAGGCTCTGCCAGTGCAGCAGAGGAGGCACGATCATTCTTCATGTTTCAGCTTGGCCAAAGGGAATGCAGTAGTAGTCACCCTGCTGTGTTCCCCCCACGTGTGTATTCTTTCTTGGCACTAATATCAAAGTGTTATCTCCTGCAAACTGTGTGTCCGCACTACCTGTGATCTCTTGGGATGGATTCTTTTTGTGTGTTGACTGCCAACATCCCCTGCCATCCCAGCCTGCATGCTGGATTGTTGTCAAGTTACTGGAGTTATGACAGATCTCTCCTAAATGCTGGATCTGAACTGGATCCATCCTGGTCTCAAGATCCTCTCCTGAAGCCTTAGCAGAGCCATTCCAGAGTTCAATAATTTCATTTTTAAAAAGCTTTCAATTTCTTTTGACAGGGCTGGAGTGTTTAAAGATGGCAAAGTGAAGGAGATAAATAGATTATTGATCGGACAGGCTTGTAATTCCTTAGTGAATTGGATTTAGCTCCTTCACTGAGATCAGGTCTCTGCCATAAATCTCCCAAGGAATCGATAAGATGGAGAGTGCCTGGTGAGGAGGACTTTTGTTTGTTACCATGGCCACGTGTAGGGACTGGGAGCAGGTCTCCCACAGGACTGGAGGGCAGGAACTTGGAGCCACACGTCTCTGCTGAGCCAACCTTGGCAAATGGTTATGCTGATTGTATCAAAGTGTTAACCGCATCAGAGATTGCGGTCCAGGACTGCAGAGGCATTGCACACATGGCCTGCATTTGTCATGCTGAGATAATGCTGTGTGCAATCATCACTATAATGAGTTATCCTGGCATTAAAAGACAGTTCAGCTGCAGATGCTGGAGATGGGAGTATGACCTGGCTTCCTGGTGACACTGCAACAGGATGAAAAACTCCCATCAGGTGCATGTACCGTCCATTCCTTGTCACCTCCAGGCTCTGAATCCAAACAGTGGCCATGTGTTCAAGTCCTATCTGACTGCAAACTGGAGGCAGCTTCAGAGCCTTCCTGGCTGGGCTGAGCAAGGATTCGGACCATGATTAGAAGGACAGCAGGAACTGCCAGCAGCAAAAAATGCCAAAAAACCAAAACTTCTGTTAACTCCCCAATCTAGCTAACAGTGCCAGAGAATAAGAACTGGTTGCAGCCTTTTCGGTATCTCTCAAGGGTCTGTGTGTGCTGCGTCTCTGTGCACCTGGCACCAGCACAAAGTCTGTGGCTGCCGAGAGCTTTATGTCAGAAAGCAGTTTGTTATTTGGAACAGTAGTAGGGTTAGAGCTTGGAGCCTGGTGTCCATAAAAGCCTTCATGCTCTAATGTCTTGAGCTAATTGTAGTTCTGTGTCTGAAGATTTGTGGATATCTAGATCAATGATTCATAAATGTCCAATGTACTGTGTTGACACATAGGTCAGTCTACCAATCCTCCTCACCCCCACCAGTAAATTCAGAGCAGAGAGACAACTATGACTTCCCAAAAATTATTCATGAGCAAACCTGCAATCAAGTTTATCAACATTCGCATAAATGAGCATGAACCTGGGAGAACATATAAAATCCAGACCTTCCAGACTACATTTTTTTCCACGCAGGTGTACCCTCTGCCCCGGTTCTCCATCAACCCTGCTTTATTCACATAGCTGAAGTCTTTGGATTGTACATGGCATTTCCCAGAAGTTCAGCCACTTTTCAGAACCCCTGGAGCCTCAGGCCTTGACAAAGTGGGCTGGAGGTCTTCCAAAGCCAGGCTTAGTTGGGAGAATTCCAGTACTTCCTGTTTCCAACTGAGCTGGCAAGAGACAAAATAGCTTTTTTCACTCTATTTCATTCTCCTTCTGGTGCTGGCTATACCCCAAAAGGCAGAGAGACAATGAAAGGGAAAGGAGGAAGAAATCAGCTGAATCTTTCACTGTTGAGGAAAGAACCTGTGGGTGCTCAAGTTTAGATCCAGTGTGGGGAGTGTGCGTAATGGACGATATCTACCCATGTTGTTCGTATGTGGAAATTAAGAGGCATTTTCATTAGAGCCAGTGGGAAAAACTTGTTGGTTTCCCTTCTTCCATGGAAGACCAACATAGAAACTGCTTTTTTTTTTTTTTTTTTTAAGAAAAAAATAAAATTCCCAAATCTGTATCAAGAGCACTTGGGGTGGGAGAAGGCAGGGAGAATTGTGATGAAGAAGTGCCTTGCAGCTTGGGTTGAACATTGTATTGATTTTTATTTTAGAATAACTGCAATCCAGGAAGAGATTTCTAGGAGAACAGATCTGTTTGCAGACTTTTTATCTAGTCAGAAAACCCGGAACTGATGAATTGCATCAAGAAAACTTTTAGAAAACATAAGCTACTCAACCAAAACTCATCTTGTCTGACCATTCCCAGAAGTGAGTGATGCAGAAGAATCTGAGCTACCTATAGCTGCAAATCCAAACCCAGTCCAATTTTCTCACTGTGTACAAATCACAAAGCTGTTGTGTGGTATAATCCAAGCAGTCATTGCTTCCAGCTCTTTTAGCTCACCCAGCGGAAAGTCATGTTTGCATCTACCACATTCAAGCCTTGCTGAGGGGGTACAGTCAGGATCAGTCAGATTACAAACTCTTTCTGCTTTCTGATGGATCAGATGAGATGGACTCCAGAACTGAATGCTTCCCTCTCAGAGTTAGTCAGGGGTTAGACAGTTATCATTGGCTTCAGGAAGCCCTTTCCTAGCCCAGATTCCCATATCAGCAGCAACAAGGCACAGTGGGAACAATGCAGAAGCTGGCTGAGGAGACTGGTGCCTAGGAGAAGCCAACAGAGGAAGTCTGAAAGCAGCCAGCTGGGATCTTCTGCTTGGTCTGGGCAAAGGAGGTGTAAAGGGAGGTGGAGACTGAGAAGCTCTGAAGCAAGGATTAAGGTATACCTGTGGGTTGCGTATACTGGCACAAAACTGACATTTACTAACATAAAGGGGAACTAACTGTTCTGCCCTTCCAGGTTTAACGGCCTTCTCTAAAGCGATGACTGAAGGGGCCAGAAGACACCAAACCAGGGAACTGTGACCACCACAGACTCTTTATGAGCTCCACAACACTGAATGTCAGCACGAAGTTAGCTCTGGGACCTGGCTTTCATGTTTGTCTGTGGTGGGTATCACACTCGAGTGTTAAGAGGTGGGAACTCAGAGTGTGCTGGATGGTGTTGGTGGGGGGAAAAATTGCTCCTCACTTGGCAGGGGGGCAGCATGAAGCAATGTGAGACCCTCTGTGCTCTCCTGAGTGCTTTGTAAGCAAAGCTGCGCTCCTGTGAGAGGGCAGCTGCCAGGCTGGCTTCCTTTCCCCAGATGGGATAAACCATCCTCAGTGCTCCATCTGAACCCATGCACTGTCCGATCCCAGATGTTAGCCCCCACTACCATTCCTCATCATGGGAGCCAAAGCAAACACTTCCCCCACTAATGAGATAGGCTTCCCAGCATCTGACAATGCCTGGCTCTCCCTAGCTCGGCACCACCATCCCTCACCTCGTTTACATATCTTCATTTGTCAAGCACCATCTGAACACCTCGTAGGCTGCCTTCTCCCTTGCCCTCCAGAGCTATGAAAAGGTCACCTGTCTAACAGGGAGAGGCACTGGAAATACACTCATGTGTTTTTCCTCTATTCAAACATCAGATGTGACACGGGAAGATGAACCAGCTGCTAGGAACCCGCTTGGCATGTACGATGCTGTGCAGCAGTTTGTCCAGGCCCTGCCTGTCTGCCACACATCATTAGTTGCTCCTGCTTCAAGGCTGTACCTCTCCGTGCTGTCTTGATGCCACGGATGCGTTATTTCTCCTTGGAAACAATAATCTGTGGGTGCATATTAAAAACCCCAGAGAACCTTGCAGGCACACAGCTCCTAGATTACCTGGGAGATCTGACGTGTCTATTACTGTGGGTGTGCACGTAGAAGGAAAAGAGGGCTCACAAGATCTGTTGCTCCCTGTGGAAACTCGGGATGCTGAGCTGTGATGCTGTCTGGAGAGAAACCCCCGTGACACAGAGTAGCAGCTCCCTGCCTGCAACAAGGGCAGCAAACCCAGCCTGAACTGTTATCTTCATGTGTGCTGTCATAGCTCCAGGGACTATGACCTTGCTTTGAAAGGTATTTAATGTCTACAAGGAAGATACGGTCAAAACGATTCCCTTCTACCAAAGTGAAATACAGCAGAAAAAGAAGTGAGGAGAAAGAGTGAGTGGAGACTGGGCAGTATTTCAGTCACACTGAGAAGCAGCTCTTTGCTATTTTGAGGTAGATGTCTGCCCAGGGCAGGCCTGAGTGCCGAGCTGGCCCTGCGTGCTCAGTTCTGGATGGTGAATCTGAACCATCTCTGAGGATGGGACAGCTGGAAAAGGATCAGGAAACAGAGTTCAGAGGGGATGTGGGCAGACTAGTGGTATCCCCTCTCCCTTCTTCACAAGGACATCTTATTTACTGTTTTCATAGTTTCCATTTAACACTGGGGCAAAGCCTTTTTCCTCTACAGCAGCTATAGCAACATGCCTCCCAATGCAGCCCATCCAGTAGAAACAGGACAAGGGAAAAACATGAGTGAAGACAGGCCTGAGACAAATGCAAGCAGCTGTCCTATCTTTGGACAGCTTTGGACAGCTCTGAAGCTTCCTTACAATGTTCTCCCTAGTATTCATCCATTCCTCCCTTGGCAATGGAGTCTGAGGCTTGATTCCTCTTGTGTGTCTAGAATATATTTGCAGATGTGACATCTTCCTCCACATAAACCCCTTGCTCCTGGGTGCCCCATTCAGCCTCTTGCTCATAGCATCTGCTGCAGGGAACACCAGGGCACTTGCTGGATCCTTAAACCAAAGGAAGAGGCTGAGAGAAAATCCATGAGCTGGACCAAGCATACTTTGCTGTGTCCTTCCCTGACCTGTGTCAATCCATCCTTGTGTCACCTCGTGCTGTATTTACACTACAAGAGCTTTGACTTTTTGCTTTGTCTTTTCACAATGAGCAATACCAGTGAAATCTCATCCACACCTGTGTTTCTCAGATGTCACCACAACAAAAATGATTACAATACAGCTGTGTGCTTTAAATGTTGTGTCCTGAGGCAGGTGGCATCTACTAATAAGAGATGGATTTAATCCTTTGTTACTGGCTCACCCAGAAGTCCACCATAATAGGGGCATTGCTAAAGAGGGATTCAGGATCATGTGCAATCATACTTAACCCTTTCATCATGCTGTTAGTGACATTTATGGCTACTCAGAAATTAATATTTCTGATGTCCATCAGGCAGACTACCCAGGAGAAGAATTCCACTTTTCAATATCTGTTTTCATCCCCATGACTTCCATAAAATATGAAACTCTGCAAAAGGTCCATGTCCACTCGATGAAATCAAGAATTTCAACACTTTCATTAAAGGTAAAACAACAGCATTTTGAACATTCAAATGTGTGAAATGCTCCCTTGAGAAACTAATTAAAAACAGTCCATTTTCAAATTACAATGGAGATATAATAGAAGCAATATTTTCCAGAAGAGGGACAATATTTGAGACCATAAATTTTGCAAGGGACGGAGAATCTGATCAGAACTGGAGAGCACAACAGGGAAAATGAGGCACAGTAGAAGCCACATGACTTGCTCAAAGACATAGAAGAGCTACTTCAGAGCCATAGTTAAAATTCATGAGGATGTAACTTCTAGAGCTGCTCACTGTTGACTGGAACACACCAAGTTAGAAGCTCTTGTATCTGATGCCCTATACAAGACCTTCAGCAGTGTGTGACTTGCTTTCCAGGGTATGAGAATAATCTCAGTTTTTTAACAGCTCTGCAGTAACCTGAGTCCCATAGACTTTTCCTGTAGCTATTTAATTGCTTGGTTATCCCAGCCTGAGCAGCCTGTGCAAAGTACCGTGGGATGATACCCCCAGGCATTGACTTGAGGGGGAGCTGTTTGCCTGTAAATGAGAATAGGACCTATTCTTTTCAGGCACTGATGAATCATTTCACCTTTTTTTTCCTGAATTGTTATGCACAGTCCTGCCATTTACCAGGTTAGATGTAGAAGCCCACCCCATTTGTGAGGTGTCTATAGTCACCTTGCTGGTTACAGAGGTTGGAAGAGCTGGACACATCACACTTTTAAAGATGGAAAGGAGTTTGTTAGATACATAAGGCAGAGACTGTTTTCCTAGAAGATAATTCATATTAAGAAGTGAGGGGAGAACTGGGGCTGCCTGGAGACTCAGAGATGTCCACACAAGCTCCTTAAACAGTCAGACAGACAATATGCAGATCTAGGTGGATGCACTGTTAGGACATCAGACTTGCCAGACCCACTTTCCATCTGTTAATAGAGACCCTAGGGATGGCTGAAAGGTGCAAGTTCTCATCCTTCCATCCCAACTCAGTGTGGAGTTTGATGACCCATCTGGCTGCCACCCAAAGCTGAGGTTTTGGGATTCCCACCCTGAGCCCTGAAGCCATTTCATCTGTCTTTAAATAGAACAGGGCTTTGAGGGAAACTGGAACAGGAACAAAGCTCCTTCCCTGCTGTGGGGCCAGCGGGGTCGATGAAGAAGAAGCTGAGGGTGAAATCAATTAATTCATTCATTACAGAGCTACTGCAGTCACAAAGATATTTCGATTGCACTTGCTGGGAGGTCCTCATGAGAGATACATCTCATTTTCAGTGAGGTCCCCAAGGGGAGGGCATAGTCAGACAATTTCATTCCTGCTGACTACAGGGTAATACAGATGTTCCAGGGAAAATGTACCCTCTTGTCACCTGAAATTTCACTCTAGAATGGGCAACAGTTTGAGTGAAATCAGACCCCACTTTAACCAAGAGAGATCTGTGACAGAAAAACCCAAAAACCTGGGGAGAGAGGGGATGGTGAATGCTATTTTCAGGGCTTGCAGAATGAGAAAACGAGGCTGGAAATACTTTTCCCATGGGCAGAAAAATTTGCCGTCAGGCTCCTCTTGCTTGGAAAGATCTCTGAAATGGCTCAGTACTCACAGTGAATCCTTTCAAGCCCCTTAATCATGATTCCACCAGAAACCACACGCTCTGCGCTGTAGCATTCTGCCCCAAACTTATCATGGGCATATCATGCAGCTGTATTTGCACCCATGCCCATCATATGGCCTCCCTGTACTGCATGCACCCCTTTACTGTCTGATCTTGTAAGTGAAGTTTAATGAATTTAAATATAAATTCAGGTCATTTTAAAAAGACTGCAGAGGTCTGATCACTGAACAGCTCTTACAACAAGGTATGGTACGTTTTTCGTGCATCTTTGCACCCCAAATGAGAGAGCAGATGTCAGTTGCTTAATCACAGTGGTGATTTCAAACCCTTTTCTCCTTCCAGAGAGATTTTCAAGAGTCCTGCAATCAGTATCTCAAAATCTTCTGAAGATATAGCTATTTATTGCAGGATTTGGGTGGGTAATGTTTCAGGGAAAAAAATGTCACCCTGTCTGAATATACCATGTTAGCAAGAGTGAAAATGTACCTATCGACAGATGAATAGACAAAAAGAGCCTGCAATTCTTGAGAAATAACCAGGACTTTTCAATCATTTCTATCTACCTGACAGCAAAGTTCACCTGCAAAGCAAGGGCAGAGTCTAAACAGCTACAGCATAATCCGAAAAACACTGAAGTGAACAGGGCTATGGAGTAAAAGCACTAAAGTGCTGATGAATCTAGTCCATTCCTTTTATATATAGAGGATACAGATTGCACAACCAGTCCCTTCCTGGGCTGGGCTGAAATCTCAAGAGGAGTGATACATCACAGGAGGAAAAGACTGAAATTCATGGAAGGTTCAGTGACAGCTGTCGTCGTTTAACCCCAGCCAGCAACTAAGCACCACACAGCTGTTTGCTCACTCCCCCTGCCCTGGTGGGATAAGGGAGAGAATCAGAAGAATAAAATTGAGAAAATTTATGGGTTGAGATAAGAACAGTTTAATAATTGAAATAAAATAAAGTAAAATAGTAGTAGTAGTAATAATAATAATAATAATAATAATAATATAGTAATGATAATATACAAAACAAGTGATGCACTATGCAATTGCTCACCACCCACTGACCGATGCCCAGCCAGTCCCTGAACAGCGATCGCTGCCCCTGGCCAACTCCCCTCAGTTTATATACTGAGCATGACGTCATATGGTATGGAATAGTCCTTTGGGCAGTTTGGGTCAGCTGTCCTGGCTGTGCCCCCTCCCAGCTTTTCGCTGGCAGGGCATAGGAAGCTGAAAAGTCTTTGGCTAGTGTAAGCACTACCTAGCAACAACTAAAACATCAGTGTGTTATCAGCATTATTCTCATCCTAAATCCAAAACACAGCACTATGCCAGCTACTATGAAGAAAATTAACTCTATCCCAGCCAAAACCAGGACACAGCAAAGGAGCAAAGTAATAACTGCTTTTCTGTTCTTGTCTTTCCAAACAGGGATCATTAATAAAATGAAATAAGTTTTCTCAGTTTTGAGAAAAGAAGGATGTATGGAAACACTGTTTTTACAGTTCTGTGTAAAAAAGTCCTTATACCTGATGCCAACATAATGTGAAATTTCATTAGGAGCTTAGTTAAGTAGGAGTAGCCAGGACTACGTAAAGCCAGGTCTACTGAGCGTGAATTAATTCAGGGTTTGTAGATGCAGGTGGCTTACTTTCCATTAAGTAACTCATGCCCCTATTTCACATGGTGCATGTGCTAGGGGTGTTGTATGAGCCATGCCTGGAAAATTACTTGGGCTTCTGAATGGTGAGAAGAGAGGCGATAAAGACTTAGCAGAGCCTGTCAGAAACTGAAAGTTTCATGTTTCCATGTCCCACATTCAATGCCTTTTTTTTTTTTTTAATTTTTTTCCCAAAGCTCTAATGCATATATAGAGAGATTTTCTTTCTTCCATCCCCATTTTCAGTACCCAGCCAGGAACCAAAAGTGCTAGAAATACTTCTAAGGGATGTCTGCATAGCCAATTGTCCAATTTCACAGACTTTAATGGCTTCTAGTGAAACTTGCACGTCCCTCTCTGTCTGCCATGCTCCAAACCAGACACAGCAAACGTCAATGACAAAAAGCCAAGGTAAGTGGCCAAAACAAACCCTTTGATATACAGGAGACTGAAAGGGATTATTTTTTACTTTTTTTTTTTTTTTCATTTTCAAGATCTTTTATTCTTAATATAACTACTCTTTAGTGATATAAGAAAAGACATAAAAAGTATGACACACAGCTAACTTTAGGGCTGAATTGAATAACTCTTTAATGACATATATCTTTACATAAAAATCCCAGGTGGTCACTTGCTCAGTCTACCAAATTTACAATATTCAGCAAGATAACTACAGAGGGGGAAAAGCCTCCCCCCCCCAGCCCCCCATCATATTGCAACAGGCTGCCCAGAGAGGTGGTGGAGTCACCATCCCTGGAAGTGTTCAAAAAACGGGTAGACATAGCACTTCGGGACATGGTTTAGTCTAGTCTACCCTTAATTGGTTTAGTGTGGGCTTGATAATGTTAGGTTAATGGTTGGACTGGATGATCTTAAAGGTCTTTTCCAACCTAAACGATTCTATGATTCTATGATCATCTGAAACTCTCTCTGTCCTGATTGCCTCAGCTATTCAGACATTGGTGTCCCCAGAGGCAAGTGCAGAGCCCCTCTTTGCCTCCCCCCATACATCTGCCTACTCAAGAAAACAGTCCTGAGTTTGGTCTGCTGTACCAACCCATGTTATGCCACAAGCTGATTGCTGTGACATTTCTGATAATGCACCACTTGTCCAGAAAGGTTTTGCCCTGGTAAAAGCAAGTTGGACCTGCAGACAGCCCTATTAGCATCAACATACCAAGCAGCTGGGAAATAATCTTGCTGGTCAGAGGAAACTGAGCCAGGGATGAAGGCAGCACACAATTCATCTGGCACCGGTGTCTGTGGTCCATCCTGCTGTAAGCTGAGGGCAGCACAAAAGCTGCCTGTGCAAACCTCCCCAGGAGTAGCTAGAAAAAAGAAGGATGCAAAACCTTCTCCCTAGCTCAGCAGCCAGCGTGACAAGAGTTGAGACCCCTCAGTCATTTGGTTGACTGTGATACTGACCTTTCTCTATGATCTTGGGTACAACCACCTTTCCAAGCTTTAATTTCTCCAGATATTAAATGGAAACACTAACACTATCATTTATTTTCTTGCAATTCTTTCATAATGAAGAATAGTATATTTTGCCTCTTAAACCTCCCCATCCTGCTTTGCTGAGCAGCATACGCATCCCAGCCAGCTTGAAGTGTTGCGGATTTGTACCAGGTTGTTACGAGGGGCACAGAAAGAAACTTAGGGGCTCTGACAGCTGATCTTTCCCCTGAGCCTGGCTCATTATCTGACTTCCCTGGTTTGACTTCTAATTCTCCCAAAATATACAGAATAAAACCAAAAGAGCCAATTAACAAGTGAAGCTGAGAAACAGAGGGGCTGATTCTCCACCACCCCCTTACGAACCCTCCGTGTGCTCCCTGTGTCCTGCTGCCGGGGTCTGCCTGCACAGGAAGACAAGCAGGAACTGCTTCTGAAAGCCTCAATCCCTGCATTTATTTAAGCAAAGCTTTGGATGGCTGACGGGGATCAGTGTAAAATGAATGATTCCACATGGCAGCACAATCATATCCCCCTCCTTCCTTGGCTTTTTTCTTTTCTACAAGAAAAATGAAATCCCCAAAGTCTGTCTGCCTGCCTGCTGCTTTCAGGGGGGTGGGTGGTTGCTCTGCTTAATTGAACTCTGATGTTCTCAAACTCAGGAAAAAAATAAAAAATTAACCTGGAAAGGCCTTCTGATTCCAATGTGTTGATATGTTTTCTTAAGGGAGGGGGTTACAAAAGGATTTGTTTCCCATGTTCCTGCTGCAAGATTTAAACCTTCTTTCCTGGTGGGATTCTGCTGTGTCCTAAAATCCAGACTGATGCTCATGACACATTCACCAACTATGTGCTGCATTATTGTTGCCTTGCTTGGCTGTGCAGGAGTATAAACTCCAGGAATACAAAGTCTTTCTCCTCATTTTCTTTATTCCCACTTTTAGCTGTCCTGATCCTTTACCTGCTTCTCTCTTCCCTCTGTTCTGCTGCGTATTATTTCATAGATTTGATTGCAAAGATGGGAGAGCAGTGGGTGCTTGTGCCTGTCACACGGGGCCAGCAAACACCACAGGCAGGGCAGGTGCCTTTCGGCACCCCAGGAGCGATGCGGCTGCTCCCTCTGACAGCGTGTCCCTGGGGGCTGCAGCCCACACAGCAGCCAGGGCAGCCTCCAAAAAACAGACCACGGGAGCCCCATGGGAGCCAGGAGAGTGGCGGCACAGTTGGCACTGGTTCTGGAGAGGAGTGTCTGCAGAGGCAGCTCCGTACCCTCACGACTGTCAGTGCCCATTTTATGGGAACAAATTGTCTAGGCCAAACCCTACAGCTAATGGCTAAACTGGGGAGTGTGAAACCTGTCAGCACTGAGATAGAGATGCAGGGAAATGAATGGGTCACTGGAATAAATTCAGGCAAGCTTAAGGAGGGGAAAAAAGAGTGGCAGAATTTTCCCTAGCACTTAAGATAGTTTATCCTACCTATTTAGGACTGCCCTGGGCAAGGCAGGACAATGGCAATGCAATGGCTTGTTATGAGTTTTGCTTGCAACTTCTGCCATTGAAATACTCTGCTTTTAACTGCTTTTAATTATCTGGGCTCTGGTTTGTCATGCTGAACATCTGTTGCAAGTTAGATTTTTGCAAGAGCAGTTTTAAATAAAGTGAAGCAGAGTACTGCTCCCCCACCACCACCTTGGAGATCACTCTCACTTTCTATCCATTAAAAAAAAAAAATCTGTGACAAAAATAGCATGAGATGATGCCATTAAAAATGATCAGAATGCATCTGAAAAGAAAAACCATTGGGGATACCTAGGTGATCTTAAATCTGACACTGTTTTTTTTTTAATCCCTAATTTAGTAATTTTAACCTGCTTCTAACAGTAATGAGGACGTGATTCATATTTGCAGAGGTCTAGCTCTGATCTGAATAGTGTATGTAAGTGCAGGAGAGCAGATGGGGGAAAGGTGCGTGGTTATATGTGACCATTTCTTGCCCCCTTGCCTGTACAGGTTTCTGCACAGTCAGTGCAGTGTCAGGGGTGCAGTCCATCCTCCTCAAGATGGAAAGTAGAAGCAACCACCAAAAGATTCAGCCTCTGTGCCATCCCCCTTAATACTACCCAAACTGAATGGAAGGACTAGCAGAAATGAGGACAGGATGTCCAGGCATTTTATATCCATCCTCACACTGATAACATCTCTGCTTTCTTAAGAAGGTAGCATTTCTGTGCTAAGAAATACCCTAAGCTGGTAACTGTGCAGCGTCTTTTCATACTGACTAGCTGGGGCCATTCCAATTGAGTATAATAAACGATATAAGGAACAATATAAGCGGTGTTATAAATAATAATGCTGCAATTCCACTGATGGCTTACGGTGGCATTATAAATGATCGGAGCAAAGTCAGGAGGTCTCTTCACGCCACCAGAGCATCATGGTGGAATTATAGATCTAATTTAAGTGCATTTTGGGGGTAAATTATTTATTAAAGTGTAAAGCTTATGGAGATAAATGTTCAAGTAGTCAGACTCCTGGACTAGGTGAGCCTTCCTGGTCCTAATAATTACAGGTAGAATTTGTCCCCAGGCAAATGGGCTAGATCAAGATTTTAGCAACATTTTAGATATCCAAAAGTCCTGGAGGACACTTCTTGACACAGGGGTGCAATCTCTAGACTTGCAATGAAATGGCCTCCTTGTACAGGTGATCAATCCTGAACACCCACTGCTCATACATCCACTGTAATCATTAAACTGGAGTTAGGAGACGAGAGCAAGAAGCAGCTTTTCTCAGGCTGATGAAAAAACACAGATATTGGTTGTTATCTTGCAACCTTTGTTTTAAGTTTTCCTGCATTACAGCCCCGAAATGGAGTCTTGGTGCTGGTGTTTTCACCTCTTCTTGCATGTTTAATTACAATTTCAGTCAGAATTTGTCACTGTTGCTAAAGTAGGAAAGCATTCACAGGACCATGGTGAAATTCTCTCTGCCTTACACTTCTTGAGTGACCTCAGGCAAGTCACTTGAGCCTGAACTCTCAAAAATTTATATAGACACCTTGATACATCTAATCTGCAAGTTGTAGGGACCTCTCCACACCAGCCTGGCTGATCTCTATGTGGCCAGAGCATACAGATCCCAAAATGCCAAGCTGTCAGTGGCATTACCAGATGTAACCTGAAGTCTGCCTTTAGCATGGGAAGCAGAGGAAGACTCAGCTTATAATCACCCTGAAGACTCTGTTTTCTGGAGTATTCTGCAACATAAAAATTGTCCATGGAGCAGGAGTCTCAACACTTTCTTGCGCCACTGGGCTGCAGTAAGGATAAATACATTAAGATGAGGCATTAAGATACTGTGGTAATTAGGAGCCATATAAGTAACTTAGATATAGAATGAAGCTACTAATAATGCATAAATGCAAAGCCTTAAGAGGTTTGCTTCATATAAAGCACCCAGCCGTTTGGTGGCTTAGCTCAATTCTCTGAAGCTGCGAATTCAGGCTGAAAATCTTATGAGGATATGCTGTTTCAGTGAGGGTTCTTTTTTTTTTTTTCTTCTTGTCATACTTAAAATATTGCTGAGGCCAACTTTTTGTCTATAGGCAGGGTTTTTCCCATAGCTTCCAGCCAGACTAGAAAACATTGAAAGGCAGGGGAAAATGTATTTAAAAAAAAAAAAAAACCCGAGTAAAATTAGGCAGAGGGCTTGGGGGAAGACTCTGATTAAGGGAGTGTATCTAATGGTCAAACCAGGGAGATGGAGATGGAATCAGTATTCCTGCCATTAATTCACTGTGTAACCTTGTGTCTGTCGCTAAGCTTTTTTATGCTCTATTTTTCTCGTCAGTAAAATGAGTATTATAATAGCTACCTTCCTGATAAGGGTTTCAGTTAATCAATTTCTAAAGCCCTTAAGTACAGAGAGACACAAGATATCATATCAACAAAGTCCAGCGTTTATCTGTGGCTGGATATTCTCTGAACTGCACCATCTGTAAAAGAATAGGACCTGATCTATATAAACCAGAAAAATTCCTATCAACTTTGATGAATAAACACTGTTTCTTGCAAACAATACCTGTGTGTTTTTGTCACAGGCAAGATTTGCTTCTTAAAAATGTGTTTGAAAACTAAATTAAAAAGGTTTCAAGTGGGTTGGTAGAATTAAACTCCCCTGATGACTGAATTGCTTGCACAGTTTGCCTGTGCTGTTCCTTATAGTAACTTGAGTCAGTCTTCATGCTGCTGGTGGTAGTGGTAGACAGAAAAAGTACTACATTTGGTTTTGCTCAAAATTCTGAATTTTTGCCAAGAAAAAAGGAGGAGGAAATAATGAACTTTTGACAGGTGTTTTTCAAACAATAGAATACTAAATTATGGTCTGGGAATGAAGATCCTTTCTTACATGAGATGACTAAGGAGCTTAGCCTTTTTAGCCGAGAAAAACTGAAGGCTGAAAAAGAGGAGGCGATTGTTGCATATAAGTAGATTGGGGCATAACAGAGGGAAAAGGAAGGAGCTATTAAATCAAAGGGACAATACTGAACAAAGAACAAATGGGTATAAACAGACCATTAATAAATTCAGGCTGTTAATTAGAAAAATATGTTTAAATATCATAAAAGCTGGATTATAGACAGCCTTTAGATAGGAATAGGCATAGACAGGTGAAGTAGCCCGCCTAGGTTTAAGGTGGAGCCACTCTCACACTGCGGACAAGTGACATGGGCAGAGGAGTAGACCTGAATCCAACTCCATACCTTTCTCATGCTTGAGCAAGTCAATCGATTTTAGTATTTCCTTCTGTTTACTACATTTCCAGGAAAATGTAGAGGATAACCTCCTTTCTTCAAAGTGCCTTTCTACATATATCACAGCTGCATTTTAAATTGAGGACCTAGCTATAGCATCACCATTGCATCATATATATCTTTCTTCTATTCTAATCTTTGCACTACAGTCAAGTGTTTTTACTGCTTTCCCTTACTTCTCTGCTGTTACTGTCCAATCCTTATTTCCTCCTCTTCCTCCACCTTGTAGCCTAAGCCGTTTCAGCCCTATCATTCATTATGTAAAGACATACAGCTGCAGTCAATGGTTACAAGCTACAGCACAAGTGGAACAGCTTGAATTTAAAATGTGTTTGTTTCCTTTCTTGCCCTGCTTGCTTTGGGCTGCAGCGGCTTTCACTGCAACAGCTCTCAAACTGCCCAAGTCCCAACAGCTCGATGCTTTAATAATTTAAGTGACTTACATTCCCCAAAGCGCATCTGAACAGATTTATTATGAGCATTTGTGACCTGTTCTTCTAAAGCACTTCTCTGATGTCTGTTCTTCATTAGAGTCCACCACCCAAGTCAGTTCAGAGTGATAATAGGAAGGTAAGTGCTGTTTCTTGAAGCTTATCATGAGAGCCAAGCCTATTAAGATGGGCTGATATTAGGGTCTTTATGTTCATTTAGGCTGCAGAATGTGCAGGTATGATTAAAACAAAACACCTTGGGGGGCGGGGCAGAATTCTAATTTCTCCTGCATTGAATTTCTGTCCCTCTAACAAGAAATTGAACATGCTACCTCATGAGCTTTTACCCACTTGTAGGTTAGTATCATTGGGTTTGGTTTTGTTTTGTTTTTTCTGTCAGTGTGTCATATGCCAGTGCATCCCTTTGGATACACAAATCATCCTCTTTCTCCTTGGATCGCTCTTGTCTCACAGAAGGAGTCCCTTTCTCCAGGTCAACAGCGACCCACTTGGCAAAGCTTCTCCTACTCTATGCCAGGTTGGTTTATTCCCCATAGCTGCCCTCTGCTTCACACCAAGGTGGGGCACCAAGAAAGTCAAGGGGTCTTTATCCAAGGCCATATAAAAGTTTGTAGAAGAGCCTGGTACAAAATCGATATTCCAGGCTCTCTGCCTTGTGGGTTAGTACCAAAGCTGTCCTTCCTTTCGAATTTGTACAAGTACCTGGCTTGGTCTGAGTTGCCCCAGTTCACTTTGTCATGTCTCAGTACTGTGTAGTCAAAATTTCCCTTCTGTGCTTCTTTCCAGCATGTTCTTCACCATAATAACAACAAACTGCCTGGCTTGAAATTTCCCTGCCTCACTGCATTGCTGGGTGCACATCTTTTTCTGCTCTGGTTTGTCCATCACTCTTAAACTCCTCTCCCTTTCCAAGGAGTCTGTCCTTTCGCATTTGAACACACACCACTCATGTTAAGCAGGAAATCAATCCTGCATTCCCTGTCCTGATATGTCATATGGGAACTTCTCTGGAGCCCACAGTGAGGGCTACAGCTTCCCCCCCTACCTGTGACTTCTCTCCTGTGATGGGGACTGAGCACTGGTCCCTCATCCACTAAAAGAAGAAGATTTCAGCCTCATTTTTCACTGGCAGTGACTAGAATGACCAATCTGCTGCCTGCTGAGGAGTGAAAGGTCAAGCCAGGTCCACTCTGTGGCTACTTGTTTTTCTCCACAGTGACCAATTACAGACGGTAATAGAAGCATCAATAATGTCTCTGTCTTCTCTGACTGTTTTGTTTCTTCTTCCCCCCCCCCCCCCCCCCCCCCCCATCGATTGAATTATTGCAGCTTCCATTTGTTAGCTCAGCCCCTGTGAGGCAGGCTGAGGCATTCACTCACAGCACATCTTCCCCATGAGCAAGATGTGAGGAGCTGAACTAATTTGGGATCATGGATGTGTTGACCACAGATTGTAACTTGTAATCTCCTTGGCTCATCCTCTTTTGTGGCTGAGGTCTGAGTTTTCAGGGCTCTGGGGAGTCACTTGGCAGCCAAAATTCTGCTAATGTGTTTGCGTGCAGAGGAAAGACCCTCTCCAAGGACTGGTCACTGTCCCAGTTCAATGGCTCAGTTCTTGCTGCCAGAGCTGCAGATGAAGCTGAGAGAAAGAAGGAGTCTTAAGGACAGGGGCTGTGCGCCATGCGTGTCCTCAGAGCCACCCCAGCTGTGTCCCTGCTCAGCTCTGTGTAAAGCATGATCTAGACCAGTAGGAATTCAGTGGAAAGCAAGTCTTCCTTTCATCTTGGTGGAAAATTAAAAAAAAAAAAAAAAAGCACCAAGCCAACAACAACAAAAAAAACCCCAAACCACCTGTCAGAGAGCTTCATCAGAGGTTATACTTCTTCCCTGTGGCTGGGTCAGGCCTAACAACATACCTCAGCTGTGAACTTTGTCTGTTGAACTTCATGGCTCACTTTTCTCAGGGTAAATTAAAGTGCATAGCTGCACTTCTGGTTTAGTTGCCTCCCCAGTCTGGGAGTCATGATTTCTGAGCTCTCACCCCTGAGCCATCATTTCTCCTCACACAGGGACAAGGAAATGGGAGATAATATGCTCAATCTCCTCTAGTTTCCACCAAACAGATACTGTGTTAAGCAGGAGGCAGAACCTATTTCTCACTGTTTTCCTGAATTGCTGACTAATTCTAATTTCTGCAGCATCTCAGCCTCTGACTTTATAACTCCGACTTTATAACTGCCACTGCAGCCAGTCCTACCTCATCACAGACCTCTATGGCATCTAACTGTTGTCTTGGTTGCATTTGGAGTGGGTGTAAGATATGATACTGGCTCGTGCTGAACTACTGCTCTGTAGACCATATATAGCCCATCAGAGTCCTCCTTTCTAGAATACAGCTAGCACTCCTTGCAAATACTGATTTCTGTTGACAGCTGAAAACTTGATGAAATTTGGTTGTTTTAAACAAATCTGTTTCTGTGAGCACATGCTTCTGACTAAAAGGGCTTTGTAGTTTAAAATTGCTTAAGTTAATTGATATTCAAGAGAGATTATTCAATGGTAATGCATTCATAAACAATGTCACTGTTTGTTTGAAAGATTAAAACATTAATTTAAATTAAACTGTAAACAAGGGAAAGATGTTGTATGAATAAGGATTGAGAAGGCACTGCAGAACATCTGACTGGAGTAATGTTATACCTATATCTGTATGGGATGTGCATATTTTGAAAGGAAGAGAATCAAAACAATTTCAGGCCTTGTTTTCTAGCTCTTCTCAGAGTCTTTCCTCTTCAGTAAGAGGTAAGAATAGTTCAGTGGTCACTTGAGTCTTCAGAAACCTCTGTCAACTCTCATCTCCATCAGCCATCTCTTGTGACTGTAGCTGAGTCTCACCAGGGCATTTGACCATCTGAGCCTGGGAGGTGATGGCACTCCTATCCCATGTACTGCTTGCTGGGATTAAAATCAGTCCATTCTGGCTGAAAAGAAAATGCAACTGACCATTTTCACAATACTACCTATATCACTTCCAGCAGGAAAGATTTCTTGGGAAGAGTGTGGCATTTTCTGAGAAGTTTCTCTTTGCTAATAAATCCCTGCTTTATAGATAGATGAAATGGGTTGTAAGCCTGGGTCAATAAGGCAGGCTACAGCAGTAGATAGAGCAATAAGTTAAAACTTGGATGACCTGGGTTCAAGTTTCTGTACTGCTACAGAGCTTCTCTGTAATCTTGAGTCAGTCACCTCTTCTCTCTGTCTCAGTTCTTTTCTGTAACATGGGGCTGTCAACACTTTCTTGCTTCATGAGGTTTTCAGAGTATAAATACACTAAATGTGTGGAGGCACTCAAATACAGTGGTAATGAGGGTCATCTAAATACCATACTTGGATAAGTAAGGATGATTATTTTCCATCTCCTTTATCCCTGCATGATAAAAATGCTTCCAGAAACCATTATATACAACATAAGCTAGAAGCAGTGGGAAAGTAATTCCTGTCCTTGGCTATTTTTTGTATGTGGATAAGGTGTTTATTTGGGGTGGGGGGTGATTATTTTATCACAGAGCCTTTCTCTACATATTGGTAAGTAGGGTATATTTTGCATGAGTTCATTCATCACACCACCCCAATAATATTAGCAAGTAAAATATATGAAGTTATTTATGGTGAGGGAAAATCAAATTTCCTCTCAGAGATTATTGGCAATAGAAGAGTCAGAATTACTTTAATCTTGTCCAATACAGAGAATTCCCAGTAGCTTCAACATGTTACTCTCTTGTTTTTCAGAAGTTTATCTTTGGTTTCCAGTGGGTCACAGTAAACTTGATTTGGCAGAATGTAATCCCTGACACTTCTTGTAACACAGTCTCTGTATCAGATAGGAATGCCAGGTTTTTTTCCTTATGAGTGCAAGGCAATGAGATTGTTACTTAAAATTAACATGAAAACCTGAGATGTCTATATCAGATTTCAGTATATGGTAAAGCTGTTTTTTATTTGTAGAAAGAATATAAGAAGTAGAACTCCTAGGTTCTACCTTTATATCTAGCAGTGAATGACCAATTGTAAGTTGTGTCCTTTCATGCCTCAGTTTCCCAGTGGTCAAAAAAACCACAATTCATTTTTAAGGCAAGATATGCCCTATCTATGCAATGCTGTATTCTACTATGGTTTATTTAACCATTAAAATATTTTTTTAAAGCAAATGATTTAAAGCTGATAGTAAGAAATACTTTTCTTACGTAACACATAATTAACATGTGGCACTCAATGCCACAGACATCATTGAAGCCAAGAGCTTTGGAGGATTCACAAAAGGATTAGACATTCATATGAATAATGAGAAATTCTATTAGAGAAAATAAAAAATGTATGAGGGATGGAGAACTTCATGCTTCGGGGTATAAAACAGCTGCTAATTGATGAGGGCTAGGAAAGAAATGTGCCCCTGTAGGCAGGACATCCCATGATGGTTTGCTACAGGGCTTCCTGAGCCGTACTGTGAAACTGGGATGCTGTCTGCTGAAGGGATTGCTGGACTGCCTGAGCCTCTGCCCTGTTGCAGTAAGGCAACTCCTTTCTAAAGGCTGCAATTGAAATAAAAAACAAAGGTCCAACCAAGCCAGCTATGGCTGAGCCCTAGTGGTCTGGTAGCCCACAGCACACTGAAACTGTGATTCTTGGCATTGCACCTAACTGTTTCTGGCTTTCCAGCTGTGGGGGGATGTCTCAGTGGCACCACGAGCTCCCAGTGCAAGGGGATAGTGCTGGCTATGCAGGCAGGATGTCCCAGGCTCCTTGACAGGGTGTGCTGAAACCTGTCCCAACTTGTATAATCTCAGGGGAAAAAAAAACACCAAAAGCCACAAAGGTGAATTACACCTGGTCGCTCAGTTGATTTGAAGTCAATCCTGTCCAGTCTCCATCTGTCTGTTTATCCAGGGCCTTTCCACAGACATGTTTGCATAAGGCATATAGCCATTAAACAAACACATCAGGTAGCCAACCATGTTTGCAGCTATTGAGAAAGCAATTATAGTTCATTCAATCAAAGGCTTTCATTTGATCCAGCCTCAATCAACGAGGACTGGCATTGCCACATCTGCCTGCAAGTTCAGAAGTGTCCACAATTCAACTTAGATTATTGCTATATTTCTGCAGCCTTTGATAGAGCAAGATTGATTACAAAAAATAAGAAAAAAGAGTGACCTTCCTCGGACTTTTCCAATGGTATTTCAGTTAGTATTTTATAATCACTGTTTAACAGAGAAATTGCTCTCTGGTTATTAATATAAAAATTATCACCTTCTTTGACTAATAAAATCAATAAAGGCTCCTATCCTTTGAAAAGGCCAAAACCCTTCTCTCTGTTCATAATTAAACATTTCAACCTAATCTTGAGCAATAATAACCTTCAAAGTTTTATAAAATTCCTAATAATAATATCTTACAGAACACCTTTCTGCTCAGCAGGTTTCACAAACGGTGGCCCAGATTTGGAGAGCATCTTTATGCATGGCTGGACTTGGATATGCATGTCAATTTTTAAGGAGTTTTTTGTGGTGTTTCGTCATCAGTGATAAACAAATGCATATAGGAATTCTATTTGTTGCATTAGTAACACAATTAAAAGGCTATTGTTTCTGGGTTTGCCATATAGCAGCCAGGTGACATAATTTTTAACTGCAGGTGCCTGCAGTACAGCATTTGCATTCACTCTGAGACCCCTAAAGAAAGGATCAGACTGTTGCAGGTGCTGAGCATTTATAGCTAACTTTTATTAAAAACCAGATTTTTCAAAATGTTTTATTTCTTATATTTGTGTTGGAATGTAGTGGACAAAAGTACTTCTTGATGTCCCCTTGTTACAATAGGGTTAGCTATGAATATCTAGAATCAATGTTCATATAGTTGGTGATGATGTAAGCACCAAATATCACTTGCCTAACCTTCAGTCCAGCCAGGCTGTCAGTGTTATCTCACACAATGGCAGAAATGGGATCAAAATTCATAATCTTATATGGAGAGATACTGCTTCTGCCTCTCTAATTTCTACTGTCCTTTCCTGGAGTTATATTTATCAGGATTACTTGCTTCTCAGGCAAGTTACCTCTGTCAAGCTTGAATGGCTATTCTCACGGGGTACCGAGAGACACGTGAGCTAATTAACTATCATCCTGCATTTGATGATGACGAGCATCCATTGAGAACCTTCCATCCCAGTGGATCTCATGGAGCTTCACATATTAAACAAACCTGCATATGCCAAGCACAGGGATTATCTCTTCATAAATGAGCGGCAACCAGTTTTGAGTCGAATCACTCGACAGTTTAACAGCGTGCAGCGGAGCTATGCAACATTTCACAGCAGGGAGTAAGGAATACCTTTATGGAACGATTAACTTGTCTAAGAAAATGATGTCTCCGCAGGGCTTTCATTTTACATGTAGCTGCCACCAGGAACCCTGTAACAGAGCCAGCATGAAATATGGGTTAGGGATCCCCTTTCACCATTGCCCATGTATAGAATTCCTGCAGGCATCGCAGGTATAGATGTCAACTTAGATTTAGGTAACGATAACTCAAAATTGGCCCTTTTGATCTAATCCAACACTTTCTTAGGCATAAACATTTCCAAACACAAGTGTTTTCTTATGAAAGAATGTCCTTTCGGTGTCTGTCCTTGAAACCTGTGAAGCAGTCCCAGTAGACAACTGAACTAATGCTGTACTTTTTTTCTGTATTCAAGCCATCTCAACAAGGGATCTTAACTGATGCTATGTAGCTCTGAGTTGTGTTGTATGGACAAGTCTTTTGACTCCCTTAGGCATTTTGGAAACATCTATTTTGGGGTGAATCATTTAATTTTATCTTCAGAAGTTTCAGGCATGCAGTATTGTTTGGAGATGACTTGGCTCTGGCTTTCAACAAGGTACTTGAGTCCTATAACAACCAAAACGCACAACTGCAGTTAGGAGAAAAAATGAAAAGCCACATGGCCTTTGTACCCCCCCTCCCTTTCTTCATATGTGGGTGAAGATAACAGTTTGTGCACAATATCAATAGATGAAAGAGCTACCTAAATACTGAGTGCTATTATAGGACAGTACTCAGTGGGTGTGAATCTGCGCAGCCCCACTGAAGATGATGAAACTGTACCGATTTCTACCTGCTACGGATCAGGCCCTTCAGTATTTATTACTGTTATCATCTGAACCTGAGTTGCAGCTCTCCCTCATGTTTACTCATCACTGACTTTATCACATCCCCTTTCATTTGCTTCCTTTCTGAACAATTTACATTTCACCCCCTTGGAGCTTTTTTGGATGAGACTCCTTTCATCTCTCATCATAATGTTCAATAATGACATTTCCATTTGCTTCCCTTTTCATGAGGTTCCTTTTTGAAAACAGGATCTGACCTCTCTCTTTGTGTTCTCCCATCAGCCAAGAATCACATTGTGCATGAATTTAATTGACTTATTACATCTTTACAGAATGTGGTTACTTTAGTTTTGTGTGTATTCTGTTTGTTTGTTTGTTAATTTCTGGGTCTTTGAGAACTAGATTATGCAATTTCCAGAGCCTATTTCCAATTACTATTGAATCTTTCAATTGAACTGAATTTCATTGTGAGATGGAAAATAGAATGAACTGAAAATTCAACTGAAAACATGTCAGTATTGTTGATACATGTGTTAGTGCTTATATAGAATTTATCAGCTTATTTTCTCTTCTGGGGCAATGTAGGGAGGGGAAACATCAAATAAACAAAAGCAAGTACTATTTTTTTTTTCTTCCACTGAAAGAAATGTCTGTATTGCACTAAACAAAACCTTATTTGTTCTGTTTAGATGAACATGAAACCCACCTGATCCTGTTCTTCAATCCTCAGATACAATGAAAAACTCCTACTCTTTTCAAGAAATGTCCAGCATTACTGTTGTTTAACTAGCTCCTGATCTGGTATAAACTGGCCTATCACTATTGATCTAGAGGGAGTGAGATTGATTTACACCTGTAGCAAATCTCATCCATTATTATGAAAAATGACATTGGTGCTGGTGGCACCTTGTGGAGAATGAAAGCAGGTTGCTCCTGTGACAGACATACAGCACACAGAAAGGACCAGTTGGTACAAAACCTGTTTAAAACGTTTAGGTTGCATAAACAAATGTTGCTCTATTGCTCGGTTCATGGCAAGGTGCAATATTTCCTGGAAAGCAGAGTATGGTGGAGAGCTAAGTGGACTGTAGACCCTCTCTCCTACGAGCTTGCCTGGTACTGCATATTCTGTGCCATGTGGCAGAGAGGGGGACATGGAACCACCATTCCCCAGCAGTACTGGGACCATCCTTGACTAGGTGCACCTGACCTGTGTGGCCTGACTCTCCTTCACTGTACAGTAGCTTCATGCTAAATACATATTAGTGTGTGAGAGAGGGAGAGAATGTGACTTAAGGCTTTGCCTTGTTGGAAGACAAGGCATTGGAACAGGCTGCCCAGAGAGGTGGTGGAGTCACCATCCCTGGAGGCGTTTAAAAAACGGGTAGATGTGGCACTTCGGGATATGGTTTAGTCTGGTCTACCCTTGATTAGTCTAGAGTGGGCTTGGTAGTGTAGGTTAATGGTTGGACTGGATGATCTTAAAGGTCTTTTCCAACCTAGATGATTCTATGATTCTATGATTCTAAGACATTTGAAAGTAGCTCCTTCCCCTTCTAACTTCTTTGAGGGAGGGAGGGACTGACTGATGGCCCCATATGCCATCAAGCTTGGTCAGGTCAAAACTCTCCATGAGGAGAGGAACAAGTGCTCCATGCAAAAATGATTTGCACATGTCATTCCAATCTGTCTCATGGAGCACCTTGCCAGGTTCTGGCAGCTGATGGTTGGAGGGCTTCCTGAGAGTTTGGTGTTTAAAACAATGCCAAACCTATAGATGTGCATACCCTGTCTGAGTTTCCTTACTCCCTTTTTGAAGTTACATGACCTCCCATAGCATCCTGAGGTAAGGACTGAAATGTGTGTGGTTTGAAAAGGGGCATGTTTTATTTATTTGAAACTACTTACACAATGACTATGTAGAGTGCCTCACAGTTATTCTGATATAACACAGTCTGGACCCTATTCTGCACTCCCTTTTTTCCACCCAGAACTTACAGACCTCTCTCTTAACCTCTCAATTTTTCTCTTTCCTGAGCTCTTGGTTAGTAAGTCTCTCCTTGCACACCATTACAGGTCTTTGATCCTTTTTCCATTTCTCTACATGTTTTCCATTTTCAGTTATCTCTTCCCACCCCCTCATTTTTTTCCCCTTTTCCCCCTCCTTCCCCCCCATCTTTTTTTTTTTCCTTTTTCCTCACCCCCACCTTTTTTTTTTTTTTTTTTTTCCTGAGATGGAGGGACTAAAATTACATGCACAATTGGAGCTTCACGTGAACTCTAGATTTATACAGTGGCACAACTGTGCTTCATGTTTTCCTTTCTGATATTCCAGCAGTTCCTGCTATTTTATTTGCCTTTTTGAGCATTTCTGAGCACTAAACTAACATCTTTATAGAACTATCCACAATGACTCCAAGATCCCATTCCTGACTGGAAATAGAGAGTTAGGCTTATTTCCCCCACGTACATTGCTTGGCACTTATCAGCATTGAATTTCATCTGTCGTTTTATCACTGAATCATTCTGTATCGCAAGAGTCTTCTGCAATTCTCTACAGTCAGCTTCAAATTTGACTATGTTGTTATTTTGTGTCTTTGACTAACTTCATCTTCTTGTTATGAATCCCCCTTTCCAGGCGATTTATGAATATTTGAATACATTTGCTTCCTGTCCTTTTAAGCAGTTAACAAGAAAACTTTTCCTCTCATCCCATTAGGTTATAGCTTCTTTAAGAGCTTTTAGATGTTACCATGAGAGATTTGTTGAGTTTTGTTTTTTAATTCCTGAGCATTACATTGACTACCGTATCCTTATTGATATATTTCTTAATTACTTAGAAGACCCTAGAATGATTTGTGAAGCATGACTTCCCTCTATGACTGCTATATTGACTCTTCCCAAAGAACAATATGTCCATGTGTTCACTAATTCTGTTTGGTTTGGTTTCTAATAATTTAGCTAATTTGCCTGGTGCAGCAATCAGATCTGTTGATGAGGGGTGTGGCATCAGCTCCAGAGAATGTGTTTTTTAAGGCTGGAGTTGTATTTGCCAGTTTTCCTTCTTGGGCAGAGACTGCTTTCCACCAAGTTCAGAAGGTGGGCAGCATGACTCTGCATGATTGCCTACCGGGGAAGGATTGACATTGACTGGAAACTGAAACCTCACATTTGTCACAATCTACTTTCTCTTTGTCCTCATCTTTAGGTTATGGGGAAAGCAATGAGTACCTTTTCAATCCGTATATGGAGGTTTGTCACTGCACCAGGCAAAAGCTGTATTTACAGAGATATGAGCAAATTCAGATTTGTGTGCTTTTTACGGATAAGCTTTTGCCTGCCCTATGTTTTGTCTGACAACTTAGAGTCTGAACAAGTAGTATTTGTGCTCGAGTCTTCCTTCTGATGGAAAGGGAAGCAGAGCTGTGAGCAGCAGGAGCTGTAAGGGTCCTTCAAACTGCAGGCCCACTTCACTCCCTCTTCTTCGTGAATCGTTTGTCCAGCAAACTGAAGAACCAAATGAATGTGGATTATCACCTAGTTGAAGAGGATCTTACCTTTAGCTGGTATAAATCAGAACAACTCCAGAGAAGATTTTCTGAGCTAAGGATGTGGTCACTTTTACACAGTGCAGTTATATATGCGGTTCAATACAATTTCATTTTTTTAAATTTCTTTTTTTTTTTTTAAAAGACACAAATCCCACAGCTCTGTCAAAAAGCTTTGTATCATTCTGGCAATCCCAGCCAGCCTTAAACTCATGCTGTCCATCTGTCTTTAGGGGAGGTTTCTGTATTTCTGGCTGGTAGGTTTGTTTTAAGGCTGGTTGCCTCAGTAAAATGCCCAGGTGGGACAAGGTATGGTCAAAACCCAAGCAAAAGTAATGGCCAGTTCAAATAGGAATGATTATGCTCATGTCAATAAAATTCTCACTTCTGACATCAGCTGAGGAACTAGTCTCTTGGCAGAGCAAAAGGTTGGAAACTGGCCTCACTCTTGCCTGTCTTCTACTGGTTTGGTGGATAAATTGGGGGCTGCTGTCTGCAGAGCTGTCCTGCACCTTTTCACCAGCATAAATTTCACTTGTAGGATTAGATAAGCTTTTATTTTGTTAATACGTTAATTTTGTTAATATGTTCATATGTTCCTTAAATGAGAAGCCAACCCCCCTGCAAAACGAGTTTTCCTTATGGGCAAGGATCAGCCTCACCGGTGCTTGCTATCCCATTCTGATTCTCTCCCAGTAACTTGAAAATCCCATCACTCTCAAGTGGGGAGCCTTAAATATTTCCAGTGACATTTCCTTGGCCTCTGGTGATTTAATATTATTAACCTGGTATGTTATTAAAGTGACAGAATATGTCTCCCCTTCACAGGTATATTTTTCTGAAAACTCATTTGAATTTTTATTACTTTATTTGGAGGGGCAGCTAGTGGAGCACAAAATGGGCAGGGAGGGCACAGGAGGGAAATGTGCCCGGTCCTGGGTATGAAGATCTTCTCTGTATGTAGATTACAGGTTCTGGCATAGTTTCTTCCACCATAGTTTAGTTCAGAATTAAGAGTATATATATCTAAGTTTGAGCAGTCAAACTAGAGTATTTTCAAGAAAAGTGTCTCTTTCCTGAGACTGCAGCCCATTTCAAATGGTTCACCTGGGTGGGGAAATAAGGTTTTACATGCTTTGCAAATCCCACAGATTTTATGCTTTACCCAGATCTCAATCTGAGTCTGCTTAAGTTTCATATTACAGCTGTTGTTACTGTAAGAAAAATCTAAAGCATACAGTGGAAATCTATAAACTTAGGACAGTGTAGAAATAAGTTCAGATTCTTAGCCAGCATACATTGTGACATTAAAATAACTTGAATGGAGTTGTATTAGTTCCCTCTTGCTGCACATATAATCTACAGGACTTGGGTTTACCCAAATAGAAGGGGGAACTGATTTAAACCACTCAAAACCCCCACAGCTCCATAATGAGATCTCTGTTTACAGAAGGTCCATAAATTTTCAAGAATATGCTTTGGAGGTTTTGTTCACTTTTTGTGGGGAGACTGACTTATCAAACATTTGAGGAGAAAACTGTCAGTTATGATGTCTTCTTTTTGGTTCTGGAAGTGAGGAAAAGATGAGATCCTTTCTTTTCTAAGCACTCATTCAGGAAAGCTGGGTTATTAGATATCCATCAGCTACTGACACTCTTCGAACTTAATTTTGTTATGCTTTTTTCCTGTCTTTCCACATGCTGTCTGGTCTGTCATGTATATTTTTTTTTTTTGGAAATCTGAACAAGTATCAACATCTTCAAATTGTTCATGAAACAGACCCTTTGCGGTTTCCAACAGATATCTGGTTCAGTACTTTGGTCCAAGTCCATCTCTATGCTTTATTCATTAAAATTGTATCCCTCTGAAAGGATATTTAAAGATATTTCCTTTGTCTATGGCTTATCAGCTCCCTTTCATCTGCCTGTCTCAATACCAGCACATTTGTATTTTAGACAGTTCGCTGAAAACTTTGCAAGCTAAGAAATGGTATCCTATACTGACAGGGCTTCATTCTTAAACAAGACATTCGTGACTTTTCCATCAGGCTTTAAAACTGGTTTTGCAAAAAAACCCTCCCATTCAGGTTTATTTTTACTTTTTCCCTCTATGCAATCTCCAAAATCACTTTAGAAAAATACTGTATCAAAAGCTGATATTAAACTCTCAAGTGCCTGGCAAATGATTTGAAGCAACAGCTCACACTGGGGTAAACCCCAGAGATTTCTTTTGTAAAGTTCCACCTACATAATCTTTTAGAGGTAGAGTTTTAGAGCTTACTATTTACTTTAGTCTGGAGACATTTCTTTGCTTTTATGGCTCATCTACTTTCTGTCCACCAGTTCTTTTAGATAGGAATGTTGCTGTTTCTCTACTGTTTAATCTTTTTCTCTTGCTTAGCTGTTTCCTTTGCTGTCATTCCATGCACATGCAAAGCATGAGCAACCCACCTGCTCTGTAGCTGGTCACTGTAGAAAAGACTGTGATGTAAACCCCATAGCGAAGAGAAACAATGCTGGGAAAGGCAGACCGAGCAAGTCTCACTTTGCTGCAGGATACCTGTAGCCCAGGAGCAGTAGGCTGGTCTGTTCCTTGGCTGATGTGAAGTGATAAAGCATCAGTGGATTTACCGGCTGAGATTTCCTTTAACTGAGTATTATAACACTCTGGCTTTGAAAAGATATCTGGCAGAAGTTGACCTCTGTGTCCTGTGTCATTCTCTTTCTCCTTGTCTGTTGTCTTCTCTCTTGCAAGGGACTGAGTGTTGCTTCTCTCCCAAGCAGCTATGGGAAGCATTGTAGGCCAGGGCTCCAGCAGCATTTCAGACATATGTCCTCTCTGGATGGCAGCAAACACTTCTTTATAATTCATGGGATAACCGAGGGTAAAGAAAACGCCATGTGTAGCCCCATGAAGGAGCCGCAAACCGAACACCTGGATGTTTTTACATGTGAGAACAAACACAGGTTTTGTAAGCCTCGCAAACCCAAGTTGCTATCACAGAGTTCTGCTCAAAAACAAGTGCTGTTGGGGAGTTAGGGAGGGAGGAACATCAGTATGTGTAATGGAAGTTTGGAATAATATTTTCTAAAGCATTTATGTAATAGGCATTGCTAATATCTGTATCTACATAGGAAAGTTTTACCAGTTATCTCAGTTGAGTTATAGTGGGCTAAAATATAAGAGCACCCGTAACTTTCCATCAGAAATAAGTTTTTTATTTCCCCATGAAAAACTATAATGGTGTGTCTGCCTCCTGCACAAGTATCTTCCTGACTTATACGCTAACTTGCATGTCATTGCAGTAAGTTGTCATTAACAATCTCTGACTCGAGACTTCCCAGTCCTCATCACCTCATAATATGACTTGGACCATATTTCCTCAGGAAAGAGAGAAAAGAGGGAGTGTCTTAAATTTATTCTTTTGTTTTGCTTTTGTTTAAGGAGAGGTTACAGAGTGGGTTTGGTTTGGTCTTTTTTTCCTCAGTTTGTCTTAAACTCCTTTTCTCGTGACAAAACTGACATGAAAACAAAAGTCCACTTCTACCGGAGTAAGTAACTTCCTTTAGATGTTTACAACTTTATAATATTCTACATTTAAATGTATGCCTTATGATGCATTGAAAAAAAATCACTTTTATTTTTAATGCTGAGTCCCTAAAAAGCCAGGTTTTGAAAGGAACACATAACTAAGTGGAAGTGATATGTGTCTTTTTGAATCACTCTGACGCAAACATCAAGAAATTCCATAGCCAATTTCAAACAAAACCTTTCCTTTTCACACCACATATTCTCTGGGAAGTAGTTTCATCATTTTGCCTTGCTCTGAGGTGTGCGCACAGGCAGAGGTGTACCTCCCCTTTGTGTGGTGTTCTGATGCTGCGTGATGTTTGTGACCCCTGACAATCTCACCTCTTCTTTCCTGCTGTACAGTCTCTTCCCAACACACATCTACCTTTTCACTATATTTCATATAGTCCATTTTTTTGTTTTTCTTTAGAAGCTTTTTGTTCTCCAAAGAATAAGTATCTGTGTATGTTAATACTTTATCTTGCATGCAAAGTGTAAGCAATTTCTCACCCCTTCTCTTGCTCAAATACACAGATAACGTGCACAATTCAGCCATGAATGTGCATCGCCTCTTTCCTGCTAATTTTACACATGGACTCCTTCCACAGTCGTGCACTACATGTAGTCTTTCCATCTCGTTATGGCCTCTCCCACACTGTACTCCCAGCCCTCACCATAGGCAAGCTGTTCAACCACATCACCACATTATCCTGCACACACTCTTTGGCTGCTCACTCTTCTATCTGGCGAGCATGTTCACAGACACGGGTGATTTATGCCTCCACCATCCCAGAAACCCATCCACCTCCAAATTTCCCCCACGTGCAACAGGTAGGTGCAATCTCCCTGAGCAAATTAGCGCCATTTTCTGCTTGCACAGCTTCAAGTACTGCACCTGCACTCCCCTCTGCCACACACACCACACTTTCCTGTCTCCCCTGTTTCTCTCCACCTACTATTTCAGACTCCTAGACATCCCTGTGGACCATTAAAGTAATGTTGATGTCCAGCTAATGCTCCATTCCCTCTTCAAACCCATTGCTGTTACATAAGGCTGGGTGCTAGGTGTGTGAGCCATCCCTGAGCGCATAATGGATGCTGCATTTGCCTACGCTTACTGTACTTCCAGTATCTACATCAGTGCTTTGTAAAGCCCTTTGGGATACTGTGAACATGAAAGATGCTATATAAAACCCAAACTCTATTCTATTCTAGAACAGCGCTTTTAAGTCCTTTTATCACAGAATGAGGCAAAGGTTGAATTAAGCCCAGAAACAGCAATTTAAAGTTTTCATGAAAGAGTATAACAGTATATGTTTGGTATATTTTAACATAATCTGAGAACACTAAGTGCACTAAAAGCATACCGCTTATTTGTGGGTGAGGAAGTGGAGAGGAGGGAGAGAAATCTAAGTGCTTGTTTTTCTTTGGGATTTCGTTTATTACAGGATCTGACAGAGATCTATCAGGATGACAAAGGAGACGGGGAGAAAAACACCCTTACAAAGGTCTCTGTTTGAGTTAATGAAAATAACAGCCTGTTGCAGTTTTTTCACTGTGGAGAGTTATTTGGGATGTGATATGAAACTAGCTATGCAGCTGAAGAACATAAGGAGAAAGCCTAAAGTTTTAATAGCATGTATCAAAGCTATAAGGTTATGAGTTAAACACAATTGCTGGCAGGATTGCTGCACAGAAGTGGCTGGCTGCAGATGGCGTAGATTTAAGCCAGGGCCTTAGGATCTAAGGGCAGGCAAGTAGAAGATGATACTGGAAAAAAAAGAGGAGACATGACACAATTTAGGGTTCAGGCAGTCGCCTCCAACAGTGCACTGGCCAGTGTAGTGGGATGCATGAAAAAGAAGAAAAGAGGATCTGGAGTGTCCAGATTATGTGTCCCAGACCCTTTCATATTTCCTTGCAGGTCGTCCAAGGTCAGCTCTGCACATGGACACGGGAACAACATCATGTACTCAAGCTTCAGTGCATAGCCCCCATGCATGGCTGGGTATCTGCCTAAATGCACCTAACTGTCAGACAAATCTGAGCACTATCTGGAAGTACCTAGAAGTACCTTGATTTACTGCTTTGTCAAATTTTGTTCCATTGACACTTTTTAGCAACAATGATTGTATATTGTATATTAATTTGGGGTTCTTTGCTAGAAGTATTGCATAGTACCAACTGTAGATACGCTTATCTATGGGAATTCCCCAAGGAAAAAATGCTTTTGATAAAGCCCAGTAAGTAGTACTTGCTGAACTCACCAAGTTAGTCGGTTTTTAATCTGTTTAGTATATTTTGTATTAGTGTAGCTCTAACTTTTAAAATCAAAACATTGTATGATACTGAGTCAAAGGCTGTACTAAAGCCAAGTCCATCAATGTGATTATCAGTCCAACTTGGAATCTTCCCAAATAATTAAATCAGGTTTATTTGATAAAACCTGTTTTCCATAAAATCATGTTGACAGCCATTAATTCTATCCCTATTCCTTAATTCTTTATTAATTGGTTCCTCTATTAGCTCTTCCATTATTTTCACTGCATTTATGTCAGGATAAATTATCAATCCAGGGTAACTAGTAATCCCATATAGGATTTTTTTTTTTAATGTGACATTGTTATTAGAGCATCATGTTACCTGTAACTCTCTTATTATTTATGACTTTTATTAGGATCTGTGGGATAGATATCTTCCAAACCATCTTTTGATTTAGACTTAGAGTATCCAGACTGGTCTATAACAGTTGTTGTTCAACTACTGGTGAACTTAAATGACCTCCTCACCTTCCTTGCCATCAGCAGTCTTCAGTTCAAAGGCTGGAGTCACAGTAAAATTAACTTCATGGTCAGTCATTTATGCAAGTCTTGTAGCTGATTTATCTTCGTTCTGTTCACATGTCCATGCCTTGTAAGTGTGGTCTTCTCATACTTCCCCTCTTTTCTCATTCCACTCTTCCTTAAAAAGATTTTCTTCTGCAGTTGTTGCACATTTTCTTTATTAATTCTTTTTATCAATCCTGCTTATCAGCCCCTGGCCACAGCGGGGGGTCCCTGTAACCATTCATAGCCCTGTTTTACATTCCTGGAGAATTTTACATTCCTGGAGAATTTGGTGGGGTAGGGAGGAACAACAGCAGCACATATCTACAGGATAGTGCATTTAGCGCTTCTGGTTTCTCTCTCTGGAAGAGGTCCTGTCCTTACAGTCAGATGTGATACTCATCCACGGAGCTGCTTTAAAACAGTGTGCTTTTTGCTTGACTTTTGATCCCTCTTATCTTCCAAATCTCTGTTGCAATAGACATGGCTGTTCTTGTGCCTGACTTCCTCCACACACTCTGTGCACATTAGCTGCCTTGATTTATTTCTAAATGCAGACAAAAAACTCTGAAACCTGTTCAGGTCCTCTCCCTTCTTTCAAAATCACCAGCTTTTTTTTCCTGTTACGGACATTATTTTTGTCTTACAGATAAAAGTGAAGAGGTAATAGTTCTTCCCTACTACAGCATACAACACATTGGCAAAATTCTGTCATTCCAGTAGTGAGGACTATATCATCTTCATACTTCAAATTACAAATCAACCTGAAACTTACTTCAGGCATCCTCTAAAATCTTTCCTCCGAGCCATCTCTTTACACTGCAGTACATAAACTGTTATTGAATAGAACTGCCTTTTATCCATTGTTATTAACAGTTTGTCATCTCTGCTTTATCATCACCAGCCATAGCATGTTGTAATAGGCTGATGCTATTGTTGGGTTTTCCTTTATCCCTAACATACTTCAAAAAATCTTTATTTTCCTTGGCTCTACCAAAGATGGATTTTCCCCTGATGTTCTTTGTCTGTATGAAAACATATTATGTTTAAAAGGGCCAATAGGAAGTTAATTTTAGATGTGGATTCCTCCTTTCATATAACAGTAATCATCACAATAAAAGTATGGGAAAATAGCACTTATGTATTTTTATTTCCCTTGTCACTGCAGGTCTCTGTATAATATTATTCAATACTATTATCTTGGTTAATTTTAAATGTCACAAGCACTGGAGTTTCTACTATTTCTCCACAGAGGTATGTCTGGAGTCGAATAGATATTCCTTTCTGATTTTCTTTTTCCTAATGATGACCTTATATTTTTATCCCAGTGAAGTTTAGCCACATCTACACTGTTGTAATTGAGGGCAAAATTTGGCCCTTTGACATCAATGGAATTATAGTAGAGATGAATCTATTCCACTTAAATCATAAACTCTTTCCTTGTAAATCAATCCTTCCAGTCTCTAAATCATCTCTGAAGATGTTCTTTGAGTTCCCTCCAACTTGTCAATATGTTGTTGATGCTGAGATACTCAGAACTGACTGAATGTTTGTCTCGTTGAGCCCAGAGGGAGGGAAAAAAAAATGACCTCTGTTGACAAGAATTTATGTATATCCTAAATAACCCTGTTCTCCTGTTATTTGCTGCCATATTAACCTGATGTGCTAATGTGTGATTTATTCTTATCCTTCAGTCTTTCTGAATAATTCACTTCCTGAATAGCTGCAATTCAGGTGGTTTGTATTCGTTCATTTTGTTGTGCAACAGAGATGTCTTCTGCTTCTTTTTATTCCAGGTTGACCAGCTGCTTACTGGTTTTGCACTTGGGCATTTTGCTGATTTTTCACCTTAGACCAATAACCTTCCCTTTTTGGTTTAACCACTAAAATGAAGCTAACAACATGGGCAGCCTGCACTTTCCAATTATGGCTACAAGCCTTATAATTTCTTTGCATTTTTAAAGGATGTTTTGGCCTTCCCATGAGAAGTGTTATGCCTCTAGTTACTTCCCAGTGCTCTCAGAGCTGAATCCAAAGTATATTTAAATATATAATGACACTTCCATTGATCTGGTCTTTCAGTGCCTTTGGCACCATGTGCCTCTTCCCTCGTGGGTATGTAAGACACTGGACCAAATCCTTTTGGTGTAAACCAGCACACTTCTTTTTAACACTGGCTGAGGAACTGTCTGGCACAATGATTTATTAGCTTCAAGCCTCATTTGAAGGGTGAGGGGTGGGTTTTTTGGTCACTTTTTTTTCTGTTATGTTAACATTCTCATGATTTTTCCATGTCTTCCATCCTACTTGAGAGCCTTGCTTGGACGAGTCCAGCCCCAGACTGTCTCTCCTTGGCTGGCTAAGTCAGACAGTTTTATTTCTGCTGCTCATGGTCTTTTTTAAGCTGAGTGCCAGAAAGCACTGAGGTGAGGGAGGTGAAAGGGCTGGGAAGAGAGGAAGCATCCCTCTGAAGAGGGAGTAGTGAAACAGAGGAAAATTCTGGGACTTCTCTTTGAAAGAGTGGTGATGAAGGTTAAGCTTGAGCCAGCTGGCCCTGCTCGCTGGCACTGCTGATAGACAGAACCTTTATCAAGTGTCAGCAAAGACATATGACATTTATCACCATGGAAAGCCGGGTGTTGCTGCACTGACAGAGTATATTCAATACATGCCATCTCCACTGTACTGAGATCCCTTAATGGCATGATTTCTTGCTGAGACTGGGACAGCTCTTCCTTCTGCCTCAACTCTGCTTCTCCCTTCAGCTTCTTTTTGCTTCTTTTTCTAGCTTTCCCTCCATAAGTTTTTCGGGTTTTTTTCCTCCTTTTTTTCCTGTTCCCTATAATTCTTTCCTTTTGTGTCTTGTGTTTTCTTCTCCTTTCCAACATGTTGCTGCTCTTCTCTGCCTTTAGTCCCACTGTGTCTCTGCCCACATAGTCCAGGAGAGCACCACTGAACCCCGTACTCTCAGGCAGGCATGGTGTAACTGCAGAAGAACAACTTCCAGACCCAGGTTATAAAAGATTTCAGATCACTTCAGGTCACAAGGAAGGTAAGCAGCTGCTGTTTGTGAAATTCAGGCTAAAAGGCTGGAATTCCTTCATCAATGGATCTAAACCCTTTTCAGGACTGTGAGCCAAGCTTACAGACACATTGCTTGCTGCACAGAGCACTGCTCAATGGGGAAAAAAAGAAATGTGAGGCACTGCAATTAAGTGATTATGCAAATCTAAACAGGGATTTTGTTTTAAAGTATTTTCCAGCATGAACATGATGTGATTGCAAGAGACATGTGAGCCACTCTCTGAGCCAAGAAACAGGGACGGCCTGCCCCTGCAGAATACACACCTGGGAATAACTGAGCCAGTCACTGGATGTCACCATTGAGCTGCAGATATGTGGCTTGAAGTTCATTATTTATCTGCTTTTAAAAGTACTAGTTTTTAACGAAAGCATCTGTCACTGGAAACCCTTGGGTGAGACTGGACCTTGCCTTTTGCTGGGACTCGGTATTGATGTCTTGCCTGTGTGGATGAAGTCAGTGTGGTCATCCTCAAAGGGAACATAGTAACCAGGGACCCCTCTGAAGTGGGGGAACTGAATTTAGTGGTTGTTAGATGAATGTTCTGAGAACACGATGACCCAGGGTCTAGCAAATATCAGGAATGGTTTCCCTTCTCTGCAGCATGTATAGAATGCTTGGGGTACTGTGGGAAGGTAGATGCTCCCCTAATGAAATACTAATGCAAATCATATTAATATTGCACAAACTTCCTTGAGCTTAGGAGAAGAGTTGAGACCAGTATTGCCCTATCAGACATTCAGTAACCATCAGCACCAAAAGGATTTCGTGACCTACTACATGACTAATGTCATGAGAATGAGAGCCCCAAACAGAAGGAAAACAGAATAATTTTCACTTAACTGGAGATGTTCAGTTGTTTCTAGTCTATTAGGCTGTTATGCAGGAAATTATCTCTGATGATCCAATTAGTAGAAGGGAATAGGGATCTACATGGGACTGAGAACGTACTCAGCATAGATTAAAATAAAATTGTGTATGTCTTTAAAAAAAGGGGGGGGGGGGGGAGAAGAAAAAAGCCAACAGACAAACTGAAGAGAGATCCTTTCTCAGATTCTCGCTCAAGAAATGACAGAAAGACTGTCCAAGGACTGATGTGCTGATTTGTTCATTCCTGAACAAAACAAAAAATAGGCAAGACTTCATGAGATTCCTGAACCTGTTAGGCAAGTTTTTGGTAAGAGCAATGTCTTAGTATAAGTAACTCAGTTTTATATAGAACCTTACTTGTTACAGACAAGTCTGGACACACGCTCAGGTCAAAAGAGGCAGCTGAAGAACAGGCAAGCCCAAGTAAACTTCTCAGGCACCCTTCTTCCCTTTAAAGTAAAACAGAAGACAGAAAATTCTGGAAGTGAAGTTATAGTGGAATTGTGTAAGATAGATGTTTTTTTGTGGAATATTGGCTGTCCTCTGTGAGCATGAGGCTGTGCCATTTGGAGAAAATCTATTTCAGTAGAAGAGAAGCCAGTCTAAGAGGAGGGGCTGTGTAGAGCAGGCAGGGTGCAGAAGAGCATTACACTAATAGCAAATGGGAGGATGAAGAGAAGGGACAGCGAGCACTAATTTAGCACAAAATCAAGATGTTGAGAAACAGATTAATTGAGGTACCAAGAGAGTTGAAGGAATAGAAAATCTTTAATTGCCTGTACACCAATGTGAAGATTCTGGGTAGTAAAGGAGGAATAGGAATTGCTCACATATGAGCATAAATTCGACCTACTTTGGTGTTACTGAAACCTGATGGGAAGATTTGCATGACTGGAATGTTAAAAGCATTGGTTACAATCTGTTTAGGAAGCAAAAGCAGGCAAATAAAAGCAGGAAGGCTACATACTTATGTCCAAAATGGCATTGCATGTTTCTGAGTCTGAGAACTCTGAAACAAATGATCTGAACCAACGTTCTTGCAAATAAAGACCAAATCAGGTCCTGACTGCTATCCATTGCAGACCAGAGAGTGACTTGATTTCTTGTCTGGCTCTTTACACACCTCTCTATTATAGGTAGTAAGACAAAGACTTTAATCTGAATGGCATATAAAAGAGATCTCACGCTCCTAGAACTAAAATATCCTTGATTTTTTTTTTTTTTAAATGAAGATGACAATTTCCTAACTTTAAAAGTGTTTTATCCAACAGGAGGGAAAATGGTGCTAGACCTCATCATCTTGATAGATAAAGAGAATTCAGTCACAGAATTAAAAGTCAGAGAGTTGTTTAGATGCAATTGACATAGACTTGATTACACTTGCTACATGCAGATGGAATAACATCCAAACCACACAGATACACGCATACACAGGGCTGATTTCACAAAGATGAAAGCTATTATGAACCAAATCATTTGGGTAAAGGGATTTACAGGGGAAAAAGTAAATAACTAGGAATTCTATGACAACATTTTATATGCTTCCAAAATACTATTAGTACTAGCAAGGGAAAAAGATTTTTAAAAAACCCAAACAAAAAAAAACATACTTGAAGAAAGCTAGCCTGATGTTCAGAGGACAATTGATAACTTGCTGTGTAAAATGTGACCTAGAAAACACATGCAGGGTCCAGATTCAAGACAGTCTATGTTCAGGTTTGCTCAAGGTATGGGTGCAAAATGTTCAGCTATCTCAAAGCCACAGAAGTAGTTCTGCACTAAGTGTTTGTGACAGTTCAGTTTAGATGTCTTCAGACCAGTGAATAAACTGTTTGTGTGGATGAGCCCACAGTCATTTAGCTGCTCAGTGACATTGAAATTCAACTTTGTATGCCCTGCCAGCCCAAGAGCTATGTACCATCTGGTTCCCACATCCGCTCTGTTGAAGGGACACCAATAATTTCTTGCCTTGGCTTGTGCCAGTTTAGGAGTGAACTTCAGCATGAATGGGAAGTGAAAGGCCAGCAAACACAAACATTTCATAAGTTACAGAAGGAATTCATAGGAGGGGGACACAGGTCTTAGACCAAAACCTTTGTCCCATAAATGACATTTCTGGAGCTTCTGATTTCCTCCATCCTGGATTCTTACTGAAACAATTTTGTCAATGAGGATTTAAAAGCCTAAACATATCTAATGTCTGGGCCCAAATTTCTCTGTGACTCTTCTATCTCACAGGATTGGGAAGTGTTCTGTGGAGACTAGAAATAGCATATAATGGTATTTTTCTGCCTGTACTGTAAAACACCCTAGGCTTTAATTAGGATAGCAGCTGTGCTAGAAATGTTAGCTACACTTTGTGATAGGGCATATTGGAGGGGTACTTTTTTGTCTCTTACAATTCCTGTCTTCTGCTGAATGGGTTGATCTGAAATACAGTTCTCAAAGTACTTCTGTAAACTAACATGTCTTTAAAAAGAATCTGCCATCCATCTTCTCTATGCCAGGTTGATGGATTGTGAACCTCTGAGTAATCTCTCTTGACTGAATGAGCCACCTTAGCACCTCCATGAAGAAAAGAAACATCACTGGGTGAAACACAATGGATTGATATACTGTTTTGCTAGTAGCAGAAGTGAGAAGACAGTTTTCAGAATTTTCAGATATTGCATAATTATAGAATTTGGATGATATTCAGTGAAGAAATGGGCAATTTAAAAAAGATTTTTCTCATTATATCCTCTGATAAAACATGTGTGTCTATATTTCCATGAGGGTCTTGTTATGAGCAAAACAGAAGCATTTGCTTTCTTCATGTGTTGCTTTTAGTTTCAGACCTGTTCCATACCAAGCTCTAGGTGAGGAAGGGTATCACTGGGTACTGGTCAAGCTTACGAAATGAAAGACCCTTTCCCAAGCACTGCTTAAATGTTCTGCCTGAGTTGTGCAACCAGAATTTTCACAGTGGTAACTTGGACTGAGCCCAACTTTGAATGTGGATTATTCAGCTCTGCTGCTCCTATGTGCAGGTCCATGCTCCAGCAAGCACAAGGGCTATTTAAAATAAGGACACAGATGCCTAAACCCTCTTTCAAACTCCAAGATGCAGAACTGTGAGTCTGTGTTTGCAAAAATGTTTCTGCTTAGGAGAGGGGAAGATTTACAACACTGAAGGTTAGATAGCTTGTCTTTGAGGTATTCCCTGAGAGTTCAGAAAAAGAGAGGCTTGTGCAGGGGGGCTTCAGGTCTCCTCTCAAACTGTCTCCTGGGAAAGGCTTTTTCTTCACTGACTGTACAACACGTAAAGGCTGAGCAACCAACTTAACTACTCCAAGTTAGAGAGCTAACATTTAGCAGTATGAACATCCTTCCTGTGTCTTAAAACCTCACCCATTGACTGATAAAGTATCCAGAGGGTACTGCATTATCAAAGTACCACTCACCCCATGGACCAGTATGTCACATCAAACGACAGCTAGCACGCTCACCAGCACAGTCATTCAATGGTACGCTCAGCCCAAGGCAGCATCTGTCATGGTGTCAATGCATAGCTGCATACAGCCCCCAGCACTGTCAGGGACTACATTGTCCAGGACGCTTTCCAGTGCAGCATCTGGCCCTTGAATCAGGGACCTGAGGCTGGCCCATATGCCACATGGAAAGTCAGTTTGGTTTCTGGCATCCCAAGAGTTAAAATCTTTACACTTTTTTCCTTGTTGGGAACAAGAGAAGCCAAATAACATGGAAATGGAAAAGGAAAAAAAAAAAAAAAAAAAAAAAAAAAGCAGAGCTAGGGAGAGGGAAAAAAAACCAAAACCAAGCCTAAAACAAAACTCTGGAAACAGAGAAATGAATATGGTTTAATAACTGGGACACAATCTACAGTCTGTGGAATTAAAGCCCTGTTTTCTACTGGCCAGCTGCCAAAGTGAGGCACAAACAAATCCAGAGAAAAGCAGGTTAATGAGAGACATCCTGAACAAAAAATAGTAAAAAACGTGAAAGCAACAAACTCGCAGTGCTGCTACTGATGAGATAAATAAGATTTGAACTGACAACTGATCCGTTTGCTGTGCATATTTTATTTGCTAGAGCCAGTCTTTTAAGTCTCCTAGACACAGGTTTCAGCCTCATCCTCTCAGCAGCCATCACTGCATCCATCTTATCCATCCTTCAACTTGTCCATCCCTGATCACAGTGGGATTTGGTTGCATCCTGAGCCTGTTGCTAGGACAGAGGCAGATGCATTGGGAAGGCATTTGCTGCACACTGCATCTGTCAGGAGGCTGAAGAGCCAGAAGAATTCCTGACATGATAGACCAGGTGTCAAAAGCAATAAATAAAAATGATAGTGAGAATCCCTGATGAGGAATTCAGCTTTTCAGAACTGCCGGCCTGTAGTTGTCCTTGCAGAAGATATTTTTAACTTGTTTTGATTTTTTTTTTCCCCCTCTCCATCTGATGCCTCAGCTCAGGAGTTCTCCTGCAATTATTTCTCCCCCTGGTGCATACTTGTTTGAACTTTCAAGACTAAAGGGATGGCTTAAGGGACCAAACACAAAGTCTGTAATTCCCACCAGGTTTTCTGAAACTGCAGGTTTGAGTCCCAGCTGGCCTGACTTAGGAGTTAAATTAAGATCACTGGGGTTACAGTTAGGCTGCTGCAGACATCCTTCTCTTCTGGAGCTGTTGACCTCCAAACAGGTGAAGAAGGTAATGGAAATCCAAACAAGTTCCTCTACCTCATGCACACACACATGTGCATGAGTGAAAAGAGCATGCAGGGTGTTTTGGTAACGAGGCAAAGCCGATTACAAAGAAATGGAGGGGCTACTATAAAAGCTTTTAACTATACATTTTCTTCTTTTGGGAGGCAGCAAGACCCAACTTCTTCACAAAGTCATGCTGAAACAGACAGAGTCATAATGAAGACAGGCTTGGTCTCTTTCCCAGTTTCTAGAGGCATCTGTCTGGAGAAAGGTCTATGACCCTACACAGAATAAAATATCAAAGCCTCTAAAAATCTTCTTTGACTTCACAGATAGAACCTTAGTATTTTGGTTTCCATGTTCACAAGTTCTGTCCTCTGTTTCCTAATGAATTGTACCTATCAGCTTTTTCCTTATGTCCACTGGGCTGGTGGCCAAAGGCATGGAATAAGATGTACATTCAACAAGGTTGCAAATGTGAGCTAAAGCACAGAGTTCAAATTCGTGGTTAAAAGAGTCTTCCCAGAAAACAACCTGAAGCTTTCCTTCTTCAGCTGCACATATTTAATAGTATTTATTTATTAGTTAAGCTTCATTCCAGAAGAATATACACCTTTGTCTTTGGGCTTAAATGTGAAAACAGCTTCAGCAACGCATTCATTTACTGTGCTTAAAAGCCACTGACTTTCAAGGTCCATAAATTAAAGCCTAGCCAAAGAATTTTCCTAGAGAAGGGTTTTTCCCTTGCATCAGGACTGTATTTCTGCCCCTCTCCAACTACGACCCTTGGACAATAAAGTTTGTGCAAGCTGTCTAGTCTATTTTTATGTATATGCAACATACAGAAAAATTCCAAGATGACATTTTATCCCACCTATTTTGATAACTTTTTAGTCTGGGATGAATTAGGACTGATCGGTTAGACTGAATGCCTGACCTTTTTGGCTGCTAAAATTAGGAGAAGTAAGTCCCATTTTCTTGGACAAAACCCTTTGAGAACTCTTTGTATTTCAGAAAATCCAACTCCAGCTATCAACCCAACAGAACAGATTTCAATGAAGTGTTGCAGCCTTATACAATCAGAATATCCAGCTGTAATAATTCACTTATTTTACAATTGTCTTATTGGATGTAACCCCGCAGTGCTTGTCTGCTTTCTGTGCTAATGAATCATAACAATCCCATATGCAAAAATAAATAGAAGCATATTTTTTCCTTTCATTTTCTTTAAGTTGCATCATTGGGGGAGAAAAGGTTTCTCCAAGCAATATAATTCTGTTTTGGTTAAAACAGATATGCAAGAAAATATGCCACTGAAAAGCCAGAGGGCATTTTGAACATCTTCCTGCTGACAGGACAGATAGGTAGCCACTGATGTGCTATTAATTAGCAGAAAGAATAATCATAGATTGAAAAATCCTTGGGACTGCAAATATCTTTTTCTTTGATGTCTTTAAGGCCTTAGTCTAGGCTTGGAGCCCCCTGTAGCTTTCATCACAACAATAACAACAGTACCCTTTATGATGATGCCAAAGCCTAAATTACATGTAAAGACAAATGCTTTTGATAAGTACAAGACAAGATGCATACAAGACAGTCCCCACCCTCAAAATCATAATGTAAAATCACAACATAAAACGCAAGAAATGCAAGGGGAAAGAATAAGCAGACGAACCAAGATCAGGAAAAAGGGAAAAATCTAAGACCGTGTGTAAAGACATTCACCAGTCGTAAGAAGTCATTGCAAGTCTTCACATGTCCAATTGCAGTTTACTGAGAGCACTGTAGGAGAGATGAAGGAAGTGTGATGTGAAGGAAGGCAAACATAGTGGTGGGTGATAAGAAATTACCCGAAAACAGAATTAAAAAAAAAAAAAATCATTAAAAAGATGACATTAATTTATTTAATTTAGGGGAAAGGATGTCTTTAACACGAGGAAAAAAATTCACATGCTGGGTGCAGGACTCTGATATTTTCCACTCTGTGCACTTTGGTTACCTTGAACCACAAGACACAGAGATGCAGTGATTAGCTGAGAACTCCAATACGTAGATTTGTACATAATTCATCATTTGACTTCTCTAAGTTTGCATAATAAATAGTTTAAACACTGCAGAAAATGTCTGAGAGAGGAAATTAGGATTCTGAATGAAAAAGTTAATTATACCTCGAAGGATATTTTTTTCAGATATATACGGCTAGAAAAAAGCCTAGAAGTGGATAATTTAGGAGGTGGAAATGCAGAAAATTATGAAGTGGTAGCAACGGGAGAGTTATCGCCTTAAATAGGATAATTAGACTAATTTAATTTTTTAAACTGTGGCATTGCATTATAGATAAACAATTCAATAAATAGCAGCCTGGACGCTGATGCTGCAGCTACAGATGCTTCTTGGGTCTGTGTAGAATTTTGTTTTTAATTTTCAGCATAGTTTTCTGCAGTAGGAATACTGAATTATCATAATGGGTTGCTTCCTATAGTAAGTCATAAAGGGCAGGGACAGGAAATTATGGAGGAGTGAAAAGGAATATTGACATCATTAAATCAATCACTGCTGATTGGATCCAGAGACTGATGAATCAGTGATTGGATCCTGTAGCTGGAAGACACTGGAGACCAGCTCTTCAAAGATATTTAAGTACCTAGCTTTTGCTGATTAAAATAGGAGTTAGTCACCTAAATAGGGGTTAGATGGCTGATATCTTGAGGAAACCAAAATATCTGAGGCCTAAATATCTATTATGAAGGAAAGCACTTTTCTTCTAATTCTCAGCAATTTTACTGTGATTACATCAAACCATGTTTTTTTGAACGTGCATGATGGTGTACGTACACCCTACGTGAGTGAGAGGGGGAAAAAAGAAAACAAAGAAAGAAAACATCAGGCATATGAACTAAAGGAGATATTAGATCAACAGAGGGAGATAGAAATGCATGTCACGGAAGTTTCTTTCATTTGTTTTTCTAGTCCATGTAGTGGAAATCCTACGTACACCCATCTCCTTCCAGCCACTGACAGTGATGAGATAGGACAGCCAGTTGCTGGGAGTTTCTCTGATGTCAGATAACCATCTTGATGCACATCTGAGATGCCTTTCAACTCAGGCTGCCTCAGCTGTCACCCAAACACTGCTCTCAAGGAAGATAAACTTCTCCATTCTCCTGTTTCTCTTTCCCCTTTGCCGTTGTAAGTCACACGCAAGGTTTGCATTGATTCTCCACCATATTGCAGAGACGAGGGGCAGGGATGCATCAGAGCAAGCTGCATTCAATTACGCAGTGATGAACTGACACCTGCCAGGTGTCTCACACAGCATCTGATCATCAATTAAAGGGATGGTTTACGGTTTAAATAGAGGATGCCCTTCCTGTCTTGCAGCTTGCTTGTTTGGGGAGAAGACCAATTCACAGACAGCAATAAGAAATTGGGGTCTCTTGGCAAACTGAGATCTTTGGATACAAACTTCACTCACTGGCTCATTAGCACCAAACATGGGGTAAGGAAGCTTCAAAATGTTTTACTTGAGTGTAATTTACCTTCTGGGCAAAACAGGTGTGTGGATCAATGTGTGCTGACAGGATGGGAAAAAGCCTTTCTGCCAGCTCCCTGAGAGATGACGCAAAGTGGTCTTGGATTTTGTATGTGGAATATCAAAGGACACTCTCCGTGTTCCCAAACCTGGGGGCAGAAGCAGAAATGAACTCCCACAGTCAGATGTGCTCTAAGCATAAGGGCTGGTGCACAGGTCCCTGGTCTGACTCCAGCAGGCTCTTTCTATTGAACTTATAATTCTCCTCTTTTTCTCTTTTACTATTACTACTATTTTTCTGTGCATATTCATTGAGGCATAGTAGGAAAAGGTTTCAAGAGACCGTAGAGTGGTTAGCCATATCACTGTGTGTTGGTTTTTCCAAAGGTTTGTGGTTTGTTTTTTGTTTTTTTTCTTTTTTTCTTAATGTGATTCTTAAGAAACATACATAAAATAATGGCTGCCCATAGGGAATGGCAACCTATAGTACATACTGGTGCAGACATAGATGAAGTTAAATATCACAGATGGATGAAAACATGGAAGAGCTGAATTATTCACCTGCCAGATGTGAAGGACTTAATTATACAAGTCCTAATTTTTATGGCATATCCAATTAAAATCAGTTCCTGAAGGCCTGATAGGGAATAATGGTTGGTAGGAATCGTATGGGAAGAGAAAGACTTCCAGTGCTGGTGTCTTCACTCAGGATTGTTTGTGTATTTTACAAATGACTATTTAATGTAGTCCTAACCTGAAGTACTTGGTCAGAATTAGATGGTGGAAACAAACCTCTGAAAATGGTGACCACAAACCTATTGGATTCAGAATCCAAAGAGAAGGCAGAGAAGCAGGTAAATAGGGAGAGTGGAGAGAGCAAATGCAGGAAACTGATAAATTAACTTCTCAAAAGGGAAGAGATGCAGGACAGCTGGCATTTGCTAAAAGCAACCACGTTAAAGGCACAGTAATAAATTACAGCAATGCAGGAGTAAAAGCAAGAGTCCAATGCAGACACACAAAGATGTCTTTAAAGACTTGACAAATTAAAGTATTAATCAAATGCCTTGATACATGACTGAGATGAATACAGAAGAATAGTGCAAAAAAGCAAGGAGAGAATTGAAGAAGTTCAACCTCTAAATGAAAGACTTTGGAAGCAATGCAGAGGGAGAAATATAGACTTATAAATGAGTAGGTGACCAAGAAGAAAAAATAACAGGGATCTTGTGAAGTACAGAATTTTCCATAGCAGGAGACACATGGGTTAAAGACCATATAGGTGACTTGCATATGAGTCAGGCTAACCACACAAAACTCTCAAGGAAACTGCTGCTGCAGTCTCTGCATGATTAGTAATTATCTTCAACTACTACTGATACTGGGGAGAGCCCAGAAGACCACAGAAGGACAAACATAGTTCCTACATTTGGAAAGGGGGAAAGGTGGATCCAGGGTTTTATAGACTAGTCATCTTAACCCAGAAAAATAGTAGAATAACTTATTAAACAATAAATTTATAAGCAGCTGGAGGATAATGAAATGATAAAAGGTGCAGTCAACATGAGATTGCAAAGAACAAATACTGTCATATCAACCTAATTTTCTTCTTTAACATAGCCACCTGCCACAGTGGTTTAGAAGGATGCAGCAGTTGTGATGTGTCTTGCTTTTAATATGATCCCACTTCATTTTCTTATAACCAAACTAGGGAAATATGATCTAGAGGAAGTCCTCTAGATCAGGATGCCTCCATAATTGGCTGAGAAGTCACAGATGAATAGTTCTCCTTTAAACTGGAAGGACATTAGAATTGGAGTCCTACACTTCTCCAATATTTTCATTATCCATGTGGATGATGTACTAAGGTGCACATCTATAAAATTTAAAAATGATACTTTGCTGGAAGGGACTGCAAGCAGTTTGGGAGACAGGATTAGAATTTAAAATTATTCTGATACATTGGAGGAGCAGTAGGAAAGCAACAAGATGAAATTCAATAGGACAATAGTGCAAAAGACTCCTTAGGAAGGAGAAATCATGGCTATGTCCATGAAACAGAGAATAACTGCTTTGATGGGAGTACACTGGAAAAAGATCAAGGGTTATAATATTGCACAAGATGAATACAAATGACCAGTGAGAAGAGGCAAATCTCTCTGGAAAGTAACACCAGGCAGATTGTATATTCTGCTTAGCTGGGCACTGAGGAGGCTTCAGCCAGAGTATGAGGTCTTTTGGGTATCATGTTTTATAATGTGGACAAATTGGAGAGATTCAAAGAGATACCAGCAAGGAGGAGAAAAGTTTCAGGAAATAGGACCTATGACAAAAGTTGAAGGAGTTAAGCCTTAATAAGAAAAGACTGAAAGAGGACAACATGCAGCCTTCCAATATGCTAAAGGATGTTTTAGCAGAGGATCA